>NC_041004.1:14081564-14681564 GCF_004193775.1 Glycine soja | reverse complement strand
GCATGTCTTTTTGAGCATCGTTCAGAATCATCTATAGATAAAGTCTCGTGCGATGGTGGTGTAGATTGGAAGCTTGTAGCAGAGTTATTATTATGGTTAATAGTTGGACTACATTGTGAGATACACTGCAAGTTGTCTATAACAATAGTTTCTGTAAGTATAATATAATATTAATGTGATGATATGAAGAATAATAATAATCTATAAATGAATTGCAAATTACAAATTACAAATCTGTATTAAGTATCACCATTAGTAGCTGAACGTTGTCTTTTTCCTTCTTGCAAAATAGTTTTCCCACGCTTCCTTCGTTCAGCATATATGTCCATGAGTAGTTGATTTCTGCAACAACTGCCTTATAATTGCCAAACAACAGGAAAATCAAATGTTAAAACTGAGTTAAATAAGTTGCTGTAGTAGGCTGACTTTAAAATGATACCAACATTATAGTTATTTGCATTTGCTTCACCAAGTAAAGGGATATGTATTTGCAATAGAAAAAGCAGAATAATAATACTGATTATAATAAATAATAAATTATACTGATTATATAATAATAATATTATTATTATTAATAGTAATACTAATACTAATTGAATTAAAATTTAACCATATATAAATATATAATAATACTGATTCCAGTGTAATATGCCAACATATTTGAAAGCAAAAAACAAACCCTGCCATATGCTTGAAAAAGGAACAAAACACTGTTATAAGTGTTATCCCTTGCCTGTTATATATAATTTTATATAAAAACATAAATAAATATGAATATAAGAATAAATAAATTAAACCATTAAATGACATAAGTTAAATTTTTTTGTTTCATGTTTAAAATCTTAAAATTAATTGATTGATTGTAAGAATTTAAAGTTGATTGCTCCTCATAGATGTTTAAAAGCTAATTGATAAAATACAACAGTAGTTTATTGCATGAAACCAAGTATTTTGTTCGTCATACAATCAAACTTGACTTAGTAATATGCAAATAAAGCAAACCCAATCAATTTATATGCTATGGTATCGCAATTTGAATAGTTAATTGATATAGTTGTATGTTATTCATTTAATTAATAATTGTGAAATTGTCATGGTATTCACGATGGTAAAGAGTATAACACGGATGAATACCAATGAAAAGTTAAAGTTTAATAAAAAAAATTATCATATATCATATATATTTGATATTTGATTGTTTATACATCATTTGCTATGAAATGATGGTGGACTGCATAAAATATATTGTCATATCTACTCAGTGAGTAGATTCAATATGATCAAATTGATGTTAAACAAAACACAGAAGCTGAAGCCACAGGATTGTCAAAGTCCCAATTACTCAGCCTTGATATGTTTGTTAGTTGATAACTGATACTGTGCATGCTCATCAGAATCAAAATCAGAACTGGATTGCTGACAACTAATCCTTTTGGTTGGAGTTAAACAGGTAGAGTTTCCAGGATCGTAATCAGAAGACTGTGGCAACGGTGGCTGTGAACACATTTACCAATATATATATTAAGAACAATATCATAAGTAAATATTTGGCATGATGCAATATTGAAACAAAAGACCCACCGTGGGAACAAAAATTGGTGGTGAACTTTCTGGCTCAACAGCTATTCCTTTTCCCTTATTTGATTGTTCCTGCATGAAAAATATTAACACAGGAGAAACACCATTTATTTTTTTTAACCTTATACTGTGATAAACTTATTTAGTTATTACCTTCAACCCAAGGGTGGCTATCAATGATTGAATATGATGGAGTTCTTCACTCACATCCAACACAGATGATTGGCGTAATTGTGAACGGAACTTAAATCTGACAGCCCAAGTTTTCAACAGGATTTCATCAACGCATGTTGGAAATACCTTAATATCATCCCCAACCTAGACAGGTGAAATAAATGGTATCAATGACAAATCACAGAATCATTATTTAATCTATGGTTCAATTGTGTAGAAGATACCGCTATCAACTCATCTCGACATTCTCCAGCAGTTTTACCAAACAGCTTGATACATGTTGCATCCCAGAGAAGGAAGTTTCCTTTGTCCCCATTATGCTCCATCTTAACATTTAATTTATACCTTGACATCCATAGAAATTTCAGGGAAATTTTCTAAAACAGCAAAGCGTGTAAATAAATAATCAGTACAAAAAATGATCATGGCTAACCGTGGAACTGTATCGACCACACTGGTATGGCAAGAACGGCAAGCTGAGCCACCTTTTAATGGATCAAATGTCGTTGTACAGTTAGGACAACTGTCATAACTCCATGGAGCATCAATAATGATTTCGTCAACTGTTCCAACAGTTAAGCAGTAACAATCCTGTAACACGGTGAATAATAGATGAGGAAACAAACATGTGGTAGAGGCCATATTAACAAAAGCATTGTTCAACTATTAACCTGTCTGAGATTGTTGATTTCACCTATACTGACCACTTGAGCATTCTGTAGAAATTTTTCCACCACATTACTCTGGCTAGATTGGGACTGAGAACCATCTTTATCATTGATCATCCCACCAGAATAAAATGGCACAGACAAACTGAATTGGCAACAATATAAAAAATTAGAGTTCAACCATTAAAGCGTATAAAAAATGCAAAGGAACTAAAAAGCATAAATGCTGCAGTATACCAATACAGTCAAAATGCAAATTTAATGACAAACCTTTGACGAAATTCGTGTATCTCTGTAATATCAGCGTTGACATACAATTTAGATCCAAATTTGATATTCTGCAGGCTTAGGGGATACTTGTCTGGAATAATATCCATCAATATCATCAACAACATACATATTTATTACCCAGAGTAAATCAATCTATATAATAAAGACTAACCAACACCAAACACACCTGTAGCATCCTTGATTTTACCTGAGGTCAACATAACAACCAATGGTTCCTAAAGCAGAAGGTTTTTGTCAATAGCATCATGTAGTTGAATAGCATAGTCCTCCCAAACAGTTATTAGAATGTCGTAGTTACTATGACCAAATAATCACAATCAGTATGTTAGTTGTTGCTAACCCATTCATCATATCATATATCATCATATATCATATATCATCATATAAAATAATAAGGACAAACTGCAATCGTCTGATTTGTTTAGTGTCTGAACATATATATATATATATATATATATATGTATGTATGTAAAATTAGCATATTTGAATACCTGTTATCCCTGAGCCTGACTATCATCCTGTGAGGGGGATTAACTGTCTTAACATCGATCAGATCAACAATGACACCAACAATATCTTGTCAAACATGGTCAGGCAAGACAAATGTTAGTCTGACACAAAGATGCATATAAAATTGTTGGTAAAACAAAAAACTAAACAAACAGACCCACTAAAGTATGGCGTGGTGCGAGGCCAGAGATTATATCAGTAAAAGGAGTTATGAGATAAACATTAGAAGGAATTTTTGGACGGTGAATTTCCTTGACAGATGTAGTTTTTAGGAAATAAACCAAATATGGAGCTAGGCTGACTCTGTATTCAGATTGGTTGTCAACAATCCTCAGGTTCTGAATCAAATACGAAGAACCACACTGTAACTTGTCCCGCAATTCAGTGAAGAGTTCTTGCCAAAGAGTAGCTCCAATTTTTGAACCCTGAAACACTTAAATCATAAAATGAAGTGACATGACATAAAATACAAATTAGTAATAACAACAATCAGAAAGAACAAAACAATAACCGTTTGGTCCATCAACACCATCTCAATCGTTTGTTTACTATTTTGCTTTCGAGCTTGCCAAAGATCAGTGATACGCACAACTATTTTCCATGTTCCTTTTCTGGTGTGTAACTCAGATATCAGATTTTCTTTACGAGACATCACTACAACACAGATAATAAAGACCATTGCGAATCACAAAAAGAGAGACTAATACAAAGAAAATAGGAATCACATTCAACATGAACAAATAGTTGGGACAATACCAACATTAAAAACCTTTTTGTCATTGCAAAAAACCCCGCCAAACAGAAATGCATAACTCAAAACGTGGTAAGAACAAAACAACAGCAGACATTAGCAAACCTTTTTGGTTTTGCAAACAGCAGCAAACAGGAGCAATCCGGCAAAAAAAGTTGGACGAAAATAGAAACCTGCATATAACAGAAGAAAATAGCAACACACGTCAGTAAAGCCCAACAAAAAAGTAAAGGGTAACCGGGAAAAAAAACAGCAATGAAAACGGACAGAAACACAATAACCATACACAAACCTGGAAAAAGAAAAATCAAATGACAGCTTCACGGTTGGATATAGAAGAAGTCAAACAGTACTAATCAAAATGAGAATGACAATGAGACAAAGGTTACATTTATTTTTAGTCCAAAGCAAAAATCAAAATGAGACAACATTTGTTTTCAGTCCAAAACAATATACAACCAAATACAACGAAACTAAATGACAATAAAAATGAGATGAAGCTCAAGTATATTTTTTTTTCAGTACAAAGCAAATATACACAAAAAAACCGAACTACAAAGGCAAAGCTTTAAACATGAAGGAAAATGAAGAGTCCAAAACAATACACATAAAAAACAAACACAAAGGTAAATGTTTTTGAAGACATGCATGCAAACGAGCATAAAGGCCAAAACGAACACATGCGTGCAAACCTGTTTAAAAAAAAAACAAAATAGAAACAGTTGTAGGCATCAAAACGAACAGAAAGGCATAAACAGTAGCAATGTAAATCAGAATCAGGCAAAGCTCACGCATGTTCTCAGCACTTTAGTCCAAAGGAAACTAAAAAAGCTAAACTGACAATGAACACATAACCGGAAAAAAAAAGAAGCAAATGCAACACAAACCAAAAGTTCAAAAAGCAAGCGCAAAGGAGAGAAATAGTGAACGAAGTGAGCATAGAAAATGCGAAAAGAAGAAATGGGAAAAAAAATGGAAAGCAGAAAAGGGAAGAAGCAAAAAGGGACAGGACGGACGAACACAAACAAAGAGGACGAACATAAACAAAGAGACAACACACGTGCACTGAAGTGAGCAATCAACAGGACAGGTGGCAACACACGGGAATGAGGAAAGAAGAAGCATTAAACATGGCAATGAGCAAAAGAAGGCCTACAACTGGACAGGTGTCAACAGGACAGAGAATGGACAGTGGACAGGTGTCAACAGGACAGAGAAAAAGTAGTCAAGGCCTTGTTTGTATACTTATATAGATGAGCAGTTTTTTTATGTCTAAGATCAGTATTTGTTTTTTATTTTTTATTTTCCTCAATTTTCTTTAATGGATTTCTTAATATTTTCCATATAATAAATCAAATGGCTTTAATCCAACAACTAAAAGCTATGGGTATGTGGTGTTTCTCATCCATTTTTTTTTCTTTTTCATTTTAACCTTTGTGATGTGATTATAATGCCAAAGTTTCCTTGATATTTTTTTAGGAACTTTCTTACTTTCTTTCTTTTCTCATCCTGTAAGTTCCGAAGGACTACATGTTTGAACTACATCATTTACATTAGAAGGAAAAAAAAATAAAACAAAAAAATGCATCTTTTACTCCTATCTTACAAAAAAAATCGGATTCTTGCTAAATAAATAAACTGACGACCCATGTATACGCACGGGTTACAAGCTAGTATATATATATATAAACAAAATATTGGATTGACCGACTTGGCCTGACACATCGATCCACACGTTGAAAATGGATTGATGCAGGTTTGGTCCATATTTTTTGGGCTAGAATTTTTTAAAGACAAAAAATTAATTATTATGTATTTATTTTGCCTAATAAGTATTGATAAAATTATTTTAAATTATGTTTAATGAATGCTGAAATTAATAATATTATTTTGGGGTTATTGTGAACACTTAATTTTATATTTAATGTATATGTTTTACTTTTAAAAAAAATATAAACTATAATTTAAAATTATAAGTTATATTAATAAGTTTTTATATTTTATTTAATATTTATTATATATTATTAATCCGATCAAGTATATTTTATCAGCTCTACACAACGGTAATTGACTAGTGTAATTTAAAGTAAACTCTAGTAAAAAAATTATTTTTAATAAATTTTAAAAAGAAAATATTGCTAGCATTTCATGTTACACCATCATTACTCTTTGCACATCATTCTCAATCACACAAATTGAATTTCCAACTTACGTTTTCAAACTCATTTTATTTTACCATCATCAAAACTAACACACACATCACAGGTAGATTTCCTTTCAGTTTCCAAAGGGTCACAAAGACGTGTGTCTGCTCCACTTTCATGTATCATATTCATATGCTTTTAGACCATTATTTATTCAAATGGCTTCGCCCCCCCCGACCCACCCACTTAGTTCCCAGAACTTTACTGCTGACCCATGTGGACAACTACTAGTTCCTGTCTTTGCTTCCTTCATTCCTAAATAATCTTTTATAGCCACCATCAATTCCATCTTCACCAACTCCTTCAAAAAAATGAGCAAAGTGTGACCTTTTTTAATTATTATTATTATTTTGCCACCTTTTTCCTCACAACACACATTCTATTCTGTTATTATTCATGGCAATTAACATTTTGAACCCTCAAAAGGCTCAAGCAAGCCCTTCTAATCTTTCAATTTTCGAAGTTCTTGATTTTCCACATCTTCTCATGGCCACCAACCTCAACATGCTCCTCAAGTTCCTGTCTTTGTTGGTGTTCCTTCTGATCCCAGTTTCATCTCAGCAAAACCAGCTTTTCTATGCTGGATTCAAGGGTTTGAAAAGCAACAACATGACCCTTGATGGGGTAGCAGAAATAGAGCCAAATGGGGTACTGAAACTCACAAATGATTCAAGTAAAGTGATGGGTCATGCTTTTTATCCAACCCCTTTTAGGTTCAAGAACTCTAGTGGTGGTGGTAATAAAGCTTTCTCCTTTTCTTCCTCTTTTGCTTTGGCTATTGTTCCAGAGTTTCCAAAGCTAGGAGGGCATGGCCTTGCCTTTGCAATTGCACCTACTAAGGAACTGAAGGCTCATCCAAGCCAGTATCTTGGTCTTCTTGACTCAACTGGCATAGGGAACTTCTCCAACCACCTCTTTGCTGTTGAGTTTGACACAGCCAAAGATTTTGAGTTTGGAGATATTGATGACAACCATGTTGGAATTGACATCAATAGTTTGTCCTCCATTGCTTCTGCATCTGCAGGTTACTACTCTGGAGATGAGGATTCAACCAAACAGAATGTCACCCTCCAAAGTGGGGTACCTATTCTAGCTTGGGTTGATTATGATGCTGCTCAAAGTGTGGTCCATGTCACAATTTCTGCATCTTCTACCAAACCAAAAAGGCCACTCTTGTCCTATCATGTGGATCTTTCACCAATCTTTGAGGATTTAATGTATGTTGGGTTCTCTGCATCAACAGGGATGCTTGCTAGCTCCCATTACATCTTGGGTTGGAGCTTCAAGATCAATGGGCCAGCTCTACCCCTTGATCTCTCTTCTCTCCCACAGCTTCCAGGGCCAAAGAAGAAACACACGTCTCTGATAATTGGGGTTTCAGCCTCTGTTGTTTTTCTTGTATTGTGTGCTGTCTTATTAGGCATCTACATGTACAGAAGGTACAAGAATGCTGATGTTATAGAAGCTTGGGAGCTTGAGATTGGGCCACATAGGTACTCCTACCAAGAACTCAAGAAAGCAACAAAAGGGTTCAAGGATAAAGGGCTGCTTGGACAAGGTGGGTTTGGTAGTGTTTACAAAGGAACATTGCCAAATTCCAATACCCAAGTTGCTGTTAAGAGAATTTCACATGACTCCAATCAAGGCCTTAGGGAATTTGTGTCAGAAATAGCCAGCATAGGCCGGCTTCGCCACCGGAATTTGGTTCAGCTGCTGGGGTGGTGTCGCCGCCGTGGTGACCTCCTCCTTGTGTATGACTTCATGGAAAATGGGAGTTTAGACAAGTACTTGTTTGATGAGCCAGAAATAGTCTTAAGTTGGGAGCAAAGGTTTAAGGTCATCAAGGATGTTGCTTCAGCCCTTTTGTATCTTCATGAGGGCTATGAGCAGGTGGTGATACATAGAGATGTGAAGGCTAGCAATGTGCTTCTAGATGGTGAACTCAATGGAAGATTAGGAGATTTTGGATTAGCAAGGTTGTATGAACATGGGACTAACCCAAGTACCACAAGGGTGGTTGGAACCTTGGGCTATTTGGCACCCGAGGTGCCTAGGACAGGGAAGGCAACTCCTAGCTCCGATGTTTTTGCATTTGGTGCACTTTTACTAGAGGTGGCATGTGGACTCAGACCACTTGAGCCAAAGGCAATGCCGGAAGATATGGTTTTGGTTGATTGTGTTTGGAACAAATTCAAACAAGGGAGCATACTCGATTTGGTGGACCCTAAACTAAATGGTGTTTTTAATGAAAGAGAGATGCTCATGGTGTTGAAATTAGGGCTTCTGTGTTCAAACAGTTCACCCACTGCTAGGCCTAGCATGAGACAGGTGGTGAGATTTTTAGAAGGAGAAGTTGGCGTGCCAGATGAGTTGAAAAAGCCGGGAGAGGGAGGTTACCAGGAGGGTTTTGATGAATTCTTGCACTCACTTGAATCTTCTTCATTTGATCAGATGAGCACAGGTTCATATGGTAGAACTAGAGACATGGATTCTAGTTTTCCTTCTTTAACTGATACATCTCTTTTTAGTCCCCATGGTAAAGGACAAACAATGTGATTATCTACATTTTACGTAGAGTTCTACTCAATTATGTACTTTAAGATATTTGTTTATTTTATCATCCCATGATGTCTTATAATTGTAGACAGAAAGTTCTTGATGATGAGTTATCCCAATACACGAAGTTTGTATTCTAATTCTGCCCCCCATTGGCATTCATTTTTTGGGTTCATTCATATAATGTAACCTCCCCCATCATTTTGTACAACTTTGATTCTGTATTTTGTTGTTGTGCCTAGTTGATGGAACAAGTAGCTTTCGAGTGTATTAGAGATACAAGAGATGAGTTAGCTAGTTAGTTAGTTAGAGGTTGATTAGTCTGTTAGTTAATTAGTTGCAGACCGGTTTGCTTATTAGTATGTAGATTCTCATTTGTATACACTTTTTTCTCATTCTAATAAATACAATTTCAGTTTTCTTTCAAATCATTTTCTCCTTCCATGAGCTCTGCCATGTGTCATAACAAAGGACTCTCAATTTCTCATATTTTGTATGATTGGACTTGAAAGTTGAAGTGTATCCGATCCCAGATAGAGCATATAGAAGACATTTTTTTTCCCTCTTGAACATTACTAAGGTGTTTTCTGAAGTTGTGAGAACAAAGAATCCAAACCTTAGTTGAGACAGCCTTCAATTATCTTATAAGAGCTATCTAGGAACAAATTTTATCTTGTTCTGCTCTGGTGTAACCACAAGGATTAAAGTGTTTCATTCATGCTGAAATAATTGAAAGGCGAATTTTGGCTCTTGAATTTGTTGTTATTGTCATCCATTACTGAAATCCTTAAACTTTGTAATTTTATACCAACCTTGGTCCTGAACTCTGGTTTCGCTGTATTTTCAGAAATGGTTTATTTTATTGTTTTGAAAAAACTAAAAAAATTAATTATGATTTCAAATTTAAATTGAAGCAAACATAAAAGCTTATGTCCTAAAATTTCTTCATTTTCTAACAATAGGTATTATAACCCAGCTCAAATTCATTATGCTAGAGACCATGTATATCTTTCATAGAGGCAATCTTGTTGCATAACTAAGATTAGTTAACTTGAAACAACTACCTGTTAGATGATTCCCAGACTTAATAATGTTAGTCCTATGGTCTAACATGATTTATCCCTTTCCCTAATTTAAAAATTGACTATTGTGTCAAATAAGCGAAGTTTAAATTCTTTTAACAAATCTAATCTAAGTTATCATAAAAAAAAAGGAATCATATCTAAGTAGACTATGTTTACATACAATAAAAAATATTATAGTATTTACATAACTAATTATATATTAATATAATATATTTATTTTATACACAATGTAATGATAAGTTTAATTTTGATTCACCGTCGTAAGTGTAAGTGTGTAACCAGATTTTACAGTTTTAAGAGGTGATGGGTTACACTTAAACTTAACAGCGTTAAGATTTATATTAGTCGTCAAACTCATTAAATAATAATGTTAACTTCAAATTTATAAGTTTATACCTATCATTAGAAAACTAAAAAAAAATAAAATTACTTTTGAACCCATTTGAAAGCTTTTTATGTAATGAACCTCATGTAAAAGCTCACGAGAACCTCCAACCGTGTAACTAGGGATCTTTGATTTGGTTCAATTTTTCATCAAAAAATTATTCAAACTAATCTGAGCTGTTCAATTTGGTTTAGTTTTTATTTAAAATAAAATTCAAACAAAAAAAGTCACACCAATATTTTAGGATTTGCTTGAGTTCGATTTTTACTAAAATATTATTTTTTTAAAATTTATATACTTTTTTTTCATATTTTAAATAAAATTACATAAAAATTGTTAATAATAATTTACGAAACTAATTAATATGCTAAACTTTCTAAAAATAAAAATTTGTAAAATTTCATCTATTTTAAACTAAGCATATCTTAAAAAAATCATATAAAAAAGGAAGTAGTTTTTATTATATAAGTTTTATATATATAATACTACAAAATATTATAAAACTCAAATGATACACATATAAAAGACATAATATTAAAGTAATATAAATATTAATATAAATGTTACGATTTGATTTGATTTCAAAAAATACAAACTGCAAACAGAATCAAATCAATCGATTTCAGAAAAAACAAATACCCAAATATTAAAAAAAATCAATTTAGTTTGATTTTTGATTTTTTTTCCCATTTTCAATTTTTATTTTAAATAGTTTTAGACTTAAACACTCCTGTGTGTAACCCAATCACCTAATGGGGGAGATGGGAAGGACATAAAGACTAAATAGCAAGAAACGTGGAGTAATGTCTCGTCCTTGATAAATAGATACATAATAATAAAAAATTTAACTTGGATTCGGAATTTAATAATAAAAACATTATATTTAGAATTTTTTATATCGATTAATTGTATTTAAAATTTAACTTATATATTACAAGATCGTTCACTTTTGTAATATATAACTATCTTTAAAGTTGCATTTAAAATCATTTCTAATTAGTTGATAATGTAAAAAAAAAAGTTAGCATAACGCGGTTTAATACTTTCTTTCCAATTTAGTAATCGTTCAATTATTTTCAAACCAAAAAAAAAAAAAATCAGAAAATTTAAAGACTGACGGGCAAAGATTGAATTTAAAGCACCCGAAACTTCAGTAAAAAGGTATGACCAATATGTCAAAAAATAATACCAAAGACTTAAAGTAAAGACCATTCATTTTCCATTGGCGTTTACAAAGCCCTTTTCAAGTCAAATAAGCAAGACTTCAATGAAGTATGAATGCCTGAAAATATTCAAGTTATCTTCCACCTTCCAAGGAAAGAAGACTTAAAGAAGGAATACTTTTTTTATAAGTATAAAATGCCTTTTTATAACTTGGTACTCAAACTTTAAAAAATATATATATATTTAGGCTATCCTCACTAAGAATTCATATTTGTTAAAATTTTGACTAGATCCATCTGGTTTTTTTTGTTAAAAAATTTATTAATATAATAGTACAAAAATATTAATTATATTTAATTTTTTTTATCTATATGAATCAAAGTCAATATTATGATTTACAACACTCATATTATGTTCAATTAACTAAGTTAAATTTCATTGATAATTACATCTAATTTTTTTATCCATGAGAATTAAAAATAATATTAAAAAATATATAATAACTAATACATTTTACCAGTTAAGTTAGAATTCGATTGAAAGTAGGTTTTGAAAACATATTTTTCCCTTGGAAGTTACCTTTTTCCTACTTGTTAGTATTGTTGCCACCATTCATGGAGGCCACATTAATATTTGGATGTCATTGCCCATTACGAATTTGCCAACCCCTTTTAATTTGATTGGTTAAAGAGTTGGTCACAGCACACTTTCTTGATGCATACTCACATAAATTGTTATTGTAATTGATGTGGCTCACTGTCCAGGCATGATTGCTCTGAAAAGATTTCAGCTGGATAACCACTGAGGAGAATAATTTTTTCAATACAAAACAGGAAGGAAAAAAAATACCAAATAGATAAATTGATGGATGGCTATGGAAGATTCCATAATTATGTCAGATTTGTATTAAAAATTCCATACACCATTCAATTGAGCTGGCAAGAATTCTCGCCCTCGGCTCCTTCCCTAGTTCACATAGCATCATTCTGTGGACAATGAAATAGTCCTAAATGGTATTTTTACTCACAAGCATGAATTTTAAAATTTAATCCAATGTTACATGCTTGAGTCGATATCTTTCACCGGATGAGAGAAAAAAAAAGTGAGGATAAATAGTTATTCTAGGGCTTGAAAAAAAACAAAAAAAGTGAGAGAATAAAAAAGGGGTAGAGGGATAAAAAAATAACAAAAAAAAAAAAAAACAAGGTTTGAACTGCACGATAAAGCGACATGTGGCAGTTATATAGCTTTTATTTTCATTTTCATGAGAATACACAATATCCACCTTTTACTATGAAAGGAAAATAAGAAAAAAGTACGAGTAACTTATATTTCTTTTTTTCTTTTTTTAAGGAAAGTAACTTATATTTCTAAGAATTAACTAGAAATATTTTTTTCAAAAATTGTACAAAACATAATGAGATTCCTGAAGATCACTTTCTCGAAAATCTTTCAAAACACCTCAAAATTGCAACCTCAACGATATCTTTTCACATGCATGAATTCCAAAATCCAATCCAAGACTAAGGAATTAATAAATCGTGACATTACATGTTCAAGGATCCTATTCCACTATTTAGGTTATATAACCTTAAAATTCAAACATAAGCATCAGTAAAGTAGCTCAGGTAAGGAGGAGCAGGGTTAAAATGAATTCAAGACATACCAAATAATTCAGCTCCCGTATTTGCATACCTGAAATGGTTTCCAAAAGATTCAATCACAACTAAAGTAGTTTGGTTAGGCTTGGGGTAGGGGTGGTGCTACTAGACATATTGTTATAACTTATAGCCAAGGAAACTAGTAGCTAAATTGACAAAAAGTAAGACGGGAAAGAATGACAAACTGGATAGAAGACCTTTAGAAATGATTTGTCATTTTTTCTGAAGTTCTAATTCTCAAGTGAACCAAATAGACACAAGAAGTTCATTGTTATAAACAGATGGTTATAACAATAAGATCAATGACAACAACATAATAGACACAACAAATTCATTAACTTATACACGGTTAAACTATTGAAAGAAAATTTGGATAAGATAGACTCCCCTGTCAGGAAATGAGTTAAAGAACTTGATATAGAACTATCTTTAAACCACTGTTCCCAGTCTCCATTTGATTTTTCAATGTAATCAGTAAACTGTACAGTGAATGAGCGTGCAAAAACGATAGCCCTTGGTTCATATGATCCTCGTCTACATTGTCAAAGCAGCCTTCGCCATGGCCAAGGCACCGTCAAAGTTTTTGTTTCCACCAATAAATCCGCTCATATGCACAAAAACACATCCTGGAATGCCAGACTCCTTCGACAATTCTTCATCCCTTAACCCTTGCCACTGTGAGGGTAGAGCCTTTCGGCTCTGAAAACTGTCAGGAGATACTGCAACTGCCTGCACTCGCCATTGTTTGCTTCTTTCATCCTGTAAATAACAATAAGGTGATTTAGAGAAATCAGTTAAGAAGACCTAGACCAGAGATATATTGATCAAACAACCTTACTATGGCAGTTAGCCAGTACTGGTCATGGTGATATAGGGACTCGAGTGTTTTATCAGAACATTTTTCCAGTCAAAATTTAGCAGAACCTCAATAATAAAAATCCAACATAATTAGAAATTGGTATTTTAAGTATGTCCAAACCTCTTAGCCCAAATAAGCTACATGGAAGGCCTTATTACAGGTTTACACAGTTGAACAAAAACTAAGTTTGACCCACTTTAGATGGAATAACATCCTGCCACAATGGTAAAGTTGCATCTTGATGACCAGTTGGTCATGAGTTCAAATCTGGAAACAACCTCTTTACATATACAAGGGTAAGGCTACGTATAATGACCCTCTCCCATATATTCGGATAGCAAGGAACATTTAAGCACTGAGGAACATGGAACAACATTCCAATATTTTCCAAGGCTAGGTCCACAAGCCTTTAGTAAGGATTTTTAATGCCACTTACAGATAGCCTATCAAGGAAATTGTTATAAAATGGAGTGGAGTGCGATGCCGCAGGGAGAGGTATTGGCATGGTTTTGATGCAAAAAAGACAACCAATTGCATATTACCGCAAGGCTCTATCAGAAGGGAACCTTGCCAAGTCCATTTATGAAAAGGAACTATTTGCTTTGGTCAATTCAGCATTCGCGACACTATTTGCTGGACAAACCATTTGTAGTGTATATTGATGATCATCGCAGCTTAAAATACTTCTTACAGCAGCGTATTACTTCTGATAAAAAATGTAGGTTGGCTATACTACAGTGTTGTCAATAGCGGATCGCAGAAAATAGCAAAAAGCAGAAAATCCACTATAGAATATAGCGGGAGCCGCATGGCGATTGAAATAGAATATATATAACAATTAAATATGTATAAAAAAGCAGAATAATAAGGTCGGGTATAAGACAGATGACATGGATGAAGAAAGGGGAGTATTAAACAAAAAGAAAAAAAAAAAGTAATTACCTGTAAAAAAAGAGGCACTGGACGAAGAAGGCTGGAAAGTTTTGGTAGGGGAAGGATTTACGTGGTGACTAAGAATCAGAGAAAATGCTAAGAGGTTCTAGAATGGTCTAGAAAACTGAAAACTTATGTGAAGTAGAAGTCAAAATGCTACTGCTAGGCCTATTAGAAGAAAGCCCAAGTCCATAAGTAAAAAGTAAAAAAAATAGAGTAAAAACAAAAAATTTGACTCTGATGTTTTAAAAACCAATAGAGTAATCTTTTATAAACCCATGTGACTACTGCACGTATGTTTTAACTTTTAACAAAGCTAAAAACCTTGTGGACTGCAAGCCCAAAACAAATATGAAGTACCTGACATGAATCCACAATCCGCACCTGACCTGGTTTCCTCTTTCAGAACAATGAACCCTAAACGCGCCGTCGATGCAGTTTCTCTCCGGAGTCAAGGATTCATCTAATTTTCCAATTAAAAGGGCCATTGGAGATTTTCAGGTGCAGGGTTGTTAGAGTATAGGACTATAGGTTACAGTCTTGATAATAAGGTGGGTGTTAGCTGCCACAAGAGTTGGAGGTCCAAACTGGTTCTGCATATCAGTTTTAGGCCAGACCACTATCACAAGGGAAGGGACTTCAGTGAAGTAGAGTTTGACCAAGTGGACGGGCAGTCTGATTGAGGATGTGACTTGGGAAGATGATGCCTTCATAATTCAGCCTTGAGGACAAGGTTGATTCTATAGGGGGCAGTATTGATAGGGACCATGAGGAAGAATTGGACAAGTTGGTACTAAATAGAGAAAATAGCACAAGGTTTGGCAGATTTACTACAGGAAACATTTTAAGAAAAATGGAGAGGCTTAGTTGGCAAGGGAGGGAGAGAAATGACATGTAAGGGGGTGAGTTAGTTTTATAAGCAGATCATCCTTAATGTTTTCAGGCTCTGCTGCTATTGCACCTAACTGATAATTATGCCCTATCCCAATCCTAATACCTTTTGAAAAATGCTGCGTTCTGTGTAAAGGTGCCTAGCACTGTACCCAGAACCATGCAGCCTAAAATGACAGCATTACCCTGATAACTAATTATTTCTATCCATTTTAAATTTTTATTACTGAACTAGTTTTAGACAAGTTGTTAGCTAACTTAGCTTGCAGTAATGTCTCAAAATCCGGGCTTGAGTTTAGAACAAGATAGTCCTTCAGATGGACCCAAACATAAGGTTTAAACGTATCCCATTTTTTAATTATTCTGAACTTCTTGCTGAAATTCTGCTGCCAACCAAGTAGGTTAATGACATGAGATGAGATTATGAGCTCTATTGTACCAAAACAAAGCAAATAAAAGCATAACTTAATTTACATGTCATTCTAAAAGGCAGACAATCGTCTGAAATTTTTAGTGAGTCTCTTTGAGGACTAGAAGCATAGAATGGAGCCTAGAAAAAATGAAAATAAATGCATACCTGATACAGAACATATTTGACAGAAGGGTCATTTTTCAACTCTCCCTCAAGCTCAAATAAGTGAAGCTTCCACTGCGGAAAACAAAACCAGGTTAATATTTTTAAACAATACTACGCTAATAGTACCATGCAGCTAATACCCAGAGAGAATAAATAAATAGAGGAATTGAGTATAAGGATGAAATTTTTCAGAAGACACGTCCTGTATAACTGAACATTGGCCCAGAGATGACCATTCTAGGCCATAACAGCAGCCTGCTGATGGTTATAGTTGAAGGAGACCAGAAGAGAGCCTTTTTCCTTACTTTATTGAATTCAAAATAGTACATATATATAGAGTACAAAAGATAGGGAGAGAAGAGAGAGAGAGAGGCTATGACAGTGACAATGCACTGTTGCCCTCTGAAAAAAGCTACCAACTAAGTTACTACAAATGGCTAAACTACAAGGATATTCAACACTCCCCCTCAAGCTGGAGCATATAGATCATATGCACCAAGCTTGTTACATATAGTCTGAATTCTGGGTCCTCTTAAGGACTTAGTCAAAATATCCGCTGGCTGATCATTAGAACCAATGAACTCAGTGACAATCTCCTTGGACAGAAGCTTCTCTCGAATGAAATGACAATCAATCTCTATATGCTTGGTCCTCTCATGAAAGACTGGGTTTGAGGCAATATGAAGAGCAGCCTGATTATCACAATACAACTTCATTTGCAACTCTTCACAAAACCTCAATTCTTGAAGAAATTGTTTGATCCACATGAGCTCACACGTAACCATAGCCATAGATCGATACTCAGCTTCTGCACTGGACCGAGCGACAACAGTCTGTTTCTTGCTTTTCCAAGAGATAAGATTTCCTCCAATGAAGACACAATAACCTGATGTAGATCTCCTATCCATGGGACATCCAGCCCAATCAGCATCACAATATCCTGATAGTTGCGTACTACCCTTGTCTTCATACAACAACCCTTGTTCAGGAGCTCTCTTAACATACCTCAGAATACGCATGACAGCATTCCAATGGTCCAAATGAGGATTCTGCATAAATTGGCTAACCACTCCCACAGCAAAGGAGATATCAGGTCTAGTGATAGTAAGGTAAATGAGTTTTCCCACAAGCCTCCTATATCTCTCGGGGTCAGGATAAGCTTCACTTTGATCTGCCATGAGCTTTAGATTAGGATCCATAGGGCTTTCAACAGGTCTACAGTTTTGCATACCTGTTTCTTCTAAAATATCAAGAGCATACTTCCTCTGAGAGATCACAATACCATCTCCTGATTGAGCCACTTCAATACCAAGGAAATACTTCAAAGATCCCTGATCTTTGGTCTGGAAATGACTGAATAAGTGCTCCTTCAGCTGGACAATCTTAGTAGTATCGTTCCTTGTAATCACTATATCATCAACATAGACCATTAGATAGACACATTTTCCAGGAGATGTATGATAATAAAATACAGAGTGATCAGCTTCACTTCGTTTTAGTCCAAACATTTGAACAACATGACTAAATTTACCAAACCATGCTCGAGGAGATTGTTTCAACCCATAAAGAGACCGACGAAGCTTACACACAAGGCCATACTCCCCCTGAGCAACAAACCCAGGAGGTTGCTCCATATAAATATCCTCCTCAAGATCACCGTGGAGGAAGGCATTCTTAATATCAAGCTGATGAAGGGGCCAGTGACGAATAGCCGCCATAGCAAGGAACAAACGAACAGTGGTGAGCTTGGCTACAGGAGAGAAAGTATCACAGTAATCAATGTCATATACCTGTGTGTAGCCCTTAGCGACCAAGCGAGCCTTAAGCCGATCAACCTTACCATTGGGCCCAACTTTAACAGTGTAAACCCATCTGCAACCTACAGTCGTCTTACCAGGAGGGAGAGGGACAAGCTCCCAAGTACCATTATTTTCAAGAGCCTGCATTTCATCAACCATAGCTTGTCTCCAGCCAGGATGATCAAGTGCCTCACGAATAGTGGAAGGAACAGTGAGGGAAGATAAGGAGAAAACAAAAGAACTATATGAAGGAGACAAACGGTGATAACTTAAGAAATTATAAATAGGATGAGGATTACGAGTAGAACGAGTACCTTTCCTGATGGCAATGGGCCAATGTGAGTCAGAATGAGTAGGAGAAGAGGAAGGATCCATGAGTGGAGGACTGGCTGAAAAAGAACGAGAATCACTAGGAGAGGCTTCAGGTACTGGAGATCCAATTTGCCTTGTCCTGGGTTGATCGATAACTAGAGGTGGAGAGATAACGTTAGGTGAAGTTGGTGAGGGAGATGGGACAACACTGACATTATGGTCTGAATTATCTAGAGGACAAGGAGAAGAGATAGGAAGAACCTCCTGGAGAGACGAAGAGTAGTCCATAGAGGAAGAGAAGAAGGGTGTGTCTTCAAAAAAGGTGACATCTGCCGACATATAGTACCGTCTCATGGTGGGAGAGTAGCATTTGTAACCTTTTTGAAGACGAGAATAACCCAAAAAGACACATTTGACTGACCTTGCAGAAAGCTTGTCTAAACCAGGAGACAAATCATGAACAAAGCAGGTACAACCAAACACTTTAGGAGAGACATGAAAAAGTGGATCATGAGGAAAGACAATTGAGTGAGGGATTTGATTTTCAAGGGAAGAAGAGGGCATCCTATTGATTAGGAAACAAGCAGTAAGCACCGCGTCTCCCCAATGATGTGTAGGAACATTCGAATTTAGCATTAGGGAACGAGCAGTTTCAAGAAGATGTCGATTCTTCCTTTCTGCTATACCATTTTGTTGTGGTGTGTGTGGACATGTGGACTGATGTATAATACCTTTGGAAGACAAAAAAGAAGAAAGATCATGCGAGAAGTACTCTTTAGCATTATCACTTCTGAAAATTTTAATTGTTTTTCCAAATTGATTCTCAATCTCATTGTAGAATGACACGAATATAGGCAAAAGTTCAGATCTGTCTTTCATTAAATAAACCCAAGTACATCTGGAGAATTCATCAATAAAGGTTACAAAATATCGAAAACCAAAAGATGTGACGTGACTTGGTCCCCAAATATCAGAATGAATGGTAGAAAAAGCCGAGTCACATCTTTGTACAGTTTGAGGAAATGACGACCTGACATGTTTTCCTAGTTGACAAGACTCACAATCTAAGACTCGAAGATTCTTAAGACCAGGAACCATAATCTTCAATTTTGATAAACTTGGGTGACCCAGACGATCATGCAAAAGTTTGGGTCTCGAGATAGCAAAACAAGATCCAGGTGGACTGGATTCCAAGTAATAAAGCCCTCGTGATTCATGTCCTTCTCCAATCAGTCGCCCCGTCCCATGTTCCTGAATAACAAAAGAATTGGCAGTAAAGGTTACTGAACAATTTAACGAACGAGTTAATTGACTTAATGAGATTAGATTATAGGGACACTGAGGAAGAAATAAAACAGAATTTAATTTCAAAGAGGGAGACAATGAAACTTGACCACTTCCTTGAGAGGCTACCTTGGAGCCATTAGCTACAGTAACGAGGTGAGGAATTTTTGGAAGAGAAAAGGATGAGAAGGAGGACTTATTACCAGAAATATGATCAGAGGCACCTGAGTCGAGAATCCAAGGGCTGTGACCCTCAATGGATTGAGAGATACACGCTGTTGAAAAACATGGTACAGACGAGGGTTGAGCTTGGTTGCTGGGCTTCTCTGATTTGAGCTTCAAGTACTCCTGATACTCCTCATCAGAGAATCTGGACTTTGCTTTCTCTGATTTAGAAACCTGTGCGACCTTGTCGGGAAACCCATGTAATGAATAGCAAGTCTCTTGGGTGTGACCTATCCTCTTGCAATAGGTGCAATGAGGACGTCCACCCCTTCCACTGCGACCTCCTCGACTATTGCGGCCGCTTCCTCTCCCTCTAGATGCAACCATGGCTGACGTCTCCACTCCATCAGTAGGATTCTCATCCTTCAGTAAATGAGGCACACGGAGAAGTCTGGTGATGAGAGAATCCATTGATGGAATTTGGTCCCCAGCAAGCACTTGATCACGCACATGATCGAAGTCTGAATGTAAGCTCCTCAAAATAAGAACCATGTAGAACTTGTCAAGTTTCCTATTCACTTCCTCCAATGAATCAGCTACAAGGAACTTTCTTAGTTCTTCCACGGCAGCCCGAGCCTTACCCACATGAGCGATCATGTCATGACCGGTTTGCTTGAGGGCTGTAACTTTCATAGTTGCATCAAACAAGCTTTGGATATCATTGGCAAAGATTTCCTGGGCTTTCTTCCAAAAAGAACGGCATGATTTAAAAGATCGGAGAATCTCCAAGATATCCGGCTCAACTGATTGCCATAACACGGCACATAATTGATAGTCAAGCTTCTCCCATTCAGCTCTTTTATCATCTGAAACAAAATCGGAAGTTTTCTCCAAGTGGTCATGGTGTCCTTGACCAAGGAACCACAACTCCACGGAAGCAGACCATGAAGGATAGTTTTTCCAGTTCAGCTTGGCAGTGGTGATGGTTGGGGTCCCGGAAAAGGAAAAAACAGGTCCAGAGGAGGCCATTTAAGAGGAAAAACAGCAAACCCTAACACACGAGAGGCAAACACACAAGGGCTGACCAAACGACTTGCCGGAAGCGGGATTTGAAGCCTGAAACAGGTCCAGGAGGTGACGGCGAGGCTGCCGGGACCGGAAGGGACAACTCCCGACGCCGGTACGGCGGCGCGTGAGCAGCAGGCGCCGGAAATCGCGCGGAGGAAAGGAGGCGCGTGTGGGCGCGTGCGGCGGCCTACGGCGGCGCGAGTTCCAGGGGTGGATCGCGCTTTTCGAGGCGATCCGAACCCTGGTCTCGCCGGAGAAAACCACCGGAGTTGGCGGCGGCCGGCGGCGGCGAACGGCGGACGGCGCGGCGGCGTACGGCGGCAACCTGCTCTGATGCCAAGTTGAAGGAGACTAGAAGGGAGCCTTTTTCCTTACTTTATTGAATTCAAAATAGTACATATATATAGAGTACAAAAGATAGGGAGAGAAGAGAGAGAGAGAGGCTATGACAGTGACAATGCACTGTTGCCCTCTGAAAAAAGCTACCAACTAAGTTACTACAAATGGCTAAACTACAAGGATATTCAACAGTTATTTTTACTACCTACAATATTAATTTTAACAGGAAAATACGCAAAAAAAAATAAAAAAATCAGCTCATCATACTAACACAGCTGTTACACAACTGCTAAGATCACACTACCAGGAATTTGTTTTGCTCCCAACACTAGTGTTGTTGGGGGTAAAAATGACACAATGCTGGATTAAAGTCATAGAACTCTGCTAAGGAGTAGAAAACAAGTGCGGTCAGCCGCAGGAACTAAAAATCACCAGCTCATAAGTAAAACTTATTTAATAAAAAGATTACGATATTGTTAGGAACCACAGGTTTGGGCAGGTTTATACAAGAAGAAATAGGCATGACAGGGGTATGTGCCATAATTTAGGCCCAGTTGTAAATAATTCTGAAACAGCATAGGCTGAGAAGGGAATTAGTTAGATAGGGAGAAAGACTTTTAGTGGGAAAGTAGTTGAGAGGCAAATAAAAGAGTGTAACAGAAAGGAGGGTAGTCAGTTTTGATCATTTTGTGGATTAGTTCAGGAGAGTGAAGGCTATACAATTCACTCATCCGGAGGAATTCCTCTTTATACCTTGTTCTCAATTTCTAGGCTTTATAGGACCTTGCTAGGACTCCCAATTCAATAATACACCATATTCTCTTATCTGGGGCCTAACAGATATCTTGTTTCAACTAATTATATCCACTTCAAATGTTAGCATGAAAATTTGTATGACAACGATATAAGAAATGTTAAAGTCTTGATTGAAGATGTTAATCTAAATACACATTTAATGATTAACTTATTAAATAAATAGAACAAGAAATTTTGTTTGTGAATTGCACATTAGTTAATAAAAAACTTCGTATCCCATTGCCCAGAGGCTCTTCGCTATGCGAAGGTATGGGGGAGGGATATTGTACGCAGCCTTACCCTTGCATATGCAAAGAGGCTGTTTCCGGATTCGAACCCATGACCAACAAGTCATCAAGGCACATTAGTTAATGTTAGAATGAAAATTTGTATGAAAAATGCCCTAGCATATTTTTCAGTATGTTCAAGATTGTTGTCAACATATATGTTCAAGCTTCAAAACATGATTGCTTAATATGTGACAGTTGAATAGAAATAAGTTGAATGAATCTATTATGAACAGCAAGGATAATCCTAGAATTCAAGGACTAGGGATCTCCCAAAGAAAGGATGAAGAGAGGAAAAGGATTCTATTATTTTTTGTGTTTTCTATTACATACTAAGCATCCCTTATATAGAGGCACTAGCCAAGGGTGCTGCTAAGGAAACAAAAGGTGCTAGAATGCGAAAAAGAAAATAACAGAAAAATGGAAATGGCGACAATGCAGTGCTGCACAATGGGAAGTAACATGCCGACAGCATATTCCCTACGAACCAATCTCCTCCTGACAGCTCAGCACCCTCTAACAATGATTCTGCTTTTGGTTTGTTGGTTTGTGCCCCTCAATGGTGCTTTTGCTGGTTTGTTTTCTCCCTCCTAACATTCCAGACCCATCAAAAACACCTTATCCTCAAGGTGTTGGGGCTTCAAACCATGGCTTCCAAAAGTAATACCGGGATCCCAAGGTCTGTTCCGGCGAAATGCACCTGGTTTAGTAGCTGTCCATAGTGCAAAGGCAGTTGGTTGGCACTTGTGTGCGACCATGGCAGTCCCATAGGACTTAGTTCCAAACAGCGCCATGTCTCTATTTTCCCAAGGCTTGTCATGAGGAGCTGTTGCATGGCCACAACGAAGAATAGTGCTGAAGAGGTTGTCGAAGGAAATGGCGGCGTGAATGACTGAGATTGGGAAGATGAGGAGCAGGCGTAGGAAGCGGAGCCGGCAAGGTGCAGGTAATGGTTGCACGGGTGCAAGACATGGAGGCGCAATTGGCATGGGAAGCGGGGCCGGTAATGATGAGGCACTTGGTTGCATGGGTGTGGAGCATGGAGGCGAAGTCGGCATGGAAAGCGGCAGCGGTGGTGGTGACTGCTCGGAGGAAGAAGATGGGAAGTGTTGAGTGGCATTGTGAAGGGCCAGCTGCTGAAGAAGGTCGTCCAGTTTGGTGGCCATGGTGTCTACGGCAGCGGTGAATTTGAGTTGACTAGAGATGAGTTCCACGATGGCCGCTTTGATGCAGTCCATAACAGTGTCAGCCATTGATGCTCAATGAAAGCACCAAATTGTTATGAACAACAAGGATAATCCTAGAATTCAAGGACTAGGAACCTCCCAAAGAAAGGATGAAGAGAGGAAAAGGATTCTATTATTTTCTGTTTTCTATAACATACTAAGCATCCCTTATATAGAGGCACTAGCCAAGGGTGCTGCTAAGGAAACAAAAGGTTCTAGAATGCAAAAAGAAAATAATAGAAAAATGGAAATGGCGACAATGCAGTGCTGCACGATGGGAAGCAACATGCCGACAGCATATTTTCTATGAACCAATATCCTCTTGACAGCTCAGCATCCTCTAACAGATTAATCCACCAGGTGCTTGATGATTCTGCTTTTGGTTCGTTGGTTTGTGCCCTCAGTGGTGCTTTTGCTGGTTTGTTTTCTCCCTCCTAACAGAATCAAATTCAAATATTATAAAAAATGTTCAAGGAGGAAAGACGAGAATTTTCAACTCACAGGACACAATTTAGTCAAAACTAGAATTTCTCCACTAGGATCAACAGTATGTCTAGCCTCTAGGGTCTCCATTACAATTGACCTTGCTGGTAACCATGAATTGACATGAAATCGAACACTCTGTAAATGAGAAGGGAGCAATATCAGACAACAAAGCAAAACGTAAAGCAGGGATGAAAAAAATTTAAAAACCACATTCATGCTAAAGTTCAAAAAGAAAGTACACGAGTGAAGACTTACATCCAGAAACTCACTGCCAGCAAGAGCCATTGCACGTTGAAAGGCCTCATTTTCTTTCTCAGGTGACTGATCAGGATCTGTCCAATCTAAATTTAGCCTTCCTACTCTTGAGGATAAATGAGTATTATTCACATATCTTGGAGGTTGGTCTGTATCATACCGATTGATTCCATTGTCTATAGCATCAATTGCCTGGTACAATTAAACAAAAATACTATTATCATGAACTTATACGGTTAGAAACATGTTTTGCTTCACTTTATAATAACTAGTAAACCCCAAATGCACCATTAATCACATAAGTCATTCGGCAGGCATTTATCAAATTTACCCAAGAACATGTGATTCATAGTTGAGTGTCCCAACACAAGACAACCAGAGTTTTCTTTCAACCAAGCCATTTAGCAATGAATATCAAATAGCGAAGGACTAATCCACAGTATGAATGCACAATAGCCAGACATATACCTCTGCACCAAAGAAACAAAAAACTTGTAGCAGGAGCCCTAGAAGTTGACAAGACATTGGACCACCCACAGACCAATTATTTGGAAAGACTATTCTAGGAAACTTGTAGCAAGAGCCCTAGAAGTTGCCAGACATTGGACCACCAGTCAAAATCTTTTGTAGGTAGTCCTTTTTGAGATCTCAAAAATCAGTTCTACCTGCTTCTAGGATCAATGGCTGACCCCACAAACCAACACGAAACTTTTTAGCATGTTTTGTCCTCACTCACACGCTTTTTGAAAACCTTCCTAGAAGGTCACCCATTCCATAACTATTGGAAGCCAAACATGCTTAACTATGGAGTTCTTAAGTGATGGAATACCAAAAAATATATTTATCTTGTTGGTATAAGTAGTACCAATTAATTCGTTTAAGTCATCCTCAGTTGTACAGTCTCATGCCTGCACAACCTCTGGATCTTTGTCATTCTAGTGTGATTCGATTGCGGTGTTACATGCCCACCAGTTTTTGCCTAGTTCATCCTCGAACCACAGTGTATTGGGAGAGAGGTTTGCTCCGATACCATTTGTAACATCCATACTTTTTGATTTCTTGATGGCTCTTACACTACGACACTTCACGCAGTGGTATTTCACTCAACATCCTTGTTAATTAGAACCCTCCATCGGTCAGAACCCTCCGTAGATAACCTTTTCCGAGACCTCAAAAATTAGTTCTGTTTACTTTCAAGATCAATGACTAATCCCACAAACCAACACGAGACTTTTCAACGTATTTTGTCCACACTCATGCTTTCCGGTAAACTTTCTAGAAGGTCACTCATTTCATAACTACTCCAAGCCCAAACACATTTAACTATAAAATTCTTAAATGATGAGCTACTAAAAAGTAGATACATCTTGTTGGTATAAGTAGTACCAATTAATTCATTTAAGTCATCCTTAGCTGTACAATCTCATACCTACACAGCCTGTGGATCTCTCTCATTCTGGTGTGATTCGATTAGGGTGTTACAAATAGGCTCTCAAATCCCTGGAGATTTCTGTTCTAAGCTTCCTATTTCTCTGCACTTTTGATTTTCCTTAATAGAGGATGGGTCAGTTCAATAATTTTTCCCCATCTATTAGTTCCTAATTCCTATTCTGTGAAAAGGTATCTATCAGAATGCTTTGGTACTCTCATCATCCACTTTCTGGCTGAACCTCTCCTAAATCTCCTTAACCCAGATTTTACTTAAACAGAAGAACATAAAAATTAAAATGAATCAAAAAGAATTAAAACAAGCAAGATCGTACAAAATATAGTTGGAGACAGGAAGAAAAGAAAAAAAAAATTACTACCTCCATGAAGCTCTTGTAAACAGCCAAATATATGTAATGCACATCTCGGTGTTCCTCATCTACCTTAAGTTCTTTGGCTATAATCTCCTTTCCAAAATGCTACAGGCAGAAAGCAGAAGTTAAATTTAATTATCAAGTTATATTCACATTTAGAATAAAATTATCCACAAACATTTGGCAATTGTACCGAAATAGAGGAATTCACGACCATATAAATGACATAAACAAGAAGTGGTAAAACCCATAACCAAAATAGGTAGTTTAGAAGAGAATTTTACCTTATAAACAAGACCAGCACTACTCAATTTAGTGGAGAAACCATGCCCAAAAACTTCTTCAAATCCTTTTTGATGATGATCATACCGATCTCGAGCAGGGTCATACACTCCCCCAACATCAAGAACAGCATCAAGATCCTCCAACACCTAGAGTTCAACAATTTAAGTTAAACAAAAACTTCAAACAGGTATTTAGATACAAACTTCCACTCCATTCATTTGCTAAAGTCTACCTAAAACACATAGGGCAACAACCAAAAACCAACACTAGCAACAAGATAAATACTTAACGCATCTCTCCTACAAAATTTCCCGTGCCCCTCCCTCACTTTTGCTTCACTAGCTACAATTCAATATTAAGAAAATTCCACAAACAAACCAATACACCAGCAACTTGATAAGCATCAGCCTTGTCCACATTTTCTAAGGAACCATACACTAAAACACACACAATCATAAAAGTGGCTACTGTCTACATTTTTTGTTGGGTCCTTGACAACTTTTTAGCATAAAAAAACTTTCCAAACAAATCAATAACTCACTAGACCACTGATAATTCATTAAACTTCCAGAAATAAAAAATAAAAAACACAATATTACAGCAACCAAATAAAGAAAAAGAGACACTTATCATCAACCAATTTTTTCTCATGAACCAAACCCCCCATGAAAAAGAATCAAACTGCATATTACAAAACATAGGTTCGACCCTAGTTGCACCATTATACAAAAAAAAAAAAAAATTAAAAATCACATTTTCTCAGCAACAAAAAAAGAAAATACATGATAGTTTTTGTTTGGTTGAGAGGAGAGAAATAAAGAAGAAATTGCGTGGGTCCCACACCCCGTACACTCTACTTCAATGTTGTTAATGGCGGATGGTGGAAAGCCAAAAATCCGCCACAAAAATATGGCGGATGGCGTAGCGGAAAATGACGGACGTCATGGTGGACAAAAAAAAATAATATATATATATATATTAACAAAACAATAGATAAAAAATAAATATAAATAAAAAATTAAAAAAACAATGGATTACATTCAAATAAACTAAAAAAGTTTCATGAGTTCACACAATAGCCAAATACAAACACCAAATAAACTCATTCAAGAGTTCAAAATAACAAAAGGATAGAAACATAATGCAGTTGCAGCATTAGATGAAGGTTCAGCCATTTAAAAGAGGGCTGAACAGAAAAAAAAAAAAAAAAAAAAAAAAAAACAGAACCAAAAATAAAAAAGGGTGTCAAACAGAAAAAAAAAACAACAGCAACAAAAAAAATAGAACCACGTTGCCGTCGCAAACTGTAGCCGTTGCCGCCGCAGCCGTCGTCCGTTCGTCGTGTGCGTGGTGTGCTGGTGTGTGGTGCTGGTGCTTTCGTCGCACTGGTGCTCATCCCCTTTTGCATGCAAAAATCGGGTTAGGATTGGGTCGAGTCAGCTCAACACGACCCATTGCAAAAATTTCAATAAAAGAAAAGCAGGCTTCCGCCACGACCGTTAAGGCTATGACGGCAGCCATATGAAACCCGCAACGCCACCGCTATTTGGTGGCGTTTATCCAAAAACCCGCGATGCCATTCCGCCATGGCGTTGCCATAACCACAATTTAACAACACTGCTCTACTTTAATTCAAAAATTTATCTTCTATTTTCATTCTCTAAACCAAACACAGCAAGCTATCCGTGAAACCCATTTCGAGTCTGAGTCACACGGACAAGTTCCGTCCCCCACTCTTGGGACGACAATGGGTAAGGGTCCTATAGTACTCATTTTCAGACTCACACATGTAGCAACTTTAATCCCCATTTCTGTACCCGTTGAATACCTATGTACTCATAACCACACCTGTGTCTCGCACTATACTTATGTCTAAAATTAATAAAATATGTTAATTAGAAAAATTACTACAAGTAAATTTAAAATATACTCTTAAGTAATCCAAACATAATATTAAAAGCATTCGCACATAATACTACCCCTATTCTTATATATAAGAAACAATTATCTAATTCATTAAGACAGTGGTTAGATTAGTTAATTTATCATAAATTTTAATTTAATTTTAGAACCATTCATGGCATCAAATGGTTTAAGAGGTGATTATTTTTCAAAGATAATCTTTTCACCAATAAGTATTCATTGTTTTGTTGATAGCTCAACTGGCCCTTCTTCCGTCGAAAGCCCACCAAGCTAGACTTTGAGTCCTAGGAGATAAAAGTTTGGTCTAATGGTGAAGGGAGAAGAAAAGAGGGAGGTCACGGGTTCGAATCTGCTGCTACAAAAACTAATAATACTAACAACTAACATTTGTCAATAAAAAAAGAGTCCAACTTCGACAAAGAATCTGAATCTGTGTTCCAAGAGAGAGTGAATCTGGATAGGCTCAAATATGGTTTTTATTTCTAATAAATATTTGATTTTTGTATTTTTTTTTTGGAAGGCAGAAAGTATATAATATTATTAATATGAAACATTAGTACCAGAAGTACTAAATAAAAATACAACAGCAGCTATGCTGCCAGCCTCCCAAAAAACATGGATAAACCCATCACAAAACCCCACCAACAGCTAAAGACCCAAGTTAACCAAAGGCCTCCATAAGGTTGGAAGACCAATGGTTAAAAGGAATATTAAAATCTTTATCCCTAGCTTTGTACCAGGACCAGGCTAAGAATAAGGCATCATCCATCACCTTGGAAGATACAAAAGGAATACCCTGAAAAATCAGTAAGTTCCTATGCTTCCAAATAGAAAAAGTTAGTGCAATCCACCACCCACACCATCTATTGTGGTTTCTCCCTACAACAAAACCTTCACAAAATAACCTGAAATGACTTGCTGGAGAAATAGGGAAAGCTCCAATAGCCTGAATCCATCTCAAGGTTTCCCACCATAGAGCAATAGTTTGGGTGCAGTGAAAGAAAAGATGGCCTGCCTCCTCCTGCTCCTCATGGCAAAGAGGGCAAATAGATTCCTGCAGACCCACGTTTCTTCTTTGAAGATTAACTCTAGTAGGGAGCCTATCCTTAATAAGCCTCCAAGTGAAAATGACAGCCTTTGGGGGAATTTTTAAACTCCAAATAATCTGAAAGTTCCTCCCATCTGAGACAGATGTATTCTGATTTGATAGGAGTCTATAAGCTGACCTAGTAGAGTATAATCCAGTAGGTTCAGCTTTCCACAGAACTGTATCTTTCAAGTGACACTGGATAGGATAAGCACTAATCTCATCCATGAAAGCCACAGCTACTCCCTCCTCATGTTCGAATAGGTGTCTCCTCCACTTCAAATTCCATCTCCAAATATTCTGGTGGAAGCTACCCATGGTTGAAATAAGATCATTCTGCTGCTTACTAATGGTGAAGAGCTGAGGGTATTTATGATCCAGACTGCAGCCCTCTCCCAGCCAATTGTCTTTCCAAAATCGAATTTTATCCCCACAACCTGCCTTCCAAACCAGATTTTGATGAATAATGTTGAAGTCATTGTGCTGATATAGCTTCCTGAGGTCTCTCCACCAATGAGAGTCCCAGCAATGAACTCAACCATTCTGCAAGGCTGGCCATCCCCCATACTTTGAATTTATAACCCTGACCCAGAACTGGTTCTGCTTAGAATGTAATTCCCAGATCCATCTTCCCATGAGAGCAGCATTAAATTTGATCAGATTTTTGATTCCCAAACCGCCTTCCTTCTTGTGGAGACAAACTTCATCCCATTTGACCCAAGGGATCTTCTTTTGATCATGCCCCCCACCCCACATAAAATTCCTTTGCAGAGAAACCAGTCTATCAGCTATTCTTTGGGGTTACTTAAAGAAGGATAATAGGTAGATTGGTAAAGCATTCAAAACAGAATTTATCAAAGTGACCCTGCCAGCCATAGATAAGCTTTTCTGGTTCCATTTAGTGAGTTTAGCTTCAAATTTGCTGATCAAAGGTTCCCATACCACCTGATTTGAGGATCTAACCCCAATGGGGATGCCCAAGTAGTGGAAGGGAATCCCCATCTGCCTACAATTCAGAAAGTGAGCAGCATCTTGAGCCCAATTAACATAATCTCCAAAGATTCCGAATTGACTCTTAGCATAGTTGATTTTCAGACCAGAGGCCATCTCAAAGCCTCTAAGCATTGCCTTCAAAACAATAACATTTTCCAAGGAAGCTTGACCAATGAAGACAGTATCATCAGCATATTGGAGAATATTAATAGGCTCTTTTTGTTTTCCAACCAGGTAGCTTCGGTACAGATTTTTCACAATGGCCTGTCTCATCATTCCAGTGAGACCTTCCCCCACTAAGTTAAACAACAAAGGGGCCAGAAGGTCCCCTTGTCTCAGACCTCGAGTAGGAGCGAATTCTTTAGTCGGACTACCATTAACTAAAATGGAAATAAATGCTGATTGAAGGCAGGCAGCAATCCATTGTCTCCATTTAGTACAGAAGCCTAGTCTTGACAGCATGTAGTCCAAGAAAGACCAAGATACTGTATCATAGGCCTTTTCAAAATCCACTTTAAAGACCATAACTGGCTGCTTTGTCTTCATAGCTTCCTCCACCACTTCATTAAGGATCAGAATTCCATGAAGGATATGTCTATCCTTTATGAAGGCTGATTGCCTTTCATCAACAATTCCCGAAATAACAGTCCTCAACCTGTTTGCCAAAAGCTTGGATATGACTTTGTACATGCAGCCGATGAGAGAAATAGGCCTGTAGTCATTTAAGGATTGAGGATGATTTGATTTAGGGATAAGGGCCATGAAGGAAGCATTGCTGCCTCTAGGAAAGCTTCCATGGCAGTGGAACTCATCCACAAATCTCCTGAATTCAGGTCTCAGAATCTTCCAAAAAGCCTTAATAAAGTTGAAATTAAAACCATCGGGACCCGGGCATTTATCTCCACCACAACTCCAAACAGCATCTTTAATCTCTTGATCAGAAAAAGGGGCAATGAGACCCTCTCTTTGATTCTGATCAATGGACTGGAAGAAAGCCCCATCAAGGGTGGGTCTGAACCTCTTATCTTCAGAAAATCTATGAAGGAAGAAATTAAAAGCTTCATCCTTAATACGATCTGGCTGTTGAACCCAATTCCCATCAATGAAAAAACCCTGGAGAGCATTATAATTTCTTCTAACATTTATAGCTTTGTGAAAATAAGCTGTATTACTATCTCCTTCCTTAATCCATTTATCTCTAGATTTTTGTCTCAGCAGGGATTCATAAGCATTTGAAGCCTCCCACAGCTCTTGTTGCAGTAGTATCTTGACTTTGGCCTCCTCTTGAGATAAAGCTCTATCACCAGCTGTAGTTTCCAAGTCATTAAGCTTCTGTCTCAAACTCTGGATTCTATTAACATTGATATCAGCATTAGCTTTACTCCATTGTTTGATGGTATTTTTAAGATTTCTCAGCTTGTTTTTAAGGACAATGCCCCCCATCCACCCTGCTGGTCCTTAGACCAAGACTCCTGCACCAGCTTTTGATATCCTTTTTGATTGAGCCACAAGTCCAGCACCCTAAAGGGCTTAGGACCCCAATCAACCAGTTTAGTTTTCAAAATTACCGGGCAATGGTCAGAGTAATCTCTGTGAAGAACATGTTGGGATGTGTCAGGCCATATAGCTAGCCATTGATCTGACACTAGGAATATGTCAAGTCTGCTCTTGACGGAACCGTTAGGCCTGAACCAAGTGAAGCTTCCACCAAAACCTCTGATTTCATGAAGATCCATATCTGAAATCCAGTCATTAAATTCTGAAATGTCAGAATTATCAGCCCCCCTTTGAGATGATCCAATACGCTCCTCGTGGCTCCTTATGCTATTAAAATCTCCAAGGAAGCACCAAACACCATTTGGATTGGCCACCTTCAACTGTCTTAATTCTTCCCACAAAATTCTCTTCCCAGGGAGATCACAAGGAGCATACACATTGACTATGTGAAGTCTCTGGTTTTCAGCAACCCATATCCCGTCTAAAAAAAGAAAGCTATGACCTTTAATTCTCCTTTCCACTTGGAAAACTGAATTGTTCCATAAACATAGAAGACCTCCAGCTGCCTGAACAGAGGGTACACTGTCCCAAGAGACAGTGGAATCCCCCCACATTGACTGACAGATGAATTTATCAAATATCTCCCTTTAAGTTTCCTGAATACAAACAAGATCAATCTTGTGAATTAGATTAAGTCTCCTTATAGCACTCCATTTGATCCCTCTTCCCAACCCTCTGCAATTGTATGAAAGGATAATCATGAGTGATGTTTCATGATACCCCTCTCAACTGTCACAGCTTTATCTCTCTGCTCCAACTGGATCATCAGGTCTCTAACCTTTTGAGTTTCCTGACCATAAGTGAGGCCCATATCACTAACTAAATCCATATGTTTTTCCAGAAAATCCTGATTACATATGCTGGTACTCGGGTCCCTGCTGAAATCTACAAGAGGAGCTTTATAAGTCTGGGAACTTATTTTTATGGGAGGATCCAGAGCCGATTGGGCCTCTACATTAAGCTCCTTAGTTCCTTTACTTCCTAATATTTTCTTTTTTGTTTTGAGTTGAGTCATAATTTTGTAATTTTTTGGTTCTCCCTCATAAATTTTTTATTTGTAATTAGTCCGGACTAAAACAAAATTCATTAAGGAGCAAACACAAAATTAGGTAATTCAAAGACTGTTTTAATAGGGCTCTACGAAAAGCATAAATTTATCATGAAACAAAGGCAAAATGTAAGTATTTATTAGGGAAAAGAAAACATTTAACTCATCTCATTTGGATAAAGATAGTGATTTTGCTTCCAATTCCAGCACGCCCCGAGAAAGAAAAAAAAAACTTTTTTTCTCATTAACCAAACAAAAAAAAAAACATTTTCTCAGAAACCAAATCCCAAAAAACATCATATTTTTTCGGCAATCAAACCCAATAAAGAAAAATGACATTTTCTCATCAACCAACAGTCCCTCTCCAAATCACAATTTCTCGGCACCCAAACGAAAAAAGGAAAAACGTGAGACTGAAAAGGAGAACGAAAACCTGAGGGTCTCGGGAGCGAACGATTTCGGCGCTGTTGAATTTGTTCGTGAGGCGAATCATGAAGCAGCCAAGGGCCTCGTCGCAGTGGAAGCTTCCGTTGTGCGTGCCCACGCGCTTCAGAGGCGCGTGAACTGGAGACCCCGAAGAGAAGGAGAGTGAAGCTTGGTTTGCCATCAGAAGAATCGGAAGGAGAGAAGTAGTAGTGTGTCTGCGGAATTGGAATTGGACGAATGGTTTTGTTGCTGCAGCCCACATGCCACTTTTTTCCCTCAACACCAAAACCCCGCCCTACTAATGCTGTAGGGTTTTAGTTTAACCATAAAAAAAAAAAAAAAAAAAAAAAAAAAAAAAAACGACTTGAGAAGAGGAAAGGACGCGGATGCATCTAGTCCATTCATTTCTTTTAAAGGAAATTAAAGGCTGAGATTGAAAACGAACAAAATATATATAGTAGTTTCGGGTAGGGATGCTAAAAAAATTATTTAAAAAAAATAACAATAATTAGTTATTATATAAGAGTATATATAAAACTGTAAGTAGATGCATTGATATACCTTGTTATGTTTTTAGTTATATAATAAACTAGTTATATGTCAATATTTTAAAAATAAAAATTAATTATATCAAATTATAAGAAAAAATTATATAAAATTATCCAATCATAATTTATTATATATTATAAATTTAATAATTTTTAAAATAATTATTTTAATACAATTTAAATAAAAATTTGTGATTAAATGAGGATATAGAATGATAAGTGTATATACATTAAACTTATGAAATTATACTTTTATTTTAAAAATGAATTATGGTTATAGTTATCATATCCATTTTTAATCTGATTATTTATTAGGTATGGATATAGTTAAAGAAAATATACAACTTAAGAGCACCCTAGTTTCGGGTTTGTGCGTGCGTTTTCAGTGTTAAACGACGTTTTTTCTTGCGTGTTCAATGTCAGCCTTAGATTTGTTTAGAAGACAAATGGATGGGCATGATTCATTATTTCCTCATGTCTTGTTTTTTCCTTTTTCAGGGAATTGCCACACTGCTCAGCAATAATCTCTGCATCTTCTTCTTCACATCACAATCACAGAAACATGCCCGTGAGAGTATTGGAGAACACCGCAGCACCTTCTTCTCAGGTTTCAGGTAATAATAACCATCATTTCTCATCTCATGCAATTTTCTCTCTCTTTTTTCTTTGGTAACAAGCTCTTTGTTTTTTTTTTTTTTATTATTATTGTTCGATTGTGTTGTGTTAGGTGCTAATTCGGGAAGGAGTTCGTGCCAATCTTGTAGTCTTCTAGGCGTTGGGCAGGTACTCATATTCCAGTGTTTTTGTTTTGTTAGACTTTCCCAATAGAGATTATGAAATTGGGGTTTCTTTGCTTAAGGGAACACGGAGCATCTAATGCTTCTTTAAGACAAATTGATAAAATGTATTCTTTTATAAAAATAAAATAAAATTGGTTGAAATAATAAATTTTGGGTGATGATCAAAGTGGTATTTTGAAATTAGAATTAGCAACCTGTACCGGTCTCTGATGATGGTGATTTGTATGGGTATCTAAGGCGTCATTCATTGGGCCAATGTGGTTCAGCACGAATTGAGTGTCAACGGAAACAGTAGATGTTTGTTTATACTTTATGCATGTTATGATTCCTTCTGTTGGAAGATTGATTTGTAGTCAGTACCACACTATGAAGCATGGACTCTAACATAGGACACGACATAGACACACTTTTACACGGTTAATGTCTAGAATATAGGACACGGAGACACTACATACATACACAAACAAAGATTCTAATTAAATGAAACATGAGTAACATAACAAAATATCTAAATTGATGGTATATTCATTTGTTTAAACCAACCTTTTATGTTTTTTCAAGTGTATTAGTTGTATAAAGGTATCGATTTAAGTGTTCATACCAACAAAAAGTAATTTTTGAATCAGACATCTAATAAGAAGTGTCAGACAAGTGTCAAGCAAGTGTCCAGGTTTGTCGTGTCGGAAACATGTCTGACTTGGCGACACTTCGAACAAGAGAGGTGTTCGTGCTTCATAGGTACCACATTCTTGTGTGAGCTTATGATTCTTTGCTTGACCTTATAAATTCATTTCAAGAAACTGAGCCTACTAGGGATATGTGAGAAAATGATGTGATAGAGTGGATTGGAGTGAAATGACTTTACATATTCATATAATGTCCATTTTCACTTTATCTTTGTATAACTACTTGACAAATGACACGTAGTGAGCAGGGATTTTCTTCTTTTTGCCTCCCTTATTTATGACCTTCTAAAGGCTTGAGAGATAGAGTATGTGATGTGTAGTCAATTTCTGATCAAGTATTAAAGATCTTAGAGAATAGTATTACAGATCAACTCTAATAGCCAGAAATCAGCATTTAAAGTGATTTCATTTCCATGTTGTTTAGAAACAAGCAATTAAATAAACAACCTACTTCGGTTTTCAAGCCTCAAAATTTGTTAATTAGCAAGGTTGTGAACTTGTGATATGCATTACAATGTAGGCTAGTTGATGGGGTAGGCTAGTTGATGATCTATGTCCTAAAGGATTCATCAAGGTTTTATAGTGGCTGTTGCCTGTTGGCTTCTGACTGCCTTATGTGATCGTCTTCTTTTATTTGGCCTTAGGATTGGCTTTGTAAAGTTTGGCTAAAAAGTGAAAAATATGGCATAGTTAGAGTTACGTCTTAAATTAGTGATGCACTACATATATATTTCATTTTATGATTCTAAATGCCAAGTATTTCAGTGTATAAGGGTACATTATGTCTTAGAACCATATGACAGATTTCTTTTTCTATGATAACTGCAAACTTAATTTGTTCTATTGGATATATATTGACTCAACAACAACAACAACAATAGTCAAGCCTTTTCCCACTAGTTGGGGTCAGCTAAATGGATCAAATGATGCCATAACGTTTTCTTGTAATTGTCTATAGACAAATTATTGATCTCTAAGTCCTTATTTGTTTCACCTATAGTTTTCTTGTTCTCTCTGCCTCTAGTTAATAGATGTTAAAGTGCAGCAAAGGCATCCGAAAGGTCCCCTTAAAAATCGGTTCATAAGGGGGTGACCTACCCAGCTATATAAGCACTTATCATGTTCGTTAATCACCCGATGTGGGACTTTCAACACGCCCCCTCGAGCCAGGGCTCGTCACCACAAAGCGAGGGCTAACAGCACTATCCACCACACCACCGGGCAGAACCTAGCTCTGATACCATGTTAAAGTGCAGCAAAGGCATCCGAAAGGTCCCCTTAAAAACCGATTCATAAGGGGGTGGCCTACCCAGCTATATAAGCACTTATCATGTTCGTTAACCACCCGATGCGGGACTTTCAACAATAGAAAACTAATAGATCATATTAGAACTCTGTTTAGATCATAGAAAAAGGAGAAAAGAAAGAAGATAAATGGAATGAGAAAATATTATTGAGGTTAATGAATCCTGAGTTACAACACTCTATTTATAGAGTTATGAAGTTAGTTGCAAATACGGTTAGGTAGTTAGGAAACAGTTAGTTAGTTGTGACAATTGTCAATAATTAACTTTACAAACTGACACAGTGTTCTAACTACTAAATTGAGTGCAGTTGAATACTGCACCTCTCTAAACAATACTCTAATACTCCCCCTCAAACTCAAGGTGGGTGAGACTTTAAGGGAGTCTCAAGCACATTGAGTTTGGCCCTCAGAAAAGTAAATCTGCTTGGAGAAAGTGGCTTTGTAAGAGCATTTGCCCACTGATCAAGGGCAGGAACATGGTGCACAATCATCTGCTTTGTTAGAAATTTCTCCCTAACAAAGAAAAGATCAATCTCCATATGCTTTGTCCTACATGCAGAACAGGATCGTGAGCAAGGGCAACAGCACTCTGATTATCGCAAAAAACAATAGGTGTACTGAAGGGAACTTGTAACTCATTCAACAGGGTCTGAATCCAGGATAACTCTGCAGCAGTGACTGCCAAGCTTCTATATTCTGCTTCTCTACTAGATCTTGCAACAACTTGCTGCTTGCATGACCATCGGGATATAAGATTTAGCCCCAAATATATAGCAACACCCGAGGTTGACCTTCTATCATCAACATAAGATGCCCAGTCAGCATCACAAAGAGCCCTAACAGAGTAAGGTCAACCCAATGCAGCAGCTCGAAGATGAAGCCCATGCAAAACTGTGCCTTTCAAATATCTTAATATTCTATTTTACTGCAGTCCAGTGAGATTCTAAAGGATTGGCCATAAACTGATAGACCTTGTTCACAGTGTAGCTTATCTCAGGTCTAGTAATAGTTAAGTATTGTAGGGCACCTACTATAACTGTATAAAGTTGGATCAGTGAAGAGGTCCGAACCAGCTTTAGTAAGCTTGCAGCTGGAAGCCATAGGAGAGGAGATTGGCTGAGCTTCTGGCATATTAGTCTTCTGCAGTAAATCCCTTATATACTTACTTTGAGTAAGAAGTAGAGACTTCTTGTCAAAAAGAGTTTTAACCTCAATTCCAAGGAAGTAGTCCAATTGACCAAGTTGTTTAAGAGAAAACTTGGAATGTAGCTGAGTAGTAAGATGCTGAATCAACTTAGATGAACTACCAGTAATGATGATACCATCTACATAGACTAGAAGATAAACAGTGTGAGAAGTAATCTTGTAAACAAATAATTTTGGGTAACACTTGCTTGCCACAAAGCCACTCTGAAGAAGAGTAGACTGTAGTCTTTCAAACCACTATCTGGGGATCTGCTTAAAGCCATACAAAGCTTTATTCAGCTTGCACACTAGAGAAGAATCAGACTGTTGAAAACCAAGAGGTTGAGACATGTAAACAGTCTCATTAAGCAAGCCATTCAGAAATGCATTATTCACATCTAATTGAGCAAGATCCCACTGATTTGTAATGGCTAAAGTCAGAATTAGTCTGATAGTGATTGGTTTTACAATTGGAGAAAATGTTTCAGAAAAGTCAAAACCTTGCACCTGATTGAAACCTTTGGCAACCAGTCGAGCCTTATATTTTATTGATTGAGCCATCTGCATTTTCCTTTACTCTAAACTGTCATTTACAACCAATGGCCTTCCTGTCAGAAGGAAGAGTGACTAGATCCCAAGTATGATTCTTGATCAAAGCCTCATATTCAAGTTTCATAGCTGACAGCCAGTTTGGATCAGTCAAGGCTTGTTTCACATTCTTTGGTTCACTGTGAGTCAAAAGAAGAGAGGGATTAACTCTAGGTAAATGAATACCTGACTTAGACCTAGGATGAGTATTTGGTGGTCTAGAAGAAGGAACAACAACACTATCAGCTACTGATTGTGAAGTCTGAGAAATCTCAGCAGAAGCTGACTGGGTAGACTGAAATATATCAGGATCTGACTGAACAGTGGGTTCAGCAAAGACATCAGTGTGATTAATAGGATGATTGTTTGGGGAGGACTGAGATCAAGAACTAGAGGAAGAAGAAGTAGGAGGATTATGTATGACAGGTATGGAAGGGAAATTAAGTGGAGTATGAAGAAGGTTCAGGTGTAGAAGAAACAGACTCAAACAAAGCTGAATATGGATATTTAGACTCATTAATTAGAACATCTTTAGACACAAATAATCTGCCACTTGGAGAAAAACACTTGTAACCCTTATGTGAGGTAGAATAGCCCAAGAAAGGACATTCATGAGACCTGAAGTCCAATTTATGAGTGTTATAGGGTCCAAGCAATGGAAAACAAGAACAACCAAAGGTTTTTAAAAACCTGTAATCAGGGAATTGCTTGAAGAGAAATTGAGAGAGAGAGGCTGTGGGTAATCTGTTTGAGGTAAACAGCAGTAAGAAAGGCAAAGTCCCACTTTATAGGTAAGGAAGCATGATGTAAAAGAGCAAGACCAAGTTCAACCACATGTCTATGTTTTCTTTCAACCACCCCATTTTGATGGTGAGTGTGGGGACAAATGATTATGTGATTAATGCCACAATCAACCAAAAAGGATGCTAATGGACGAAATCCCCCCCCCCCCCCCCCCGGCCAAAAAAAAAAAATCTGTTTGCAAACTTTTGATTTTGGTGTTAAATTGTAACTCAGCCATGGCTTTAAAGCTTTTCAATACAGAAAAAGTTTCAGCTTTGGTTTTAAGAAGAAAGATCCAAGTAAACCTGGGAAAGACATCAACAAAAGTAGTTCAGTATAGGTAACCATTGGTGGAAGGAACATGAGAAGGACCCCAAAGATCACTATATACTAATTCCAAAGGAAAGGAATAAACAGAATTAGAAGGGGAAGAGGGAAGTCTACGAGATTTTCCAGCAACACAAGCTGAACAAAATTCAAGAAAATTTTTATTAGTGGTGGAAATATTAGAATGTTTGAGAACAAGTTGTAAAACATGACTATTTGGATGATCAAGTCATGCTAAATACTATTGGACCTATTACGTGGATTTACAAGAGAATTGTCAATCTTATTACAAGTATCTAAAGGATAATTGACTTTAGAAGTGGCAGGATTAACAGAATAGACAGCACTAGACAAGCAGTATGAAGCAACACCAGCTGAAGATGAATGAAACTGGATGTTGGGAAAAATGTATAGACCATCAGGACCAACAGTACCTTGAAGTAACACTTCATTGGTAACCTGAGATTTGACAGCACAGTGATTAGCATGAAACTCAAAGAACACTGAATTATCTTTTGCAAATTTACTGACAGATATAAGGTTCTTTGTTATGGTGGGAACATGCGGGAGATGATTGAGAGATAAAGAGACAGAAGAATTATGAGGTGATATAAAAATGGAAGAACCAGAATAGTGAATTTTCAGACCTTGGCCATTTCCTATGAAAATCTGTTCTGGTCCTTCAAAGGGCTCTAGCTATTGAATATTCTGACTCACTAGTGACATGAAACGAGGCACCGGAATCAGGAATCCAGTTTGTAGAATTGGACTGAGGCTGTGCATTGGTTAGCATATCACTGGCACTAGGGTTTGCCTGATTGCTGGTATTTCCAGATTTGTAAGTATTGTTAGTCCAAACATTAGAGGGATGGGGATCACTAAAAGTCTGACCAGAATTGCCATTATGCTGAGTGTAATTACTCTGAGATGAGGTTTGTGGAGAATAATCAACACTCATAGAATCATGTAGTGTTAGGGCAGAATTTGGTTGATAATATTGATCATAGCGATAGCGACAAACACTGCAGTATGACCAAATTTAAAGCAGACTTGGCATTGGAAATAGGCAAATTGACCTGCACCAGTGTGACAATGGCCACCACTACCGCCGCTGCTGCCACCCCTATTATAGCTACCGCACGCAGAACCACCGCGAAAACCAGAAAAAACTTTCAGGATCCGATTGAGAACTTGACTTTTTTGGCAAAGTGTAATTTTAGGAATGCGAATTCGCTCTGTGTTGTGCATGAGTGTAATTAATCGTTGAAGTTATTCAGACAAGACTCATGAGCTAGAAGAAGTGCTTTAACTTGCGTGATTGGAACGGTTTCAAACTTACTCTAAATTATCTCGATTATCGGGTGATAATCTGGAGAAAGACCTTCAACAATTGAATCAATGTGCTCTTGAATCATTATAGGGCTTCCTACTGAAGCAAGAGCATCAGCAAGTGCCTTGATTTGTGTCAGGCTAATAACACCTGATCTTGCTTTTCCCATGCTTCGTAAGCTGGATTTTCACGTCCAACTTCTTGATCTTCTTCAGAGAGAAATCGAAGTGGAATCTGAGGATTAGCAACGAATCGTTAAGTTTGTGTGGTTTGATAGCAGGCTCAAATTGTTGACGACATAGAAGAAAGCTTGAATCATCAAGTTTATGTGATATGGAATTGGGAAAAAGAAGAAGCGGAAAGGAATGTGGTGCTGTTCGCAGCCATTGAAGATCTCACCAAGCTCTAGATACCATAATAGAAAACTAATAGATCACATTAGAACTCTGTTTAGATCATAGAAAAAGGAGAAAAGAAAGAAGATAAATGGAATGAGAAAATATTATGGAGGTTAATGAATCCTGAGTTACAACACTCTATTTATAGAGTTATGAAGTTAGATAGTTAGGAAACAGTTAGTTAGTTATGACAACTGTCAATAACTAACTTTACAAACTGACACAGTATGCCAACTACTAACTTGAGAGAGTGAGTTGAATACTGCACCTCTCTATACAATACTCTAATACAAGGAAATAGATTGCCCTCCATATGATCTGCTCTTCTTATCGAGGCTTCTTTAGGTCTTCTTCATGCATTCCCAAACCACCTAAGGCGAAATTCTACTAACTTTTCTGCAGTGGATGCTTCCCAATTTTTTTCCTAATGCATTCATTCTTAATTCTATCTTGTCTAGTACATCTACTCATTTAACACTTTCTCATCTGTTAGATTCAAGAGTTTGGGCACAAACTGGAAGGTTTTATAAAAAGAATTTTGCAATCAAACCAAAATTTAGAATCTATAGTACAGAATGCTAACACATGCCTCTTCCCTAACAAGGAGTCTCCTCCTTCAAACCACCTCCAATAATTTAATATGCACAATTTCCCAGAAATTTGTCATACATTCTATTTAAGAAACACACTTATAACTATTCTACAATTACTAAACACAGAATAACTGCCATACAAGTACAATGACTTTTTTACCAAACTAGTTATTTTCGTGAAACAATATACCAAAATAAGGGTTTTTCAAACTATTTACCTGTCAGGGATGAATTTTGCCATGTAGGATAATGGCGCTTTGTGTTCGTCCTTTGTCTTTTTGCAGGAGGCACTAGGCTGAGGTTTGACACCACTTAGGTGTCCTGTCAATGAAGGAGGCGCTAGGTAGAGACATGCTTTCTCGTTTGCGAAGGAGGCGTCACCCTTGCTGTTAGGGGTGTGCAAGGTGACCTGACCCAAAACCGCACAAATCGGAAAAAAAAATGCATTTCAAGTGGTTTGGGGCAGGTGTGGTGGGTCAAAGAAACGGGTTAGACCAATTAGACATGATCGGGTTTGGTAGTTATTTCTAGACCCATCGGAAACCAATCCGTCCCGAAGTGCTTTGGCTTACCATAAGTTAATTAGGCCCAACCCAAGAGCTTTTGGCCGCTGCAACTCTTTTTTTTTTTTTGCACAGCAAAAATAGATATTTTATTAATCTAAGAAAGTACCAGTGGTACTATAAGTACATATTGGCTGTAGGGATCTATCAGGTTCCATTAATTGCAAAACCAAGGAAGATACACCTAACAATTTTACATAGATTCATCATCTCCCTACCCCTTCTAGTTACTAAACTCTTCCTTTAAATTAGAGGACCATTGATTAAAATGTACTGCAAAATCCTTCTCCATGGATTTGACCCACGTCCAAATTAGGAGGACTGCGTCATCCAGCAGTTTGCTTCCATCAAAACTTGCATTTTGAAAAACTATTTTGTTTCTATGCTGCCATATTGTTCTTGTTAGAGTAATCCACCAGCATTTCCATCTTGTAGCCTTCTTTCCATGATCGTTCCCGATTCCATGCTGCAAATAGTGATCCCTTGGGTTTTGAGGCAGAGCTGTAATTAGATTAACCTAGGACAATGACTCCCACCATAGAGGGAGGATGTTGCTGCAGTTGAAGAATAGGTGAGTAGCCTCCTCCTCTTTATTTCTGCAGAAAGGGCACAGCGAATCGGTTAGCATCACCTGTCTCCTTCTGAGGTTTGTCTTTGTTGGCCGCTGCAACTCTGCTCACCCCGTGCATGCCGCCAGGGCTGCTTGGCTTCAAAGTTGTTCCAGACAGAGGAATGGAGACTTCTCCAGTTTGAGAAAGCGAGTCACAACCGACGTCGGAATCTTTCTGTTGAGAATCAGAAATATTTAATGTATAGATTCATTAGGATTTGATTTATAGGAAACATATCTGATTGAGGAAACTGAATATCCTCTCATTATCGGTATTTATTGTAATGACCACTATATAATAGAGCATCTGCTGTGTACTCTAACACACGGTTTCAATCTATTATCCCTCTTTATTTTCTCTTATTTTACACTTTCCATCCTTTATCGCCGCTGACATGCTCTCCCATGACCTCCCCGCCTCTGTCACCACTAATAAAGCCTCATTATTGTTGTCATTGTCGTCATCTCTGTGACTGCCACTGCTGTGGCCTTCGAAGGATCCGGCAATAGAGCCTCTGCTGGTGGAGCAGAGAGGTTAAAAGGGATCTGTAGGGCGCCGGATAGGAGTGATGCGGAAACAGAGGGAGGGTGTAGAGAGGGAAAAGGCAACAGGAAGTGGAAGAGGGTGGAGTTAAGAAGGAGAAAGTGATCGACATTGTTGTGTTGTGACTTTGTTTCTTCCCTTCTTTCCCTGCTTCGGAGAAACAAATGAAACACTTTCTGTTCTGTTGTGCTTGTGTGTTTCTTTAGTTTAGTTGTTGTTGGTGTCTGGTAAGTGTGTTTGGAGGGTCGAAAATTGTTTAATTTAGTATGTATGCCTTTATCTATGTGTACAGTTTGCTGGTTGTTGTCGTACCCACACTTCATAGTCATAGAGAACACAACTTCAACTTTCCACTGAATTAGATTTCACATCTTCTGTTTTTCGTCCAGTATATCTTACTATAAGTTCAGAGTCATGGCATATACTCAAGGTGTTTATGTTTACAGGCCTTTTCTGGCACCCAGAATGTCTCAAGTGTACAAAAGGATGAAGCATGGAGAGTAAATGTCCGTATACAAGGATGTGACCTTGAGCATGGGTATTTGTGTGGCACCATGGAAGCTCTTAATGTTCCTATGGCAGACACACCTGTAAGCAATTCCTTTTGGTTCATCTTTCTTAAAAGTGAAACAGAAAAGTGACCACTTTTCATCTTTTAGAAAATATGCATGTTTATAGTTTCTGTTCTAGTTTAATTTGAACAATTGGTTGTGTTAAACTGTTGATTACTGTTTTGTCACAAATTGAATCTGTCGATTTAGGACAGCATTAATCTGTAATACATTACTCTTATCAGAATAACCTATTTTTTTATTACTTACCTAACAAACAGTTTATATAAATGAATTAATGATGTCTGTTCAGCTTCCATTTGATGGCATACAGTATTTTTTGTTAAATACAAAGTAGTTAACTGGCCTTTGAATTCTTAGATTGTTGTTAACCTACAGTATGGTAGAACTTGTCTTGGGTTTTTTTACATGCTAATGATTTTATTAATTATTAATTTTCTTTGTTAAAGATCAATCTTCACATTTTATATTGCTGCTGTGACCAATATGATCCAGCCAAAAATTAGTTTCTATGCATTTATCCCTTATGTGGATAATGTATAGGATATTTTGTGTCTTATAGCATATTCACAAAGATTTAACTTCAATATTTTAAATCGAGACTAGAATACTATAGATAATATATTTATTATTTTTCTTCTTCAAAATACTCTTGAATGGTGTGTAACGTAGAGCAAATATATTTTAACTTCAGTTTTTGCCTTATATGCCCTGGTTGTCAATTCTTGAAGGTTTTTAGAAAGAAAGAAAAATCACCATGGCTTTCACTTTATCTTTTAATGATTTATATCAGGTAGTAACATTCTGGGAAGGGGAGATAGTTGATACAAAGAATTATACTTTCTTCACTGGCAAATGGGAGGCATCGTATGTTACTATGCAATCAACTCTTAAATCAAGAGGAGCTTAATTTCAATAACACTGATGATGTCCATGAATTAGTTTGGATACATACTCTGTTTTTATTAACCTTTTTTTCTGTTCCTTATGTTTTTCAGTCCCGAGGATGATATAAGGCACTGGTCTAAATTTCCATCTTTTTCTCCCTTATTGGTAACAATTTAAATTTTGGTGTCATGTGTAAGATTGCATCGCTTGTAGCGTTTCTAATGCTCTTTAACATTCTAGGGCCAAGTGGAGGCTGATGGTGGCAAGTCTTTGGACCTGAGCAACTATCCTTACATATTCATGGTAAATTAATTTTCACCAAGAGAAAATGATAATAAAAAACTTCGTACCCCATTGCCCAGAGGCTCTTCGCTATGCGAAGGTATGGGGGAGGGATATTGTGCGCAGCCTTACCCTTGCATATGCAAAGAGGCTGTTTCCGGATTCGAACCCATGACCAACAAGTCACCAAGGCACAACTTTACCGCTGCACCAGGGCTCGCCCTCACCAAGAGAAAATGATAATGTTGAAAAAAAAAGTATTTATCTGAAATGAGAACCTTTACAAATCGCACTTATTTCTTTGTTGCAGAGGTGGAAGGAGCAGTACTTTGTGAATGTTGGAACCGACTGTGGATTAACCATAGCCGGATTTTACTACATTTGTTTCTCTTGCAGCGATGGCTCTATCAGTGGATTCTATTATGATCCCAATAGCAGGTGCTCTCCTCTTATGTTTCCAATTGGTTTATTCACTTATTGTGGTCCATGTTTTTCAGCCTTGAACTTCAGCAAACTTATTAGTCTTATGCATGTGCTTATCAGATCATTTAGCATTTTTTATTGCCTCTCACTATTTTAATTATATCTTTTGAAAGTTTTTGACATGAAACATATGGACCCTTTGCAGCCCTTACCAGAAGCTTGAGTTGAAATCCACTAATGATGGAAGATCAGGTTTCAGTTTTTCATCATATCAGTTACAATAGATTGTGAGACATTAGTATGTCCAGATTCATCATCTAATTGTTAGTATTGTATATGAGCGGGGAACATGTGGAAAATTTGAGTTTATTGCTGTCAGAATCAAAGCAAGGAGAATAAGTTTGTTCCCTAGTACAAGCGCCCAATATATTTTATGTTTTGACCAGTGACCACTTACCAGTTTAGGGTTGATTTGATTACATGACTTAATGGTTTTTTGGAGTTTAAAACAATTATGCAAATATACAGAGCACGCAAAATGGACTTGACCTGGTGGGCTCGGCTGGCCAGCCTTCAAGTAGGGCCAGGATGGGCTCTCAAAAAGGTGGCCCAAATAGAAACTAGTCAAAATGGTTCAGCCCATTTAACCTGACGGGCCAATTGGCCTCGGGATAGGCTGACCCGAACAATTAAAAATAAAAGCAAATCGGTCTTGTATAAATATCTGCACATATTTTATGATATAGTTTCAAAATATTTTTAATTATTTTATTCACGTTTTCTGGAGGAGTGCATAAAACACACATGGAAATAATTGAGTAGTGCAAAAAAATATCAAATCTTGGGTTTCATCCATGATTATGCATGGTATTGCAAATAATTTACACATTAAATATATTTTCATGAACATTTTAACTTCGTAATAAAGCAATATTTTCATGTATGATAACCGATGCTTTTGGATCTTAACTTCATAATAAAACAATATTTTATAGAGGTAAAAAAAACTTCATGTGCTATTTAATGTGTAAATCACATGAATATAATTGAAATCAAATATTTAGTAGTGCAAAAACAGTTGGTGCTCTAGTTAAGATTAGGCCATGATCTCTAAGGTGGTACTAATGACTACGTAGGAGGAAAGGTTTTTGCTTTGGGCACCATCCGTATTGTTGGTACATCCAATGTTTTAAGTGGAGTGATAAAAATGTCTTTCACTTAAAATTTTAAAAAGTGTTCCCTCTCTCTTCCTCATGTGTACGGTTGATTCTTCTTCTTCCTTCTCTGCGTCGTCTTTGCGATTTGGACACTTCGTGCCTCATCCATCTGCGTCGTGCCTCGTCGTGGTCGTCATCTTCCACTGTCATAAGTGGTCTAGGTTCCTCCTTCTTTTTATTTCTGCATTTGCGTAAGTAATGATTGAGAATCCATATAAGGCATACATATTGTCAATCCATATGCCTTATATGGATTAGTCAATCCATAAATTTATTTTAATCTTTTATTTAAATTTGAAAGAAAAAATTATTTTATAATTTTTTTAAAATTTTAAAAAATTAATATTTATGTTAAAAAATTGTAATAATTTTGTTTTTTATTTTTATTTAATTAATTATATTTGTTTTTTTAAGTTGGTTTTTAATTAAGAAGTTAACTGATTTGTTTATTTTAAAACAAATGTATATATATACTATTGCGATTTTTTTTAAAAGTACAAGTAATTTTGTTATATTTGATATTTTAAAAAGTTTTTTTATAAATTTGGTAGATATCATAAATTTCAAATTTTTATTAATATATATTTCACAATTTAGTTTAACAAAAAAAATTAAATTTGTAAATTACAATTTTTTTATTGATATAGTCATATATATATATATATATATATATATATATATATATATATTATTAGAGTCATAGTATTAAATATGTATATAAATAGTGTTTGGAAGTATAAAATTAAAATTGTCATTAGCCAAAACAAAATTTAAAGTTATTGTCATAGTAATTTGTTGAAAAATGAAATAGTGATTTGTTAGAAATGAAAACCAAAATTGTAGTTACATTTTGGTCATTAATTTAAGTTTAGTAGAATTAGTGTTGTGAACTCTATATATTTGAAAAAAGAATTTTTATATGCATTTATGAATATATTAAAGTAATAAAAAATTTATTCAAAAAATAATAAAAATTTTATTTATGAAGTATTAAATAGTAATTTCTTGAAGTATTGTTTGAACGTTTACATAAATTGTTATGACTATTTTAATGTGCAGATTATGGTTAGAACCAAAGGTTTAGGTCAGACTTTAGGCAGGATTATAGGAAGAGCCCTAGGAGATAAGCTAGTGGTGATGCGGATGAATCCCCCCAGCAGCGAAGGCCTACAACATCTACACATAGACAGTGAGAAGTTGCACCTGTTGCTGAGGATGTTTAGCATGTGGATCATGCAGATGATGAGGTCCATGAACAGCCTAAAGAAACAGCTGCTGATGATGTAGTTACTAATGTCGAGGGTTTTTTAGGCAGGCCCCACGACACATCAATTTTGATGGACTATGTTTATCATGTGGCAATGAAATTTTGGAATGGAGAGATATTTATATTTTTAAATAAATAATATTTTCGTAAATATTTGTTATTATTGTTGAAATGATTTAAATTATGATTTTCAGGAACATCCTGAGCTGAAGTTATCCTCCCATGAAAGTTGACAAATTTGGCAGGCCTGCTCCAGAGATCGAAGGCCTAGCGACTGGCACATGATTAAGTCCTCTGATTGTATGTTTGTTGGACCCTGGTGATCGAGGACTTATGTCTACTTTTGTGGAGCGGTGGCATAAGGAAACTAGTAGTTTCCATTTGCCCGTAGGAGAGGTGACTATCACCTTGGGTGATGTGGCATCGTTGTTGCATCTCCCCATTACAAGCGTGTTCCATAGCTTTGAGCTTCTTCATGTTGACAATGTCGTCTTCCTCTTAATCGAATTGCTTGAAGTGAGTTTTGAAAAGGCAAGAGCTGAGACAGTACAATACCATGGGACATATGTTCAACTATCCTGGCTACGAGACGTATATCAGAGAAAATATGACGCAGCACAGTGGATTGTAGCAGCTTGAGCGTATTTGTTGCATAGCATGGCTGCACACTCTTTGCTAACAAGAGTGCCACACACGTTCATGTGATATTCTTGGACGCATTTTGTGACCTTATGTAGAGTGGAAGCTATGCATGGGAAGTTGTTGCACTAGTGCGTATGTTTGAGAATTTGAATGATGCATCAAAGAACGCAGCCAAACAACTTGCAGGATATATCACACTTTTACAGGTAATTTGAAATTTTTTTAATTTATTTTTAGTTTTTACTTTATATTGAGAATTGTGTTGAATTTATTTGTTTTTAAAACATGTGCAGTGTTGGATCTACAAGCATTTCCCTTCTGTTGGTTCTGCTATTGTTGTTGATGATTATGATGAGAGGAAAGCATGTGTCTGTCGTTGGAAGTCTGGGAAGGCATTACTAGTATCGACGTATTGAAAGTGTTTGGATAGATTGACGTCTGATGTTGTGTGTTGGATTTCATATTGTGACCATCGTGCATTCAAAGAGTTTAAGGTTATCTCTTTATTTTCCAGACATATCGAATGTGGTCCATCTATTGTCATACACTGACCGAAGACATATCGAATAAGTATGTGCAAACCATTCCTCCACACCATGATAGATGGATTCAGTTTTCTGAATACATTGCACCAATGTGTCAGATATGAGTAGCACCTGGACAGTGTTCACCAGACTACTTGGAGTGGTTCTACATGATATCTCATCCCTTCATGAGTTTGACACAGCATGGGGATCCTCCTAGACATCTGCCCATGCAACACGATGACACATTTGTTGAACTAGATGTTACTCCGCACTCGGTGGCGACAGCGGTTATGGACGAACCACCTGAAGATGCACATACTGATGTAGGGCAGCCTCAACATGCAGTTGTAAAATATATTTTCAATTGTGACTGTTACTCAATTTATCTGAATATGCATTAACCCTAAAAAAAATTCTTTTTTTTTATAATGTCCTAGGAGGCTTGCCAAGCCATAGTTGAAAGGTTGGGCAAGGCTGCTCAACCTAGGATAGTGATCGAAGGAATAGAAGCATACACTGTCACCAAAGAATCTCTGAGGATCGCAAGAGGTGTCATTGGGCAACGAAATGTCTATGTTCGATCGAGATGAAGGCGGCGTATGGAAGACGCATGAAGAGTTTTGCGATTTCTTGGGTTTTATATTATTTATGTATGCAATATGACTAAACAATGTTTATTATTTAATGTTATTTGATAAGTTTTTAAATTGTATATGGATTTAAAAGTAATCACCATTTTACATTATTGTGTTAAACCTTTAATAACCCTAATTAGTCAAACCAACCTAATTATTCAAGTAACACTAAACCCTAAATACTAATTTAACCCTAACCCCTAATTGCAAAGGTATTAGTAAACCCTAAATAGCGATGTAAAAACTTTCCTTGATTGGAAATGTTTAGGTAAACCCTAATTAGTGACATGATACTAGACACTACGTACTATAGTAACCTTAAAAATAACCTTAATTAGTTACGTGAGACTAAACCCTGATTAGTGGATTGACTTTGTCATAAACACACTAAAACATACTCCCAATAAATACCATTTGAAAATTAAGTGAAATACATAATTATATCAACATCGAAGGAAACACGCGTATATTATGCTAATACATGACAACCGCATAAGTAACTAAATGTTCAATCTTCACCTAAATTAGCAAAGTCTATTTTCAACCTTGACAAATTTGTATAGTGTTGCATTCTACTAATATATGGTGTGGGCCACTACTTTGCCTAATGATGGCAATGTGTAGACCATAACAATGCTAATGACGGTAATGGATAACAGTCTCTTGGAAATTTTTGTTACATAACATACACAATGAAAATATCATTGATGTGTCATCATTTTCTCATATTTCTTAACCCTTTTTGTCACCATTTTAATTACTTATTAGCCTTAATTGTCAAATTAATTATGCAGTTTTATCATTTGGGCCTACTTGATTAATTTTGTGCTTTTAATTTAATTTTAGGAGAATTATAAGTAATTGGGCTTGGACTTGAAGAGAGCAGACAATTTTATTCTAACAAATCTTATCTTATCTAGATTTTATCTCATCTAGATATTATTTCATCTAGATTTTATCTTATCATATCTAGATTTTATCTTATCATATCTAGATTTTATCTCATCTAGATCTTATCTTATCTCATCTAGATTTTATTTCATATAGATTTTGTCTTATCTTATCTTATATAGATTTTATTTTATTTATGGGCTTGGACTTAAAACAGATTTGTAAGCTTTGGAGCTGAGAACTATATAACAGCACCAAGGTTCTACTTTTAGGGTCTCTTCTTTTTCGTTTTAGGGACAAAGGATAATTTTAGGTTTTGCAATTCCAGTTTTTACTATTCACGTAGCAATAAAATTTCATTTTCTACTTCAATCTACAACTTTTGTTTCTACTGATTAATGGAAGGCTAAGTCTCCAGCGTTGTTTTCTCTTGAGGATCAAGCACAACTCTCTTTGAGGTTTTATTATTTCTATTGAATTCTGATCACTTTCTCCTCTTCACCAATTACTCTATAATTGTTGCTATTAATCCATGCATGCTTTGTGTTTGATTAATTGTCTCTGTGCTTAATTTACGTTCATGCTTAATGATCAGTTTCGTTCATGATTAATTGGTGTATGTGTTGCTTAATCCCATAATGACAGCCTTATGTTAATTTTCACTTAGTAATTTAATTTAAGGTTGGATTAAGTGGTTGAACTGATTAAGGATAAATTCTCGTAACCTGGGATAAGAGACTGCTTGTGAATCAAGGGAAAACAACATGTTTTAATTCTGTTATTTTCTAATTAAAATTTGCTCGCTGTTTAAATTACAAAAACATTCAACCCCCCCCCCATTCGTTACTGCTTTATTACTATATGTTATGAACATTTGGTTGACCATTGCTCATTGGGAGACGACCTAGGATCACTTCCTAGGTATTGCATTTTTAATGTTTATTTGATTCGGGTACGACCTCGATCAAATTTGGTGCCGTTGCCGGGGAGCAATGGGCCAAAGGTTCATAATAGTGTTTAGTTATCTTATTTTGTGTAGCGTTCTATTTTGCATTTCAGTTGCATTCCCTGTTTAGCGATTATTTTAGCGACGGATTCAGCGACTGATTCAGCCTTTTATTTTGCTGAGAACAGTGCTGAACAGTGATTAGCGACGAATTTTGCAATTTAATTAACGATTTTTGTTATGATAGTTAGAGTTGTTATTTTTGGCTGAATTTTTGTGTGGTAGTTTCTTTTGATCCATATTTTGTGTGAAAAATTCCAGGAGCACTTGGTGTGACATTATTTGAGAGAGACAAAATTTTTTGGAACTTGTTTTTAGCAAAACTTAAAACGGTCATAACTTTGGCTCCGGGTATCAGAATAACTATTATTATATATGAATTTGGGGCTGAAAAAAATTTCACATATCGCAACAACATGCTAAAGCCGTTTGGGGACTCCTAAACTCTAAAAATTAGCCGTTTACTAAGTTTTTTTTTTTAATTTTTTAAGTATTATTGTCTTATTTTTCTAAACTTTGCTTAGGTAGTTTTCATAGTTAGATTTTGAATTTTTGTTTGAAAATTTTTGTGCTATCTTTTCATGATTTTAGGGTGTTCCTCACAAAATTTCAGCTCATTTTGATATCGTTTGAGTATAGCTGTAGTTTTACCCCCTGTTAGGTGTTTGCTGAGAAACACATTTTTTGCTGCATATAGTGCATGACTAGGGGCAATCCAGGTGATTTACAACCCTTTGATCCTGAAATAGATAGAACCTTTCATAGATTAGTTAGGCGTAGTGTGCATCCTGGTCATTCTGTGCATTTTGAGCATTCTGTTGAGGGTGATTTTGAATATTCTGATCTTGAGCATTCGACTACTAATTTTCATACTGAGAACATGACTCAACCTCCACCTCGTGAGAGGACTCTTAGGGAAATGGTTGCACCTGATTTCACTTATGAAAGCTTGTGCATTCAATATCCTGATGAGGGTGTTCCATATGTTCTCAAGACTGGACTAATACATTTGCTGCCCAAGTTTCATGGTCTTGCAGGTGAAGATCCTCATAAGCATCTTAAGGAGTTCCATATTGTATGTTCCACCATGAAACCCCCTGATGTCCAGGAAGACCATATCTTTTTAAAAGCTTTTCCTCATTCTCTAGAGGGAGTGGCAAAAGATTGGCTGTACTACCTTGCTCCCAGGTCTATTTTCAACTGGGATGACCTTAAGAGGGTGTTCTTGGAGAAATTCTTCCCTACATCTAGGACCACTACCATCAGAAAAGACATTTCAGGCATTAGGCAACTTAGTGGAGAAAGCTTGTATGAGTATTGGGAAAGATTCAAGAAATTGTGTGCAAGCTGCCCTCACCACTAGATTTCTGAGCAACTCCTTCAATATTTCTATGAGGGACTTAGCAACATGGAGCGGAGTATGATTGATGCTGCCAGTGGTGGAGCTCTTGGTGATATGACCCCTGCTGAAGCTAGGAATTTGATTGAGAAGATGGCTTCCAACTCCCAAAAATTCAGTGTTAGAAATAATGCTATTGTTCTTAGAGGAGTCCATGAGGTGGCCACGGATTCATCTTCATCTACTGAAAATAAAAAGCTTGAAGGAAAACTTGATGCCTTGGTCAGCCTAGTAACCCAGCTTGCCATGAATCAGAAATCTACACCTGTTGCAAGAGTCTGTGGTCTATGTTCTTTTACAGATTACCATACAGATCTTTGTCCTTCTTTGCAGCAATCTGGAGTCAATGAGCAACCTGAAGCTTATGCTGCAAACATTTATAATAGACCTCCTCGGCAGCAAAACCAACAACAGTAGAATAATTATGACCTTTCAAGCAATAGATACAATCCAGGTTGGAGGAATCATCCAAATCTGAAATGGACAAGTCCTCCACAACAAGAACAACCTGTCCCTCCTTTCCAGAATGTTACTGGTCCAAGCAAGCCATATGTTCCTCCTCCAATGCAGCAACAACAGCAGCAGTCACAACAAAGACAACCAGCAACTGAGGCTCCTCCTCAACCTTCCTTAGAAGAGTTAGTGAGGCAAATGACCATCCAAAATATGAAATTTTAGCAAGAGACAAGAGCTTCCATTCAGAGTCTGACAAATCAGATGGGGCAGATGGCTACTCAGATGAATCAAGCTCAGTCCCAAAATTCTGACAAATTGCCTTCACAAACTGTGCAAAATCCGAAAAATGTGAGTGCCATCACCTTGAGATCTGGCAACCAAATTCAAGTGCCTCCACCAGTAGCAGCACCTGCACCTGAACCTGTCAAGCTTCATTCTACACCTGAAAAAGAGGATGAGATAGTTGCATAAAAGAGAAAGCTTCCTAACAAAAAATTTCATGCAGGTGGACCTTCTTCTAGTAATTCTGACTTACCGCAGCCTCCTATCCCTCTTCCATTCCCACCTAGAGTAATTCCAAACAAAAAGATGGAAGAAGCCGAAAATGAGATCTTGGAGACCTTCTGGAAAGTAGAGGTGAACATACCTCTACTAGATGCCATCAAGCAGATTCCAAGATATGCCAAGTTTCTAAAGGAGCTGTGCACCCACAAAAGGAAGCTCAAGGGCAATGAAAGGATTAGCATGGGCAGAAATGTGTCAGCATTGATAGGTAAATCTGTTCCTCACATTCTTGAGAAATGTAAGGACCCAGGTACTTTTTGTATACCTTGCATTATTGGAAACAATAAATTTGAAAATGCCATGCTAGATTTAGGAGCATCAGTTAGTGTCATGCCTCTGTCCATTTTCAATTCTTTATCTCTTGAACCTTTGCAATCTACAGATGTGGTGATTCATTTGGCAAATAGAAGTGTTGCTTACCCCGCAGGTTTCATAGAGGATGTGCTGGTTCGGGTTGGTGAACTTATTTTTCCTGTTGATTTTTATGTTCTTAATATGGAAGAGGGATTTTCCCATGGTTCAGTTCCAATTATTTTAGGCAGGCCATTTATGAAAACAGCCCAAACCAAGATAGATGTTTATGCTGACACATTGTCTATGGAATTTGGTGATATTGTTGTTCATTTTAACATTCTTGATGCCATGAAACATCCATCTGAGGATCATTCTACTTTTCATGCTGAGATAATTGATCAGATTGTTGATGATTATATGTTTGATTTTGATTATGTTCTTTATGGTAGGAAACATCCATTTTTATCTGATCTGCATACTTGTCATTCTTTATGCATTGAATCTGAATCTGAGTTTGAATTTGATCCTGTATCTAATTTTTATACTGAGAATGAATCTAAATTTTAGTCTGGTTCTGATTTTTTGGGTGTTGTACCTCTTGATGTTGATTTTTTAAAGTCATAATGCATTAACCATGTTGCAGGAAGTACATATACTTCTGACTTGCTTTATGAGGTACAGGCTAAGGAACCTTCTTCTCCTACCATGGTTCCTCCCACTGTTCAGCCACCACCCACACCAAAGTTGAAGCCCTTACCAGCAAACCTCAAATATGCTTACTTGGAGGATAAGGAAAAATTTCCAGTGATCATCTCTATCTCCCTTGCTGCTGAGCAAGAGGAGAAGTTGTTGCTAGTTCTCAAGAAGCACAAGAAAGCCATTGGATGGACTTTAGCAGACATTCCTGGTATTAGCCCATCTACCTGCATGCGTAGGATACTTTTAGAGGATGGAGCTAAGCCAGTGAGGCAGCCACAACGGAGACTCAACCCCGTCATTCTAGATGTGGTGAAAAAGGAAGTGACCAAGCTCTTACAAGTTGGAATCATCTACCCCATGTCTGACAGCCAATGGGTGAGTCCAGTCCAAGTGGTTCCTAAGAAGACAGGCCTCACAGTGATCAAGAATGAAAAGGATGAGCTTATCCCCACAAGAGTGCAGAACAGCTGGCGAGTCTGCATTGATTATAGGAAGCTGAACCAGGTAACCAGAAAAGATCATTTTCCCCTGCCATTCATTGATCAAATGCTTGAGCGCTTGGCAGGTAAGTCTCATTACTATTTTCTTGATGGTTTTTCTGGTTATTTACAAATTCATATTGCTCCTGAGGATCAAGAAAAGACCATATTCACCTGTCCCTTTGGCACTTTTGCCTATAGGAGGATGCCCTTTGGCCTATGCAATGCCCATGGTACCTTCCAGCAGTGTATGCTTAGCATTTTCAGTGATTTTTTAGAGAGTTGCATAAAGGTGTTTATGGATGATTTTACTGTTTATGGATCCTCTTTTGATGCATGTTTGGATAGTCTGGATAGAGTTCTTAATAGATGCATTGAAACTAACCTTGTGCTGAATTTTGAAAAATGTCACTTCATGGTAGAACAAGGTATAGTTTTAGGGCATATAATTTCCAGTAAGGGCATAGAGGTAGACCCTGCAAAAATAGATGTTATTTCACAATTGCCTTACCCCTCTTGCATGCGAGAGGTTCGTTCTTTTCTTGGTCATGCAGGGTTTTATAGGCACTTTATCAAGGATTTTAGCAAAGTGGCCCTTCCACTATCCAATCTGCTGCAAAAGGAGGTGGAGTTTGATTTTGATGACCGGTGCAAAGAGGCTTTTGATTGCCTCAAGCGTGCGGTGACTACCACCCCTATCATTCAGGCACCTGATTGGACAGCCCCATTTGAGCTAATGTGCGATGCATCCAATTACACATTAGGGGCTGTCCTTGCTCAAAAGATTGATAAGCTGCCTCGGGTGATCTACTACACCTCCGGAACTTTGGATGCTGCTCAAGCAAATTACACTACCACAGAGAAGGAGCTATTAGCGATAGTTTTTGCTCTTGAAAAATTTCGTTCATATTTGCTTGGTACTCGTGTTATTGTTTATATTGACCATGCAACTCTGAAGTACCTGTTGAAGAAGGTTGAATCAAAGCCTAGATTGATCAGGTGGATGCTTTGGCTCCAAGAGTTTGATTTAGAGATCCGTGATCGGAGCAGTGCACAAAACCTCGTGACTGACCATTTGAGTAGGATTGAGCGTGCGTCTGAGGACTCACCCATTCGGGATGATTTTCTGGATGACCATTTGTACATTCTGTATAGTATTTCTGATTTCTTCCCCATTCCCTGGTTTGCTAATATTGTGAATTATTTGGTTGCTTCTGTTTTTCCTCCGTTAGCATCTAAAGCTCAAAATGATAAAATTAAGAGCGATGCTAAGCATTATATTTGGGATGACCTCTATTTGTGGAAGTTGTGCAGTGACCAGGTTATTAGGAGATGCATTCCAGACCATGAAATTGACTCAGTCCTGCAATTCTGTCATTCTTCCGCACCAGGTGGCCATCTTGGCATACAGAGGACAGCTCGCAAGGTGCTTGACTGCAGTTTCTATTGGCCCACCATCTTCAAGGATGCATGGAGAATATGTAGCACTTGTGAGCCTTGTCAGAGAGCAGGCAGCTCACCTTCATGGAGACAGCAAATGCCTCAACAACCCATGTTATTTTGTGAGGTGTTTGATGTCTGTCTGGGGTATAGATTTAATGGGGCCTTTCCCTGTCTCTTTTGGTTTTGTTTATATTCTCCTTGCTGTTGATTATGTTTCAAAATGGGTGGAAGCCAAACCCACCAGAACTAACGATGCTAAGGTTGTTGTGGATTTTGTTAGATCTAATTTGTTTTGCAGGTTTGGAGTCCCTAGAGCCATCGTTAGTGATCAAGACACCCATTTTTGTAACAGATCCATTTGTGCCTTGCTCAAAAAGTATGGGGTCGTGCACAAAATTTCCACACCTTACCACCCCCAAACTATTGGATAGGCTGAGATTTCAAACAGGGAGATAAAAAGGATCTTGGAGAAGATTGTGCAACCGAACAGAAAGGATTGGAGCACTAGGCTAGATGATGCTCTTTGTGCGAATAGGACTGCCTACAAAGCACCCATAAGAATGTCTCCTTATCGGGTTGTCTTTGGCAAGGCTTGTCATCTTCCTGTAGAGATAGAGCACAGAGCCTACTGGGCTGTAAAGACCTGCAACTTCTCTATTGATCAGGCTGGAGAGGAAAGGAAGTTGCAACTAAGTGAGCTAGACGAGATCCGTTTAGAAGCCTATGAGAATTCCAAATTCTACAAGGAGAAGACCAAGAAGTTCCATGACAGCCTGATAGCTAAGAAAGACTTTGTGGTTGGATAGAAAGTTTTATTGTATAACTCTAGGCTCGGACTCATGAGTGGTAAGTTGAGGTCAAAGTGGATTGGTCCTTTTGTGGTGACTAATGTTTTTCCTTATGGTACAATTGAGATCAAAAGTGAGTCCACAAATAAGAGCTTCAAGGTCAATGGACACCGTCTGAAACCATTCCTCACAAATCCTTCCTTAGTGGATGTAGTGGTGGAGGAGACCTCCTTACTTCACCTTACTTCTCTTCCGCCATGACTTAGGGAGTTTTCTTTTTCTGTCTCCTTCTTTACTTTTATTGCACTTGTCCAAATTTATTGGTTGCTTTGATTGTTCTTTATCTTATGATTGTGCTACATTGAGGACAATGTGTTGTTTAAGTGTGAGAGGGGGGAGAAAAGATTGTTCTTTAATTTTGTTGGGTATTCTAGTTTAATTTTATTAGGTTTTCTAGTTTAATTTTGTTAGGTTTTCTAGGTTAATTTTGTTATTTTGGTTTTATATTTTGTGTACAACATTGCATGTTCTCTTTGAATTATAGGTTATGTACATATAATGGATAATTTTTTTTGAAATAGGACTTTCTTGGCATTTTGTGAATTGAAACCCTTGTTTTTCTCTACATTTCAAGTGAGTTTTGACAGTTTGAATTGAAAGTGATAGATTTACCCTTAGTGAGAATTTGAGCAATCATCATCTATTTTATTCAATGTGTTTTGCCTCATTGATTGCTTGCACAATAGCCTTGGCTTTACTCTTCTAAGCATCTTTTGTTTTCACCTTTTCTGGAGGAGCACACATAGAGTTTACATCAGGGTAAGAAATTTCCCAAAGTTTACTCTTTAAAGTAATTTTGCCACAAACATCAAGCTCTTTAAATCGCTTGGATATGGTTTTCATCTTTTCGGTTATGCTCAATTTGGACTCAGATAACCTTTAGTCTGGAAAACTTAGCCTCCCCCAAAACATATGGATTGTCTTAACTGGTATGGTACCAACAACATATCTAGATAGCTCACATGCACATGGAAAACATGAGTAGTTCTCATGATACATCCACAACGAGAAGGGTTTTTGTTAGCATAATGTACACACTTAAACTCAACAACAATCTAATTTAAAGCATACCTTGATACCATGCCAAGTAGTCTCTTGTATAAGGTAACTTTAAAAACATGTCCAACCACATGTGTACTTGTCTCAAAAGATGCCATAATTTCAGTGTGTTGCAGCATGATCATGTTGTTCATGGCTTCCCAAACACTACATAGGTCCCCAAGGCTATTTTGTAGTAGTCTCTTTAAGGCCCAACGAGCAAACTTAACCATGCATATGAAATACACAATCAGGTAAAGAAACTTAATTTTTTAATCCATTCAATCGTAAACCCAAACAACAACAAAAATTTAGAATTTTCATACCTGTTAGTTGTTGTGTTTCCTAAGTGCATCACCTTATTCGTCTAGACTTTAACAAATCTTTTTTTGTGAGGAATCAACCATGTTTGGTTGCCATAGCCAACAAACATTGGCCATGGTGAGCAAGCAATTTCAAACTTCTTAAGGCACTCATCAAACTTGATGCAAGCTCCATTGGAGCTTGTAGGCCTAGGATCTTCTTCATCAATGGATTCCTTTGCTTCTTGGAAGATAAATGGCAGCGGAATGGAGAAGGAAGAGAGAGAGGAGACGCCACTTCAAGGAGAAGATAAGTCTAGAAGAAGCTCACCACCATAGGAGGCCATGGATAAGAGCTTGGAGGAAGAAGGAGATGAATGAAGGGAGGGGGAGAGAAGAGCACGAAATTTTGTGCTCAAAAAGAGCTCTGAAATCTGAAGTTAATATTCAAATGATCAAAGTTCAAAAAAATGCACACACATGACCTCTATTTATAGCCTAAGTGTCACACAAAATTGGAGGGAAATTCAAATTTCACTTGAATTTGAAATTGAATTTGTGGAGCCAAACTTTGGAGCCAAAATTTCACTAATTATGATTAGTGAATTTTAGTTATGGTTCAGCCCACTAATCCAAGATCAATTCCAAGATTCTCCACTAAGTGTGCTTAGGTGTCATGAGGCATGAAAAGCATGAAGGACATGCACAAAGTGTGACTATATGATGTGGCAATGGGGTGTAGTAAGCAAATGCTCACCTCCCCCTCTAAAATTTAATTGGATTGGGCTTCTACCAATTCAATTAAATTTATTTCCAACCACACACATCAAATATCCACTTAGTGCATGTGAAATTACAAAACTACCCCTAATACAAAAACTAGTCTAGGTGCCCTAAAATACAAGGGCTGAAAAATCCTATATTTCTAGGGTACCCTACCTACATTATGGAGCCCTAAATACAAGGCCCAAAAATAATGAAACCTTAATCTAATATTTACAAAGATAAGTGGGCTCGTACTTAGCCCATGGGCCCGAAATCTACCCTAAGGCTCATAAGAACCCTAGGGCCTTCTCTTGCATATCTGGCCCAATCTACTTGCAGTTTTCTATCCAATGCCCTTGCGGGGTAGGATTGCATCATTCCCTCCCCCTTGAAAAGGATTTGACCTCAAATCCCGAGGTTCTTGAAACTCTGGGCTTTTTCCCTCAACACCTGTAAAAATAACAAAAACATATGTATTAGTGGTGTTTAGTATGTTGAAGTAAGGTAAGGTCTGAAAACTCATTTCATGGGCATCTTCCCATGAAGGAACATGGTTCCTCACCAACTCAATGAGTGGTGCTACAAGTATAGAAAAATACGGGGCAAACCTTTTGTAAAAGTTTGTTAAGTCTTGGAAACCCCAAATTTTTCTTACACTTGGTGGAGCGGGCCACTCAGGAATGACCTTTATTCTCTTAGGGTTCATGGGAACCCCTTTGATGCAAGCTCCATTGGAGCTTGTAGGCCTAGGATCTTCTTCATCAATGGATTCCTTTGCTTCTTGGAAGATAAATGGCAGCGGAATGGAGAAGGAAGAGAGAGAGGAGACGCCACTTCAAGGAGAAGATGAGTCTAGAAGAAGCTCACCACCATAGGAGGCCATGGATAAGAGCTTGGAGGAAGAAGGAGATGAATGAAGGGAGAGGGAGAGAAGAGCACGAAATTTTGTGCTCAAAAGGAGCTCTGAAATCTGAAGTTAATATTCAAATGATCAAAGTTGAAAAAAATACACACACATGACCTCTATTTATAGCCTAAGTGTCACACAAAATTGGAGGGAAATTCAAATTTCACTTGAATTTGAAATTGAATTTGTGGAGCCAAACTTTGGAGCCAAAATTTCACTAATTATGATTAGTGAATTTTAGTTATGGTTCAGCCCACTAATCCAAGATCAATTACAAGATTCTCCACTAAGTGTGCTTAGGTGTCATGAGGCATGAAAAGCATGAAGGACATGCACAAAGTGTGACTATATGATGTGGCAATGGGGTGTAGTAAGCAAATGCTCACCTCCCCCTCTAAAATTTAATTGGATTGGGCTTCTACCAATTCAATTAAATTTATTTCCAACCACACACATCAAATATCCACTTAGTGCATGTGAAATTACAAAACTACCCCTAATACAAAAACTAGTCTAGGTGCCCAAAAATACAAGGGCTGAAAAATCCTATATTTCTAGGGTACCCTACCTACAATATGGAGCCCTATATACAAGGACCAAATATAATGACATCCTAGTCTAATATGTACAAAGATAATTGGACCCAACCTTGGCCCATGGGCTCAGAAATCTACCCTAAGGTTCATGAGAACCCTAGGGCCTTCTTCAGCAGCTCTAGCCCAATCTTCTTGGAGCCTCTTGCTCATGGTTCTAGTGATTGGTCCCTTCCTAGGGAGGATTGCATCATCCCCTTCCCCTTGAAGAGGATTTGACCTCAAATCTGTTAGTTCCTCCTCCTCAATATCAGCTCCACCTACAAAAGGAGTTAAATCAGAAATGTTAAAAGTGGTGCTGACTCCATACTCTTCTGGGAGGTCCAACCTATAGGCATTGTTATTGATCCTCTCCAAAACCTGAAAAGGTCCATCCCCTCTAGGGCTAAGCTTGGATTTCCTTTTAGTAGGGAATCTATCCTTCCTAAGATGGAGCCAAACCCAGTCACCCTCATTAAGAACTAGCTCTTTTCTTCCTCTATTGCCTTTAGTTGAATACACCTTTGTTTGGTTCTCTATTTGGTTCTTAACCCTCTCATGCATCTTCTTTACAAATTCTGACCTAGATTCCCCTTCTTTATGTATAAAAGAAGTGTCCAGTGGGAGGGGAATGAGGTCTAACGGTGTTAGGGGATTAAACCCATAGACAACCTCAAAAGGGGACTGCTTGGTGGTTCTATGAACCCCCCTGTTGTAGGCAAATTCTACATGAGGAAGATACTCATCCCAAGACTTATGGTTGCCTTTCAGAAGAGCCCTTAAAAGGGTGGATAAAGACCTATTCACTACCTCTGTTTGCCCATCAGTTTGTGGATGACAAGTGGTAGAGAAAAGAAGTTTAGTTCCTAACTTAGCCCATAAGGTTTTCCAGAAGTGGCTAAGGAACTTAGCATCTCTATCTGACACAATGGTCCTAGGCAAACCATGGAGTCTCACAACTTCCCTGAAAAAGAGTTTTGAGATGTGGGAAGCATCATCCACCTTGTGGCATGGTATAAAGTGTGCCATCTTGCTAAACCTATCCACCACCACAAAGATAGAGTCTACACCTCTTTGGGTTCTAGGAAGCCCAAGGACAAAGTCCATACTAATGTCTACCCAAGGTGCAGATGGGATGGCTAAGGGTGTGTATAGCCCATGAGGCATCACCCTAGACTTGGCTTGTAAACAAGCCACACACCTAGTGCAATGCTTATGGACATCTTTCTTCATACGGGGCCAATAAAACTTTTCTTTGAGTAAGACAAGGGTCTTGTCTATCCCAAAGTGGCCCATGAGCCCACCCTCATGGCTCTCTTTCACAAGTAATTTCCTAATGGATCCTTGGGGTATGCAAAGCTTTCCCTCTTTGAACAAATACCCCTCAGCCAAATAGAATCCATCTTGGGCCTTTTTCCCACAACTCTCATAAATGGGAGAGAAATGTTCATCTAAAGCATACAAGTCCCTAATATTATCAAATCCTAAAATTTGAGCTCCTAGGGAGCAAAACAATGTGTGTCTCCTAGAGAGGGCATCAGCTACCACATTTGTTTTTCCCTTTTTGTATTTGATAACATATGGAAATTGCTCTAGGTACTCTACCCATTTTGCATGCCTCTTGTTTAACTTGCTTTGCCCTCTAATGTACTTAAGTGATTGATGATCACTATGAATGACAAATTCCTTGGAAACAAGGTAATGTTCCCAAGTTTGGAGGGCTCTTATTAAGGCATAAAGCTCTTTATCATAGGTGGGGTAATTGAGGGTGGCACTATGAAGTTTTTCACTAAAATAAGCAATAGGGTGCCCACCTTGTAACAATACAGCTCCAACTCCCACTCCAGAGGCATCACATTCTAGCTCAAAAGTTTTAGAAAAGTCAGGAAGAGCTAGAACAGGTGCCTTAGTAAGCTTTTCTTTGAGCAAAGCAAAGGCTTGCTCTTGTTTTTCACCCCAGGTAAATGCCACATTCTTCTTCACCAGCTCATTGAGAGGTGATGCAATTGTAGAGAAATTAGGAACGAACCTTCTATAGAAGCTTGCTAACCCATGGAAGCTCCTAATATCTCCCACACTTTTTGGGGTGGGCCATTCTTGGATGGCCTTGATTTTCTCAGGGTCCACTTGGACCCCATTTCTACCAACTACAAAACCTAAGAAAACTATATTATCTACACAAAAGGTACACTTCTCTATATTTGCATAGAGGGTGTTTTTCCTAAGGACTGAAAGAACTTGTCTGAGATGTCCTAAGTGATCATCTAGGCTCCTACTATACACTAAAATATCATCAAAATAAACAACTACAAATCTACCTATGAAATCCCTTAAGACATGATGCATAAGCCTCATAAAGGTGCTTGGTGCATTAGTGAGCCCAAAAGGCATCACTAGCCATTCATACAAACCAAACTTGGTCTTGAAAGCAGTTTTCCACTCATCACCCTTTTTCATCCTGATTTGGTGATAACCACTTTTAAGATCAATTTTTGAAAAGATATTGGCACCATGCAACTCATCAAGCAGATCATCAAGTCTAGGAATGGGGTGCCTATACTTTACAGTGATGTTGTTGATGGCCCTGCAATCTGTACACATTCTCCACGTACCATCCTTTTTGGGCACCAACAACACTGGCACAGCACATGGGCTTAGGCTCCCTTGGACCCAGCCCTTCTCCAACAATTCTTTAACCTGAGACTCTATCTCCTTAGTCTCCTGAGGGTTAGTCCTATAGGCTGGCCTATTAGGAAGGCTTGCTCCTGGGACTAAATCTATTTGGTGTTCTATTCCCCTTAAAGGAGGTAGCCCAGGGGGTATCTCTTTGGGAAATATATCACCAAATTCATGTAAGAGTTCTTGGACCTTTGGGGGTAAGGTCTCAAATGTAGGAATTGTGGCAGTGCTAAGGGATGTTTCCCTTGATAGGAGAAGGTAGAAAGATTGTTTAAGAAGGAGTGCTCTTTTAATATCACCTTTTGTTGCAAAATGATTTTCCTTCTTAACAATCTTCTTGGAGGAATCCTTTCCCTCTTTTTCCTTCCCCCTGGCCTTTGAAGACAAGACCTTACTATCCTTCTTTTTCTTTTGTTTTTCTAATTTTTCTTCCTCATCCCTCTTATCTTTCATAGTTAGTTGATCTTTGGCCACCTGTGAAGGTGTTTGAGGATGCAACACAAATTTAGTGCCAAGATGGGTGAGGCTAATCTCATTAGTTAGGCCATTATAAATGATCTTCCTATCAAATTGCCACGGCCTTCCTAAAAGAATATGTCCTGCCTCCATGGGAACTATATCACAATTAACTTCATCCTTATATGTCCCAATGGAGAAAGGTACCTTCACTTGTTGGTTAACTATCATTTCCCCTTGCTCATTGAGCCATTGAAGTTTATAAGGTTTTGGGTGGGGAATGATAGTGAGGTTCAACTTGGAAACTAATCTTGTGCTACAACAATTGCAACAAGATCCACTATCCACAATGAGAGAACAAGTTTTATCTAAAATTTTGCATCTTGTATGAAAGATGTTCTCTCTTTGGGATTGAGATAAATCACAAGATTGACCTCCAAGGAGCCTTCTAACCATTAAGAGGTCACCTTCTTCATGAGGGTAGACTTCCTCACTAGACTCTTCACCCCTTACTTCATCTTCACTTCCACTAGAGGAAGGGCAAGAAGTAGTCTCCTCTTGACTACTATAAATGTCTTGACCCCTCATGATCATGGTTTTCTTTGTGGGGCATTGAGAGGCAATGTGACCTCTCCCAAGACATTTGAAGCATTTAATGTTGCTAGTCCTTTCTTGGGAACTAGTCTTAGGGGTGTATTTCTCTATGGTCTTACCCTTATCTTCCTTGGGTTTTGAAGGTGCAGCCCCTAAAATTCCATGGGCTTGGTCCTTCCTTGGATAAGAGTGAGAGCCATAAGATTTTGAAGAAGGCTTTCTTTTAAGTTGTTGCTCCACTCTTATACAAAGTTGGACTAGCTCATCTAGGTCCCTATATGGAAGGAGTTCAACCTTGTCCCTCACTTCCATATTGAGCCCACTAAGGAACCTAGCTATGCTTGTTCTTTCCTCCTCCCTAAGTCCAGCTCTTAAAAGGAGTAGTTCCATTTGTTGTCTATATTCTTCAACACTCATACTCCCTTGTCTAAGCCTTTGGAGCTTGTCCATAAGCTCCCTTTCATAGTAGGAGGGAATGTGCCTCTTCCTAAGGGCACTCTTAAGATCATTCCAATACTTTACTGGAGGATCCTCATGAATCCTTCGTTCTTTAACAAGGGAAGTCCACCAATAGAGGGCATACCCTTGAAAGCTAAGGGTAGCCAATGGAACTTTTCTCTCTTCGCTAATATGATGGCAAGCAAAGAGTTGTTCAACCTTCATTTCCCAATCTAAGTAGGCCTCAACATTATCTTTTTCGTGGAAATATGGGAGGCTAATGTTAACCTCTTGAGGCCTTCTATCCTTTTCTCTTCTTTGGGAGTGATGTTTAGTATGTGAACTATGACGCCCTCTATAATAGTCGCTAAGTTCTTCACTTAAACTCTTGCAAGAGTCATGACTACTATAGGAGGCATGTTTTTCTCTTTTCATTTCTTTCATTATTTTTCTTCTTTCTTCCTCTCTTATTTTCTCTCTTTCATCTTGACTTATTTCTTCCACTCTTTTTTTACCTTTTTCTTTTCTCTCTTGTTTTTCTTTCCACAACTTAAGGGATCTCAACTCATCTAATATCTTATACAAGGGGTCCTTAGGAGTAGAACCCTCACCATTAACACTAGATGAAGAATGAAGACTCATGTTGGTTCCTAAGTTATGGTTCTTGCTTGTTGGGGGTTTGAAAAAAAGGTAAAAGAAACTATGGTTGAAACTAGCCAAAATAAACACTAAAAAAGGTGTGAAAGATAAGGTAAAAACTAATTGGTAAAAGGAAAGCTATCTAGGCGGTTTGACAATGGAGGGTAAAGGAAATAAGCTATGAAAGTAAGCAAGAAATTAAAGTGCAAGAAATGCAAACTAGGCGGATCCTAAGAGTGTTTGGATGACCTCATTTAAGGTTCCCAACAAAACACTCACTATCCTAAGGGAAAATTGCCTAAAATTATTACACACAAATGGAAGTAGGGTGACCTAGCGGAGGCTCCCAACTTACTTCCAATGAAAGGCCTTTTTGTTACAAAATTTGAAAGCAAAGCAAATTGCCAATTACAAAATTACAAAGAAAAAAGTCCTCAATTGTGGTGGCTATTCTCTCTTTAGTGTTTCACTCAATTTGGAGTGCTTCTTAGTCCAATAGCTCTTAAGGTGGTTGGCCCCTTGCTTCTTGACTCAAATTCTTCAAGATATGGCACCAATCCTCCTTTCCAATTCCCTATATGGCAACTCACAAGCAAGGAAACAAAGAGACAAGCAATAACCAAAGACCAAAAAAAAATGAAATGAAAGCTAAACCAATAGAGTTTTAACAAGACAAATTTCCAAGGATTATTCAACAATTAAAGCAATGAAAAGCACAAAAAAGTAAGCTAGGACTCAAAGAGAAACCTAGAATGGCTCTAGAGTAGAGTAGAAAAACTCTAAAAAAAAAAAAGACTCAAGAAACCTGTAGTTTTGGCACTTGTTTTCACAATAATTTTCAATTGAAATTTCAGAACTAGGATTGGTATAAAATAGGCACCAATTATAGAACAAATTTTGAGCCAAAACAACAAGCACACTTTCCTTTCACTTTTCTTTTTTTTTTTTCCTGGACACTGATTTTTCTGCCAACTTGTGATATTTTTCTTATTTTTTCCTTTAATCCAAATCGCTTGGTTCTTTTTTTATAATTTTGGTCCAGATGTCTAGAAAATTCATTAAAAGTTTCAGCTCAAAAAACGTAGTGACAAATTCCCAGTAATTTATACAAGTTCGTATGTTCAAGCTGCCAGCACCAGCGATTTCAACCTAGAAATCAAGAGTAGTGTTTATGTTGCTTAAGGCTTGGATAGTTACAATTTGTGTTTGCTTATGCTCAATTATCTTGAATAACACAATTAAAGAGAGCTTAAGACTTATTTTGATTCACAAATCCAGCCACAACTCAGCACCACAACTCAACTTCATCATAGGCATCATGTAGGAAACTTAGAAAGCAAAAAAAAAAGTTCAAGAACAAGACTACTTCTAGGAATTGATTTAGAACATGTTATGAAGTAAATAACATGCATGAATTAGACTCAAAATTCAAAAGATAGGCTAAGAATGACAAGAATACATGAACAAATGTATCTAGAATTCAATTAACAAAATAAAATTCAACACAAACTTAGAACATAATGTGACAATTACTATGACTAAACATGACTCTAAGACAACATGGATTAAGTGATTTACACTTAGATTTTTGTGTTTTTTTTTTCTAATCAATATTTTGGAACAAAATTTAGATCTAAAGGTTCAGCACAAGAATATTATGAATGAAAATTGATAGAACCTAAAATCAACACAAAAACAAGATTCAAGAGTAGATCTACAAAATTTGAACCATAGAAATGCAAGAACAAGTGTAGATCTAAGATTTAATCGGTTTATTTTTTTTTGAATCTACTCTAAACAGCACCAAACCACAAGACAATGGAGGATATACATGGAGAATAAGATGAAGAACAAGGAATTAAAGAGAATTCACCGAACAAAAAGATAGAGGAAGCAAAAGAACATCACCTAGATGAAGATGCTCTGATACCACATGATGCAAGCTCCATTGGAGCTTGTAGGCCTAGGATCTTCTTCATCAATGGATTCCTTTGCTTCTTGGAAGATAAATGGCAGCGGAATGGAGAAGGAAGAGAGAGAGGAGACGCCACTTCAAGGAGAAGATGAGTCTAGAAGAAGCTCACCACCACAGGAGGCCATGGATAAGAGCTTGGAGGAAGAAGGAGATGAATGAAGGGAGAGGGAGAGAAGAGCACGAAATTTTGTGCTCAAAAGGAGCTCTGAAATCTGAAGTTAATATTCAAATGATCAAAGTTGAAAAAAATACACACACATGACCTCTATTTATAGCCTAAGTGTCACACAAAATTGGAGGGAAATTCAAATTTCACTTGAATTTGAAATTGAATTTGTGGAGCCAAACTTTGGAGCCAAAATTTCACTAATTATGATTAGTGAATTTTAGTTATGGTTCAGCCCACTAATCCAAGATCAATTCCAAGATTCTCCACTAAGTGTGCTTAGGTGTCATGAGGCATGAAAAGCATGAAGGACATGCACAAAGTGTGACTATATGATGTGGCAATGGGGTGTAGTAAGCAAATGCTCACCTCCCCCTCTAAAATTTAATTGGATTGGGCTTCTACCAATTCAATTTAATTTATTTCCAACCACACACATCAAATATCCACTTAGTGCATGTGAAATTACAAAACTACCCCTAATACAAAAACTAGTCTAGGTGCCCAAAAATACAAGGGCTGAAAAATCCTATATTTCTAGGGTACCCTACCTACAATATGGAGCCCTATATACAAGGACCAAATATAATGACATCCTAGTCTAATATGTACAAAGATAATTGGACCCAACCTTGGCCCATGGGCTCAGAAATCTACCCTAAGGTTCATGAGAACCCTAGGGCCTTCTTCAGCAGCTCTAGCCCAATCTTCTTGGAGCCTCTTGCTCATGGTTCTAGTGATTGGTCCCTTCCTAGGGAGGATTGCATCACCCTTGATCACAATTTAAAAAATTAAGAAAAGTAAAGCAATAGAACATACCTTTTTCTGTATTTTCATGTTGATTATTCCTACCAAAAAATATGACAAACCTAAGGTGTCCCATATGAGTGCCTAAGTTTGTATTGAAACTAAAAATAAGAACAAACCTACCTAACGAGTCCCTATGTACATAAATCATGAAGATGTTGGGTGCACGAGTGATTTTACAAAAGAGTGTTGCACCACCCAAAGCATTCATCACACCACCTATTTTTGGGATTTGGCGCCTAATAATACCTATTTTGGGCACCAACAAAGCACAAAGATTTAATCTCTTGCGAACCAAACCCTCATCCAACAACTCCTTTACTTGAGGAATAAACTCAAGCCTAAGAGATGTGGCAATGCTAACAAGTGTCTTTTTACAAAGGAGAAAATGTGGAGGTTGTCTAAGAAGGGAAATTTCTTTAATATTTGTCTTTATTTCAAAATGTCTTTCCTTCTTAGCTAAACTCTTGGAGGAGACACTTACCTCCTTACACTCCTCCTTAACCATTAAAGGTTGTCCTTCTTCTTGGGGGTAGATCTCTTCACTAGATTCTTCCCCTTTTGCTTCTTCACTTTTACTAGAGGAAGGTGAAGTAGTAGCCTCATCTTGGCTACTATAAATGTCTTGGCCCCTCATAATCATGGTTTTCTTGGTGGGGCATTGAGAAGTAATGTGTCCTCTTCCAAGACATTTAAAGCACTTCATGGAGCTAGTCTTCTCTTGCATACTAGCCTTAAGGGGTTGCTTTTCTATTGTCTTACCCTTATCATCTTTGGGCTTAGAAGGTCTCACCCCTAAGATTCCTTGACCTTGGTCTTTCTTTGGATAAGAGGGAGAGCCATAAGATTTTGAAGTAGACTTCCTTTTAAGTTGTTGCTCTACCCTTATTTCCCAATCTAAATTAGCCTCTACATTGTCCTTCCCATGGAAGTATGGGAGTTTAATGTTAACCTCTTGAGGCTTTCTTTCATTTTCTCTCCTATGGGAGTGAGGTCTAAGATGTGACCTATGCCTTCCTTCATAATAGTCACGAAGTTCTTCACTTAGGGTCTTGCAAGAGTTATGACTACTATAGGAGACATGTTTTTCTCTTTTCATTTCTTTCATTATTTTTCTTCTTTCTTCCTCTCTTATTTTCTCTCTTTCATCTTGACTTATTTCTTCCACTCTTTTTTTACCTTTTTCTTTTCTCTCTTGTTTTTCTTTCCACAACTTAAGGGATCTCAACTCATCTAATATCTTATACAAGGGGTCCTTAGGAGTAGAACCCTCACCATTAACACTAGATGAAGAATGAAGACTCATGTTGGTTCCTAAGTTATGGTTCTTTCTTGTTGGGGGTTTGAAAACAAAAGCTAAAAGAAACTATGGTTGAAACTAGCCAAAATAAACACTAAAAGAGGTGTGAAAGATAAGGTAAAAACTAATTGGTAAAAGGCAAGCTATCTAGGCGGTTTGACAATGGAGGGTAAAGGAAATAAACTATGAAAATAAGCAAGAAATTAAAGTGCAAGAAATGCAAACTAGGCGGATCCTAAGAGTGTTTGGATGACCTCATTTAAGGTTCCCAACAAAACACTCACTATCCTAAGGGGAAATTGCCTAAAATTATTACACACAAATGGAAGTAGGGTGACCTATTGGAGGCTCCCAACTTACTTCCAATGAAAGGCCTTTTTGTTACAAAATTTGAAAGCAAAGCAAATTGCCAATTACAAAATTACAAAGAAAAAAGTCCTCAATTGTGGTGGCTATTCTCTCTTTAGTGTTTCACTCAATTTGGAGTGCTTCTTAGTCCAATAGCTCTTAAGGTGGTTGGCCCCTTGCTTCTTGACTCAAATTCTTCAAGATATGGCACCAATCCTCCTTTCCAATTCCCTATATGGCAACTCACAAGCAAGGAAACAAAGAGACAAGCAATAACCAAAGACCAAAAAAAAATGAAATGAAAGCTAAACCAATAGAGTTTTAACAAGACAAATTTCCAAGGATTATTCAACAATTAAAGCAATGAAAAGCACAAAAAAGCAAGCTAGGACTCAAAGAGAAACCTAGAATGGCTCTAGAGTAGAGTAGAAAAACTCTAAAAAAAAAAAAGACTCAAGAAACCTGTAGTTTTGGCACTTGTTTTCACAATAATTTTCAATTGAAATTTCAGAACTAGGATTGGTATAAAATAGGCACCAATTATAGAACAAATTTTGAGCCAAAACAACAAGCACACTTTCCTTTCACTTTTCTTTTTTTTTTCCTGGACACTGATTTTTCTGCCAACTTGTAATATTTTTCTTATTTTTTCCTTTAATCCAAATCGCTTGGTTCTTTTTTTATAATTTTTTTCCAGATGTCTAGAAAATTCAGTAAAAGTTTCAGCTCAAAAAACGTAGTGACCAATTCCCAGTAATTTATACAAGTTCGTATGTTCAAGCTGCCAGCACCAGCGATTTCAACCTAGAAATCAAGAGTAGTGTTTGTGTTGCTTAAGGCTTGGATAGTTACAATTTGTGTTTGCTTATGCTCAATTATCTTGAGTAACACAATTAAAGAGAGCTTAAGACTTATTTTGATTCACAAATCCAGCCACAACTCAGCACCAAACCTCAACTTCATCATAGGCATCATGTAGGAAACTTAGAAAGCAAAAAAAAAAGTTCAAGAACAAGACTACCTCTAGGAATTGATTTAGAACATGTTATGAACTAAATAACATGCATGAATTAGACTCAAAATTCAAAAGATAGGCTAAGAATGACAAGAATACATGAACAAATGTATCTAGAATTCAATCAACAAAATAAAATTCAACACAAACTTAGAACATAATGTGACAATTACTATGACTAAACATGACTCTAAGACAACATGGATTAAGTGATTTACACTTAGATTTTTGTGTTTTTTTTTCTAATCAATATTTTTGAACAAAATTTAGATCTAAAGGTTCAGCACAAGAATATTATGAATGAAAATTGATAGAACCTAAAATCAATCACAAAAACAAGATTCAAGAGTAGATCTACAAAATTTGAACCATAGAAATGCAAGAACAATTGTAGATCTAAGATTTAATCGGTTTTTTTTTTTTTAATCTACTCTAAACAGCACCAAACCACAAGACAATGGAGGATATACATGGAGAATAAGATGAAGAACAAGGAATTAAAGAGAATTCACCGAACAAAAAGATAGAGGAAGCAAAAGAACATCACCTAGATGAAGATGCTCTTGATACCACATGATGCAAGCTCCATTGGAGCTTGTAGGCCTAGGATCTTCTTCATCAATGGATTCCTTTGCTTCTTGGAAGATAAATGGCAGCGGAATGGAGAAGGAAGAGAGAGAGGAGACGCCACTTCAAGGAGAAGATAAGTCTAGAAGAAGCTCACCACCATAGGAGGCCATGGATAAGAGCTTGGAGGAAGAAGGAGATGAATGAAGGGAGGGGGAGAGAAGAGCACGAAATTTTGTGCTCAAAAAGAGCTCTGAAATCTGAAGTTAATATTCAAATGATCAAAGTTCAAAAAAATGCACACACATGACCTCTATTTATAGCCTAAGTGTCACACAAAATTGGAGGGAAATTCAAATTTCACTTGAATTTGAAATTGAATTTGTGGAGCCAAACTTTGGAGCCAAAATTTCACTAATTATGATTAGTGAATTTTATTTATGGTTCAGCCCACTAATCCAAGATCAATTCCAAGATTCTCCACTAAGTGTGCTTAGGTGTCATGAGGCATGAAAAGCATGAAGGACATGCACAAAGTGTGACTATATGATGTGGCAATGGGGTGTAGTAAGCAAATGCTCACCTCCCCCTCTAAAATTTAATTGGATTGGGCTTCTACCAATTCAATTAAATTTATTTCCAACCACACACATCAAATATCCACTTAGTGCATGTGAAATTACAAAACTACCCCTAATACAAAAACTAGTCTTGGTGCCCTAAAATACAAGGGCTGAAAAATCCTATATTTCTAGGGTACCCTACCTACATTATGGAGCCCTAAATACAAGGCCCAAAAATAATGAAACCTTAATATAATATTTACAAAGATAAGTGGGCTCGTACTTAGCCCATGGGCCCGAAATCTACCCTAAGGCTCATAAGAACCCTAGGGCCTTCTCTTGCATATCTGGCCCAATCTACTTGCAGTTTTCTATCCAATGCCCTTGCGGGGTAGGATTGCATCAAAACTGTTGCTCAGAATGACAATCCACCAAACTCCCCCAGGCTTCCAAGACATCATCACATTCCTTTTTTTTTACCAACCAGGGTTTTACACTTTGCCTTCACATTCTTATCAATGTGAAACCGACACAAAAAATTGGTAGCCTCATGGAATATAGTTTTAACTACATTCATCAATGCTAGATCTCTATCAGTAACAATAACTTCAGGGAGTGCATCACATCTGAGGAAAAGACCTCAAAACTATTGTAGAGCTCAAACAACATTATTCAAACGTTCTCCCTCCAAATAGACAAAAGCAGTAGGGAATGTCATCCATGTTGGTGTCACACCAACAATATCAAGTAATGACAACATGTACCTATTTGTTTTGTAGGTATTGTCTATCAAAAATACCAAATTACAGTCACTAGTTAATTGGACTGCATCAAGATGACTCCAAAATATGTCACGTATAACATCTTCATCCTTCAATCTATGCCATTGAATATACTAATCCCATTTGAGAAGCTTCATTAGTTGTTGCATTTCAATATTACTGCCTCTTATGGAAGAACAATAAGCATTTCTTGCATTGTATATTTGCTTGATTGTTGTATAACTATAGACATTGTGCTCCTTCAACGTTAGAAGCATATTTCTTGATTTCACCATTGACTTTGTGATATCAACAACAATGATCTTCTTATCCTTAGCCAGTCGACCAACATATGGATGTCAAACTAATGACTTCGCCAATTCATGATTATGACTCCCACAAATTAACTTCACTATCCATCCTTCGCCTCCCACAACTAGTTTCGCACGTAGTTTAAAGGGACACCCATATTTTCTACTGCTTATACTAACCACTCCTTTCATAACCAATTAAAACAAATGAGGTCATTCCTCTAATACCATTATTTGAATCTGACCTCATAATTACCGCCACAAATCCAATTTCATAAGCAATAGATCAAGCCTAATGCAGAACATCATCACGGGTAGCAAACACCTACAATGCAATCCATACAAGTTTAGTCTTCAAGGGACATTCATTTAATTACTTTAATAGCAATAAATCATATTAATACCTAATACGCATTGAACGCATCAAAACAATCAACATGCTCTTCATTCACACCAACTTCGCCTTCATTTTGGTCATTCATATCAACTTCTTCAGTCATTATATTGTCATACATCCACTGATCTTCGTCCATCTTAACAAAACATTCAAAAATTTCAATGACAAACAAAAAACTCCTAATCACACCATAATTATACTATCATATAATTTTTGCATTTTTTTCTGCATTTATTAATATAATACATTGAATTAAAAACGAAAAAAACAAATTTATGTATAAATTATTTTCACATTAATATCATTTTCAAACTATGCAAACTACAACTTTCAAATGAATGTTCAAACTATATCTATTTAAAAAAAATTTAATGAACAATTCTAATTTTTCTAATTAAACAATAAAATAAATTTATAAAAATAATAAATAAATTTAAAACAAAATTACGGATTGACAATCTATAAGAAACATACATATTGGCAATCCATAAGCTTCTTATGGATTGGTAATTTTTAAGAAACTTACAAATTAACAATCTGTATGTTTCTTACGGATTGGCAATCCGTAAGAAATATATGGATTGGCAATCCATAAGCTTCTTACGAATTGGTAATCCATATGAAGCTTACGAATTGTCAATCCGTAAGTTATATAAAACTTATAGATTATTTATTTGTAAATTTTATATAACTTAAGAACTATCAATCCATAAGTATTACGTGAAAAAAAATTAAATCAACAACTTACCTCCGTCGTTAATGGCTAAACCAACCACCGTCACAACCACCACTTGCCGACGAACCACCGTAAACAATGCACCTCGACCAAAGAGGACACAAGAACGAATGATAAACTCTCACAGAACACCTCTCACGAGATCGACGGTGAAGGAAAAATAAAAACATGGTCATGTGAACAAAATCGAAGAAGGAAAACGCTACTTGTAACAGAGGGGTGTAATGGGGATCTTAAAAAATTGTTGGGCGTACCAGCAAATTTGGTGGTTCCCAAAGCAACTCCCTAGAGGAAAAGGCAATAGCGAAAGCAAAGGACTTCACTTCATGTCTTCATGGGCAATATAAAGTATAAACACATGATGGAGGGCACTACGTGAATACAAGATTAGTGTGTGTGGGAACCTTGGAAACTAAAAACAAAATTTGGAAAATTTCTTTTAATTCTTTTCAAGATGAGGAAAAAATGTTTTGGAATTAAGAGAAAAAACCAATTCAATCTCATTTTACCGAACATGCTTGTTTTTTTATAAATCCAAAAACTAAAAACTCAATCCCCCTTCCCTTAATAGGATCCAAGTAGGATTTTTAAAGTTGAAAACTCTAGAATCCAAGCAAGATTTTTAAAATTGGATTGATCCAATTAGTCAAACCATGAACTGGTGGTCCATTCAGGTTGAGTCGAGCATTGGATTAACCACGCAATTATCCCAAGGCAAACCTGGTGTGACCCGTCTAATTCCTGGTTGGAAATTGCTTCCTGCACCTTCCATAATTTGAAAAAAAAAGGTGAATGGACAAATTTTCCCCTCACCCTTTTAACTTAACCTAGGCTTCTTCTTTCTTTTCAGATAGCTTGATCCAAATTGTGTTTTGTTGTATCCGGATCAAGCTATTTGTAATAAGAATCTTCATTTTTCCTTTTCTTTTGTATATTTTCTGTAACACATCCAAATAGCTTGATCCAGATTGTTGTTTGGTGGTGTCTGCATTAAGCTATCTGTAATTGGACAAGGCAATTCAAAATACATTTCCAAATTGCCTTGTCCAATTATGGATTGATTGTTCCAGAATATTCCAAATCAATCTAAAAATTTATTCTGGATTGGCTGATCCATAACATTACAATAAATTACGAATTAGCCAATCTGAAACAAATTTCTGAAATGATTTACATTATTTCAGATCAATCTATCCATAGTTGTAATTAGCAAATTAAAATGAAAAAAGAGTATCAATTAAAATAGTTTGAATATAAGCCTAGGGGAATTTGTATGTGGATATGGATGAATATTGTAATGCATACATATTGTTCCATAGCCATCCCCATGCATTTTACAAACACATAATATACACAAAACACAATCATATAATTTTATAATTATATATTTACAAGGTGAATTCTTACAAATTATATTAATTTCCAACCTTCAAGAGAAACAAATGAAAAATACTACACTGAATTGACTAATATGGAATTTTAAAAATTCTACATCGGATTGACTAATCCAGAATTTTAAAACAATAGTCCTAGATTGCCTAATTTGAAATATAATATAACTTCCAGATGAGGCTATCTAGAAGTGTTGTTTAGAAATTCTTTATTAGTTGATCCACAAAACAAAAACACTCAATTTAAATCAAACAATCTGAAATTATTATTGCTCAATTCTGGATTAATTGACAAATACAAATAATTTTTGAATCAATAAATTGACAAATACAAATAATTTTTGGATCAATAAATTGGTACTCGTACAAGAACAAATCCAGATTATTTAATCCAAAAATATTATATTTTTAGATTATTTTAATTGATATTATTATTATACCATTTCAGATTGATTAATCCGGATTCGTATAACAACAATTTGGATTGTCTGATCCGAAATTATATTACTTTTATGGTTTTAATTCCAGATTTGTTGATTTGGACCTATCCTAAAAATTCATTTTCAAAAAAAGAAGACAATTAATAACTCACTTGTGCAAGTGAACTTGAGAAACCAAAATGCTTACACGAAATGAACAAGACAATGTTTCAGGCATGGGAACTGAGGAAAACAAGCTATGCACAACCAAGGAAGACAAGGTTAGTATAGTCATTTTGAAAAATTAGGAGGTGTAGGAAGCAAAAGCCTTCTTGGTTGAACCATCATTGGGAATTGCTAGGTGCACCCAACATTTTAAGTGAAGTGGCAAAATTGCCCTTCACTTAAAATTTTAAAAAGCTCTCCCTCTCCTCTCCCTCTCCCTGTGTTGTGTTGTTGTGCTTCCCTTTTCTTCGTTCTTCGCTTCTTCTTGCCGCGTCGCTGCTATTCTTGCCTCCGTTTGCACGTTGCCGCTAGTCCCCGCCACCGCTGTCGCCTTCGCCGTAAGTCCCTCTTTTCCACTCCTTGATTGAAAATGGGATTGCATAGCCATTATATGGATTGAAAATCCGCATAATGCATATAGATTGGAAATCCATATAAGTATTTTTCTTTTTTCAATTTATTAATTAATAAAATAATAATTGAATAAATTATTATTATTTAAAAGTAAATTAATATTTTGGTTGTTATAATATTTATTTAATACATAAATATTGTTTTATATTTTTAATATGTATTTATTTTATTAATTATATTTGTTTTTTGAAGTTGGATTTTAATAATAATTAATTCAAAAAATAATTAATTTATGATTTTTTTTATTTAAAAATGATTGTATAAATATTATTGTTACTTATTTATTTTTAGAATATAAGTAATTTAATTATATTTGATATTTAATGTAGTTTTTTTTAAAATTGTTAAATATAAAAAATTCCAATTTTTTTTATAAGTATATACTGTACAATTTAGTTAAACAAGAAAATCTAATATTGTATATGACAAATTTTTTATTGATATAATCGTATAAATATTATTACACTAATAGTATTAAATATTTATATAAATAGTGTTTGGAGATATAAAATTAAATTTCTTCATTTGTTTATAAATATTTAAAGTGTTCAAATACTAATTTGTAAAAAAATAAATAGTCATTTATTAGAAATAAAAGCAAGTTTGTATTTAGATTTTCATACTAGAATTAGTGATGTGAAGTGTATAAATTTTAAAAAAAGAATTTCTATATTGATTTATGAATATATAAAAGTACTAAAAAAGTTATTTAAAAAATAATAAAATATTTATATATGAATTATTAAATAATAGTTTAGTAAATATTTTTAATCAAATTTATTTATCAGTCAATATCTTAGTTAGTTTATGAAATTCAACTATTATTATTATTTGAACAATGACATTAATTAATTGTTATTGTTGTTTAAATTTGTAGATTATGATTAGAATCAGAGGATTGTGTCTTGCTTTAGGCATAATTATAGGAAGAGCCTTGGGGACACAAGTTAGTGGTGATGCGGAAGAAGTCCCTTAGTGTCGAAGGCCGACATCATCTACACATAGACAACAGGAAGCTACAATTGTTGCTAAGGATGTTGAGCATATGGATCATCTAGCTGACGAGGTTCATGAGTAGCCTCAAGAGCCAGTTACTGATGATGTACGTGTTGTGTCCCATGGTTTTTTAGGCGAGCCCCACAACACATCAATTTTGACATATTACGTTTATCATGTGGCAGCTACAATTTGGGCAAGAGAGGTACTTATTAATTTAATTATATAATATTTGAATAACTATTTTTCATTTAACTTGAAGTAATTAATTTTATTTATTTCAAGAACGTCTTGAGTTGAAGTTGTCCTCTCATGAGAGAAAGGTACAAAAATTTGGAAGGTCTACACTAGAGATTGAAGGCATAGTGGCTGCTATCAGACCCTAATTTCATCTAGGGACTATCATTCACTGATATTTTGATTCTCGCTAGCCGAGTTTTAGTGTTCGACACCAGTTACCGCACGAAGCAGAGAATCACTCAGTGTTTTGATCAAGAATACAAAAGGATACCAAGGAAAGGGGCAAAAGGTTCTTTTTCTTGATTTTTCTGGACCCCAACTGACCCAGGCTAGCATTTGGCTCGCCTGGGCCACCAAATAACTTCAAGGCTAAGGGACTAGCTTGTTAGTCGGTTAATACGACTAACTTTTGCGTAAAAAAAAACTGTGTAAATTGTATTTGACTCCTTCCATTTACAGTTCTTTTTGTAATATTGTAAGTACTTTTTGTAAATTTAGGTAATAAGTACTTAGTATCCCACTTTTGTGTATTGAATAACCTTTCCATTTCAATTTCAGGTAAAATAAGCAAGTTTGGTGAAGTTTGATTTTTGCAGTTCGCTGAGCCATCCTCCTCTGGCTAAGCGCATGATCCGATGGGCACAACATGATTGGCTAAGTGCATAGAAGAACCTGGAAGAAGATGACCTGTACAGATGTGCTGAGCAAGAGTCAAACTCGCTAAGTGTTCGCTTTCGGCAAGTGCACCGGATTGTGCAAGTAGTATAAAAGGGTAAAAACCGAGTATCAAACTCTCGGGGAACTTGTGTTACTTGGTAAAGTTATTTCAGTAAATAGGTGTCTAGTGTGAACAGAGATGTGTTTACTATGAACAGGTGTGTAAACTAACTATTAAAAGGGAATATCACGTGAGTAATGATGCGTAAAGACAAGTAGACGACACATTGGTCTTCCTAATAGGTGTCTTATGTTAGAAGGATGTTCTCTACTTAACAATGCTCACGCGTTCTATGGTGTCTCCTGAAATGCTAAACCCTGATTCCTCATGATAGTCTAGCTTAATCCTGATCAAGCATCGTCCGTAGATTCCTCTTGTTGGACTAAACTTGGCCAGGACCGCAGTAAGACAAACATACAACAACTAGGTTATCGTACCCCGATTTCTCGTGAAAATATGACAAACTAGCCCCGTCTTATCAAGTTCTAAGAATCAGACCAGTTTCAACTGTTGAATGATCCTAAAAACACATGCATCTACATGATCAAGGCAAAAGCATGGTAGAATGAAGTTCTGATAGCATAATGAACACACAAAACATCATTAAATAGATAAAAAGATATTTACATCAAGTACCTACAAGGAAGATCCAACAGAGGATTTAGCTTTCCATAACTGGGAAGCTTCCTTTACAACAAAGAGAAGAGAAAGATGAAAATTTGTAGAAATACAAGTAGTGGGGATGTCTCCTCCACCTGTAGGACTTCACAATCACTCACAAACTCATCTCAAGCTCTCAGGACGGCTTCCTCTTCAAGCTTTGGTCTCTGCAGATCTTCACAAAACAAAATCTCTCAAACTCTCTGGAACTTGGACCTTTCTCTCTCTATAACTCTCAAGACATGTAGAAGCTTAAAGAAAAGGCCAAACTCCCCTCCAAAATCTGATTTCTGGCTTAAATAGGTGGCTTTGTTCGTGCTCATGTGCTTAGCGCAATTCTGAAATGCTTAGTGCGCATTAGTGAATTTCGGCTTAGCGCGGCTTTTCTCGCTCAGCGAATGGACCGAAGCAGTGCGCTTAGCGGGATGGCCCTTCGCTTAGCGAACAAGCACATTTCATCCTTCTTGCAGATTCTTCTTTGCGCTTAGTCGAGGATTGTTGCGCTCAGCGAATAGCTCGCTAAGCCAGCAGATTGGCTTAGCGAGAGGGTGAAAATCAACACTTCAAAACTTGCCTAATTATCCTGAAATTGAGAGGAAATGATTATTAAATACACAAAATGGGAGTACTACGTATTTGTTACCTATCTTTAACAAAAAGTAATTACAACACTACAAAATAACCATAAATTGGAGAAGTTTGATACAATTTACACAAGTTTTATACACAAAAGTTAGTCGTATTCACCGATTAACAACTCCCCCAAATTTACGGTTTTGCTTGTCCTCAAGAAAATAAAGAACAATTCACTGGTCCCCAAGTGACAATAACATGCAGTGACTATGTACAAAGGTGTATGCAACAAAAGTTACTGATTGCATGATAAGAGAATGAAGCAAAATGCCCTCATCACTTGTCTTTTACAAGGCATGCAATTATCCAAAGAGAAGAATAAAATGTAACCTGAACAATTAGATGAAGTTAGGCATAAGACAGATATCAAGGAAAGTAGCTTAAACCATAGTCTCACGGCCACTGTTTCACTCACGCACAAGTGTTTAAGTTATTCATTAATAACAACTAGCAAGAGGTCCAATATTTGCACTTCATCTCATGCCATAAAGTCAAAAATGTATAAACAGAATCAGAAGGACTTTCCCAGACTTGTAGTGAGGCTTGGCTATAAAAATTCATTGGTTTTTCTAGGATTCAAAGACTTAAATTCTAAGAGAGCACAAATCCTAGACTTATCCAAGTGATCTTTTTAATACAATTAACTTGCTCACTAGCTTTTCACTTTCATTTGCTTTTGACCTTATTACATTAACACACATTTCCTTTGATTTCTTTCTTTTTCTTTCTTCTTTTTTTTTTTTTAAACACACAACTTATTTGTTGTTTGTGCTGATGCTTTATCTCTTTCTTTGTATCCCAATTAGTTCCACTCCCCCAAATTTGGGGTAAATTTGCGTTGAACCATATGCTCTCCTAGAATCTAAACAAGGTATCTGGAGATAATCATTCAGGTTCAGGGTTCAATTATTGACAAAATCATTAAGCTCACAAAGGGTGAAAATGATACAATTATAATTCAAGGTAAGCTTTTTGGTCAAAAGGCTTGTATATGCACAATCATGGCCTTCATCATGTCCTCATTTATACATTTCATTCTAAAATTCAGAGATTGATGCAAAGATTATTACTCATAGCTAGTCGTTCACTCACAGTTTAAATTCACACTCTCACCAGTTTTGGTTCAAGCTTTTCTTTCACAATCAATCTGTCTACTGACTAACAATTCTAATTGCAAGTTCTCATTCTTGTTCTTTCTTTGTCTAACATACACACTTGCTCAAACTCATGAAAAGAAACACAAACTCCACCACAATCATGCATTCAATTCAAAACCAAATCATACACCAATTTTCACAAAAAGATAGAAGTGTTTTATTGCCATATCATCAAAATCAAGTCAAATTGTTCCATATGCTTCAAAATGAGCAAACCAACTACCCATAAATAAAACTAGTAGTGTATATAAACATAAAAGAAATACTGTACTGAAACCATAATCAATAATCCAAAAAGCAAAAAGCATCATCAGGAATTTAGAATTCCTGTGACTGGTCTTGGGTATCTTGTGTTTGAACATCCTCCTCATCTGTCAGATGAAGTACTGGAGTAGCTGGAGGAGAAGTGTCCATAGCCAGGACTAGTGTGGTCGGGTCCTCTAGTATCTCTAGAATAGGAGTGGAAGGGTCTGTTGTACATTGAGGTGAGGGTAGGTCCACCACTGGAGTAGGAGGCTCTGAAGTGGCCTCAAGAGATATCTCAGGAGTGGCAGCAGCTACCTGTCTCACTTGTGTCTCACCTGCCTCCTCCCCTATAACAAATGGCTCTGGGATGGTGGCCTCAGATGACTCATCCTCCACATGCTGAGGTACCTGGGTTGTGGAACCTTCATCTTCCCTGCGAAGAGAAGGTTGGGTCCCGGGCCAGGCTACCATCTCCTTGAACTTCTCAACTGAAGGAATAGATCCTGGAGGTGCCACCACCTATAAACTTTGTAATAAAATGATTTGTCCCTGATGAATGCTCTGAAGCATGGCTTCAAAGCACTGAGAATCTGTCTAAGCTGGGACAGAAGGAACTGCTTAAGTGGATGTTGGAGTAGGAGTTGCAGAAGTGGAAGGAAGCTCAGCTGGCCTCGCCCTCGCCCTCCTAGCCCCTCAGATAGAGACTGTTAGATCCTCGGGATTCCAATAGTTCTTCCTGGTGTAGGCCAAGTTAATGACCGGGCTCAGGCGCTCAAAAGTAAGGCTGTCAGAGACAACCCCTCTGGCTCTACATAGTGCGGTGATCAGAGCAGGAAACCGAAGTCTAGAAGTGTTAGACTGGGCTATAGAAGTTATCTGGCCAGAAATAAGAGCTCCTATGTTCATGTCCATGCGAGAAACTAGGCCAAAGATCAGCCTTGCTTTGTCTGCTATCAGATCAGAGGTATGTGATGTGGGGGCCAGGTTGGGGTATGAGAGAACACTCCACACCTGAGCTAGAGTAGTCAAATCCTTCCTGAGAATCTTCCCAGGATGGCCCTCAGTGTTCAAGATGAACCCTCAGCCTGGTATGCATAAGGCATCCTCAATCTCTTTGTAATCTGTGGGCAGCCTGCAGTATCTGGAGTAAGTGGGTAAAGTCTCACCCTCTGCCAATACCACAGGTGTCTCCAAGAATGTGTTGAGACTGTCAGAATCAATCATCACTAAATGACCTCTAACTCTGGATTGCTTTGGTGAAGGGCCCTCAGAGCTGTATAAGTTTGCATTGAACTCTTTCACCAAAGCCAAGTCTATGCTCCCATCAACCAAATTGGTGAGGCGTTTATGGAAATTACGCCTCTCCAATTCAGTCTTAAAATCATCTAGCTTAGTGTGATAGAGCTCTACCTTCCTCTCAGGCAAGATGTTTCTCCCCAAGACATTATCTGTGTACCGATTCCAAGCATCTAAATAGGAAAATCTCCATGTATCATATTGTGTTGTGGGTCTTGAACCAATACTTTTGCGTTTCCTAGAAGCCATATGCATATGAAGGAACCAAACAGTTAAACAAGACACAAGTTGTTTAAATTCAAAAACTGAAAAATAAAACTGAAAAAGGTACTGGCGGCTTAGCGAGACATGGTCCGCTTAGCTGGCCTTCACAAAAAACAAACTACCGCTTAGCGACAGGTGGGGCTGTTTAGCGGAAGTTGTAGAACTTCAGTTTCTGCATAATTGGCTTAGCTGGCAAGTGCCCACTAAGCCGAACGTTTGCCGCAAGGATTTGCGCTAAGCTCATGATGTGTCATCATTTTCTCCTATTTCTTAACCCTTTTTGTCATCATTTTAATTACTGATTAGCCTTAATTGTCAAATTAATTATGCAGTTTTATCATTTGGGCCTACTGGACTAATTTTGTGTTTTTAATTTAATTTTAGGATAATTATAAGCAATTGGGCTTGAATCCGGAATTGGGCTTCGACTTGAAGAGAGCAGACAATTTTATTTTATCAAATCTTATCTTATCCAGATTTTATCTCATCTAGATAGTATTTCATCTAGATTTTATCTTATCTTATCTTATCTAGATTTTATTTCATCTAGATTTTATTTTATCAAATCTTATCTTATCTTGTCCAGATTTTATTTTATTTATGGGCTTGTATTGGATCAAGTTGCTTCGGAATAATTAAGAAGGGGGGTTGAATTAATTATTAATGTACCTTGACTAATTAAAAATCTACCCTTCTTAGGCTTTTACTATGTTGTTAAGAAAGTATATAATAGAAATAAAAACTTAACCAAAAGTAAAAGCGATAATTAAAGTGCACAACGGAAAATAAAGAGTGTAGGGAAGAAGACAAACACAAGAATTTTATACTGGTTCAGCAACAACCTGTGCCTACATCCAGTCCCCAAGCGACCTGCGGTCCTTGAGATCCACAAGGGATGTACCCTCCCTTGTTCTCTTTGAACAACCAAGTGGATGTACCCTCCACTTGAACTGATCCACAAGAGATGTACCTTCTCTTGTTCTCAGTTACAACAACCCAAGTAGATGTACCCTCTTCTTGTACCACAAAGGATGTAGCCTCCAATGTGTTAAGACAAAGTTCTCAGGCGGTTAGTCCATTGAAATCTTTTGTTTATGGGAAAGGGAAGAATCAAAAGAATTCTCAAACTGTGTCATTTTGAATTCTTTGACAAGGGAGAAGGGAGACACAAAAGAATTCAGGCGGTTAGTCCTTTGTTCTTTTGGAAAAGGGAGAAGAGAGACACAAAAAGAATTCAGGGGGTTAGTCCTTGGCGAATTCTTTTTGGCAAAGGGAGAAGAGAATGAAAAAGATGAATAGCACACTTTTGTTTTCAAGGTTTGGAAAACTAGAAAACTTTCAGAAAGCTTTTGGCAAAGGAAGAAGAAGAAGAAGAAGAAAAAGTTCAAAGAGATTCAAAGGTTGTAAAAGAGTATGTGGAAAAGTTGTTTGTAAAGGTTGTCAAAGATTGTAATGAATATTTCAAAATGCAAGTCAAGGTCTTGCTTTTATAGACTCTTCAAGTCTGGTCAAGAAAACCATTAGAAGAGTTATAACCTTAAAAAAAAACTAAAAACCATTGGAAGAGTTACATCTTTTGATTTTTGTTCAAAACTTGTCACTGGTAATCGAATACCAAATCCTTGTAATCGATTACACAAAGCATTTTTGTGAAAGGATGTGACTCTTCACAATTGAATTTTAATTTAAACGTTCAAACACACTGGTAATCGATTACCAATATCTTGTAATCGATTACACCATTTTGAAATTAATTGGAACGTTGTAAATTCAGTTGAAAGCTTTTGAAAACAAACTTTACCACTGGTAATCGATTACAGGAATCTGGTAATTGATTACCAGGGAGTAAAAACTCTGGTAACTTAGAAAATTTTGTGAAAACTTCTTTTGAAAAACAAAACTATGCTATGTTTGTTTTTTGAAAAATCTTTTCAATACTTCCCTTGTGAAGTCTTCTTGATTTCTTCTCTTGAATCTTGAATTCATCTTTTCTTGAATCTTGAAATCAAATTTCTCTTGATTCTTGAATTATTCTTGACTCAGTCTTGAAATCATTATCCTGGGCTTTTTGTCATCATCTTTGTTATCATCAAAACAACTTGAATCAATCTTGATTCAACATCATGAAGCTTGCTTCTACAATCTCCCCCTTTTTGATGATGATAATCCTAAAATCAAGAAACACATACACATACTTTTTCCTAGTCGATCACTCACTTAATTCTCCATATTCTCCCCCTTTGTTTTTGAGTTTATGCTTCACTTGAAATTATGTTAATTACTTATGAGAGTTCTTGATTTAATCCCTATTTCTCTCCCCCTTTGGCATCAACAAAAAGCCAAAGTGTGTAACAAATATAAAACATACATACATTACTAATCATTCACAAGATATTCATTGAAAAATCTAAACCAATCATGAAGCAAGAAACATGAATAGATCAAATATATAAAAACCACATAGTCATTTAACATAATTCATAATCGTTCAATCATACTATGAAAATAAAAGAAATACTAAATTGTTCAAATGTCATAATTGTATAGATTATTTGGATAAGTCACTAGCATATAGCAGTCCTATTTCTCTTCTAATGTTGTAGAAGGAATCTTTATTTAGTGGTTTTGTGAAGATGTCTGCAAGTTGATTTTTAGTATCTACAAATTCTAAAACAACATCACCTTTTAGAACATGATCTCTAATAAAATGATGCCTAATTTCTATATGCTTGGTTCTAGAGTGAAGGACTGGATTTTTAGATATGTTTATGGCATTTGTGTTATCACATTTTATGGGAATATGATCTAATACTATTCCATAATCAGATAGTTGTTGTTTCATCCACAAAATCTAAGCACAACAACTACCAGCAGAAATATATTCTGCTTCTGCTGTGGATAATGCTACACTATTTTGCTTCTTGCTATTCCAAGAAACAAGAACAGACCCTATGAATTGACATGTGCCACTTGTACTTTTTCTATCTGTTTTTGATCCATCAAAATCTGAATCTGAGTATTCTACTAAATTACATAAAGAATTCTTTGGGTACCATAATCCTAAGTTAACTATTCCTAATAGATATCTTATGATTCTTTTTACTGCCATTAGATGTGAGAACTTTGGATTTGATTGGAATCTTGCACACATGCATACACTAAACATAATATCTGGCCTACTTGTAGATAAGTAGAGTAGAGATCCAATCATACCTTTGTATTGCTTTGCATCAACAGGTTGACCGGATTCATCTTCGTCAAGGTAACAACTGGTGCTCATAGGAGTAGCCAAGTGTTTTGAGTTTTCCATTCCAAATTTTTTGATGAGTTCCTTGCAATACTTTGCTTGGTTGACAAAGATTCCATCATTTGTTTGTTTGATTTGTAGTCCAAGAAAATAATTTGACTCACCCATCATGGACATGTCAAACTCACTTTGCATATCAATAGAAAACTCCTTGCACAAAGATTCATTAGTAGATCCAAAAATTATATCATCAACATAAATTTGTACCAATAAGATATCATTATCCTTCTTTTTTATGAATAAGGTGGTATCTACCTTCCCTCGAGTAAAATTCTTTTCTAATAGAAATTTACTTAATCTTTCATACCAAGCCCTAGGTGCTTGTTTTAATCCATAGAGTGCTTTCTTTAATCTATAGACATGGTCTAATTGTTGTGAGTCTTTAAACCCAGGAGGTTGTTCTACATATACCTCCTCTTGAATTAGACCATTTAAGAAAGCACTCTTGACATCCATTTGATATAGTTTAAAATTCATAATAGATGCATAGGCTAACAACATCCTAATGGCTTCTAATCTGGCTACTGGTGCAAAGGTTTCTTCATAGTCTATACCTTCTTCTTGGTTATATCCTTTTGCTACAAGTCTAGCTTTATTTCGAATTACTATACCATTTTCATCCAATTTATTTCTAAATACCCACTTAGTTCCTATGATCGGATAGTTTGAGGGTTTCTCTACTAATTCCTATACATCATTTCTTTCAAATTGATTTAATTCTTCTTGCATAGCTATTATCCAATGATCATCTATAATGGCTTCCTTAAAGTTTTTAGGTTCTATTAATGAAACAAAAGCCATATTATTGCATAAATCTTTGACAGAGTGTCTAGTTGTTACCCCTTTTGAGATATCTCTAATGATGTTGTCAAGAGGATGATTTCTTGAAGTTTTCCATTCTTTGGGAAGATTATGATTTTCTTGGGCTGCGTCATTTTGATTATCCTTGTTTTCTTCATCTCTCTTCCTTTTTAGATTTCTTTCTTCATTGTGTGTATCTTCCAAAGAATCTGCAATATCATCAAGAAATTCCTTTCTCAGAGAGGTAATATTAGTTTCATCAAAAGTAACATGTATTGACTCCTCAATTGTCATGGTTCTTTTGTTGTATATCCTAAAGGCTTTGCTATGTAAGGAATACCCAAGGAATATGCCCTCATTTGCCTTAGCATCAAATTTTCCTAGGCTTTCTTTACCATTGTTTAGGACAAAACATTTACATCCAAAAACATGTAAATGAGCAATGTTTGGTTTTCTATTGTTAAAAAGTTCATATGGGGTTTTCTTAAGAATGGGTCTTATTAAGGCTCTATTCATAATATAACATGCGGTGTTGACTGCTTCTGCCCAAAAATATTTTGGAAGTGGTGTGTCATTTAAAAGAGTTCTAGCAATTTCTTCTAGGGCTCTATTTTTCCTTTCTACTACTCCATTTTTTTGGGGTGTCCTAGGTGCAGAAAAGTTGTGTTCTATGCCATGTTCATCACAAAACATTTCAAAATCATTGTTTTCAAATTCACCTCCATGATCACTTCTGATGGAGATAATTTTGAGATTCTTTTTGTTTTGGATGACTTTGGCAAGTCTTCTAAATGAATGAAATGCATCATTTTTATGAGGAAGAAATAAAGTCCAAGTATACCTAGAATAGTCATCAACAATTACTAATGCATAGTAACTTCCACCAAAACTCATGACCCTAGATGGTCCAAACAAATCCATGTGCTATAATTGTAATGGTTGAGTGGTAGAAACAATATTTTTAGATTTAAAAGATATTTTTGTTTGTTTACCTTTTTGGCATGCATCACATAACTTATATTTGGTAAACCAATAACTAGATCTTTTGAAATTAATCTATTTAGATGATCCATGTTAATATGAGCAATTCTCTTATGCCATAACCATGGATCACAATCTTTACTTAGAAAGCATCTATCATTTTCAGATTTTTGTTTTAAATCAATCGTGTAAACATTATTTTCTCTAAAACCTATATGTTCGATATCTTTGTCATGCTCATGCTTGATAACACATTTTTCAGAATCAAAAGATACTTTATATCCTCTATCACATAATTGACTAACACTTAATAGGCTATGCTTTAAACCTTCTACAAGTAACACATTTTCAATAGGAGTAGAGGAACTCGTACCTATTTTACCGACTCCAATAATTTTGCCTTTGTTGTTGTCGCCATATGTAACGTGTCCACTTTTCTTAGGGGAAATGGTTGTAAATTTGGATACATCTCCTGTCATATACTTGGAACATCCACTGTTGATGTATCACTTCTTCCTTACAGATTCTTCTTTGTTGTCTTCATGAGATTTTGTCATGAGACACAAATTGACTTGGTCTTCATCATAATCTTGGCATGACTTCAGATTTGACCTGTTCTGGAAAATACTTTTGAAAAACAAGGAATTTAAAGAGGCCATGAATCATGAAGTGGTTAAACTTTCTACAAGATACCTGCTCTAATACCACTTGTTGGATCTAGTGGCCTCGGAATAATTAAGGGGGGGTTGAATTAATTATTAATGTACCTTGAAAAATTAAAAATCTACCCTTCTTAGGCTTTTACTATGTTGTTAAGAAAGTAAAGAATAGAAATAAAAACTTAACCAAAAGTAAAAGCGATAATTAAAGTGCACAGCAGAAAATAAAGAGTGTAGGGAAGAAGAAGACAAACACAAGAATTTTATACTGGCTCGGCAATAACCCGTTCCTACATCCAGTCCCCAAGCGACCTGCGGTCCTTGAGATTTCTTTTCAACCTTGTAAAAACCTTTACAAGCAAAGATCCACAAGGGATGTACCCTCCCTTGTTCTCTTTGAACAACCAAGTGGATGTACCCTCCACTTGAACTGATCCACAAGAGATGTACCCTCTCTTGTTCTCAGTTACAACAACCCAAGTAAATGTACCCTCTACTTGTACCACAAAGGATGTAGCCTCCAATGTGTTAAGAAAAAGTTCTCAGGCGGTTAGTCCTTCGAAACTTTGTTAAGGGGGAAACAAAAGAATTCTCAGGCGGTTAGTCCTTTGAAATCTTTTGTTTATGGGAAAGGGAAGAATCAAAAGAATTCTCAAATTGTGTCGTTTTGAATTCTTTGACAAGGGAGAAGGGAGACACAAAAGAATTCAGGCGGTTAGTCCTTTGTTCTTTTGGAAAAGGGAGAAGAGAGACACAAAAAGAATTCAGGCGGTTAGTCCTTGGCGAATTCTTTTTGGCAAAGGGAGAAGAGAATGAAAAAGATGAATAACACACTTTTGTTTTCAAGGTTTGGAAAACCAGAAAACTTTTACATAGCTTTTGGCAAAGGAAGAAGAAAAGAAGAAGATGAAGTTCAAAGAGATTCAAAGGTTGTAAAAGAGTATGTGGAAAAGTTGTTTGTAAAGGTTGTCAAAGATTGTAATGAATATTTCAAAATGAAAGTCAAGGTCTTGCTTTTATAGACTCTTCAAGTCTGGTCAAGAAAACCATTAGAAGAGTTATAACCTTAAAAAAAATTGAAAACCATTGGAAGAGTTACATCTTTTGATTTTTATTCAAAACTTGTCACTAGTAATCGATTACCAAATCCTTGTAATCGATTACACAAAGCATTTTTGTGAAAGGATGTGACTTTTCACAATTGAATTTGAATTTCAACGTTCAAACACACTGGTAATCGATTACACCATTTTGAAATTAATTGGAACGTTGTAAATTCAATTGAAAGCTTTTGAAAACAAACTTTGCTACTGGTAATCGATTACAGGAATCTAGTAATCGATTACCAGAGAGTAAAAACTCTGGTAACTTAGAAAATTTTGTGAAAACTTCTTTTGAAAAACAAAATTGTGCTATGTTTGTTTTTTGAAAAATCTTTTCAATACTTCCCTTGTGAAGTCTTCTTGATTTCTTCTCTTGAATCTTGAATTCATCTTTTCTTTAATCTTGAAATCAAATTTCTCTTGATTCTTGAATTTTTCTTGACTCAATCTTGAAATCATTGATGCAATCCTACTCCGCAAGGGCATTGGATAGAAAAACTCCAAGTAGATTGGGCCAGAGATGCAAGAGAAGGCCCTAGGGTTCTTATGAGCCTTAGGGTAGATTTCAGGCCCATGGGCTAAGTACGAGCCCGCTTATCTTTGTAAATATTAGATTAAGGTTTCATTATTTTTGGGCCTTGTATTTAGGGCTCCATAATGTAGGTAGGGTACCCTAGAAATATAGGATTTTTCAGCCCTTGTATTTTAGGGCACCTAGACTAGTTTTTGTATTAGGGGTAGTTTTGTAATTTCACATGCACTAAGTGGATATTTGATGTGTGTGGTTGGAAATAAATTTAATTGAATTGGTAGAAGCCCAATCCAATTAAATTTTAGAGGGGGAGGTGAGCATTTGCTTACTACACCCCATTGCCACATCATATAGTCACACTTTGTGCATGTCCTTCATGCTTTTCATGCCTCATGACACCTAAGCACACTTAGTGGAGAATCTTGGAATTGATCTTGGATTAGTGGGCTGAACCATAACTAAAATTCACTAATCATAATTAGTGAAATTTTGGCTCCAAAGTTTGGCTCCACAAATTCAATTTCAAATTCAAGTGAAATTTGAATTTCCCTCCAATTTTGTGTGACACTTAGGCTATAAATAGAGGTCATGTGTGTGCATTTTTTTGAACTTTGATCATTTGAATATTAACTTCAGATTTCAGAGCTCTTTTTGAGCACAAAATTTCGTGCTCTTCTCTCCCCCTCCCTTCATTCATCTCCTTCTTCCTCCAAGCTCTTATCCATGGCCTCCTATGGTGGTGAGCTTCTTCTAGACTTATCTTCTCCTTGAAGTGGCGTCTCCTCTCTCTCTTCCTTCTCCATTCCGCTGCCATTTATCTTCCAAGAAGCAAAGGAATCCATTGATGAAGAAGATCCTAGGCCTACAAGCTCCAATGGAGCTTGCATCATGTGGTATCAGAGCATCTTCATCTAGGTGATGTTCTTTTGCTTCCTCTATCTTTTTGTTCGGTGAATTCTCTTTAATTCCTTGTTCTTCATCTTATTCTCCATGTATATCCTCCATTGTCTTGTGGTTTGGTGCTGTTTAGAGTAGATTAAAAAAAAAATAAACCGATTAAATCTTAGATCTACACTTGTTCTTGCATTTCTATGGTTCAAATTTTGTAGATCCACTCTTGAATCCTGTTTTTGTGTTGATTTTAGGTTCTATCAATTTTCATTCATAATATTCTTGTGCTGAACCTTTAGATCGAAATTTTGTTCCAAAATATTGATTAGAAAAAAAAACACAAAAATCTAAGTGTAAATCACTTAATCCATGTTGCCTTAGAGTCATGTTTAGTCATAGTAATTGTCACATTATGTTCTAAGTTTGTGTTGAATTTTATTTTTTTGATTGAATTCTAGATACATTTGTTCATGTATTCTTGTCATTCTTAGCCTATCTTTTGAATTTTGAGTCTAATTCATGCATGTTATTTAGTTCATAACATGTTCTAAATCAATTCCTAGAAGTAGTCTTGTTCTTGAACTTTTTTTTTGCTTTCTAAGTTTCCTACATGATGCCTATGATGAAGTTGAGTTGTGGTGCTGAGTTGTGGCTGGATTTGTGAATCAAAATAAGTCTTAAGCTCTCTTTAATTGTGTTATTCAAGATAATTGAGCATAAGCAAACACAAATTGTAACTATCCAAGCCTTAAGCAACATAAACACTACTCTTGATGTCTAGGCTGAAATCGCTGGTGCTGGCAGCTTGAACATACAAACTTGTATTAATTACTGGGAATTGGTCACTACGTTTTTTGAGCTGAAACTTTTACTGAATTTGATAGACATCTGGAACAAAATTATAAAAAAAGAACCAAGCGATTTGGATTAAAGGAAAAAATAAGAAAAATCTCACAAGTTGGCAGAAAAATCAGTGTCCAGGAAAAAAAAGAAAAGTGAAAGGAAAGTGTGCTTGTTGTTTTGGCTCAAAATTTGTTCTATAATTGGTGCCTATTTTATACCAATCCTAGTTCTGAAATTTCAATTTAAAATTAGTGAAAACAAGTGCCAAAACTAGAGTTTTCTTGAGTCTTTTTTTATAGAGTTTTTCTACTCTACTCTAGAGCCATTCAAGGTTTCTCTTTGAGTCCTAGCTTGCTTTTTGTGCTTTTCATTGCTTTAATTTTTGAATAATCCTTGGAAATTTGTCTTGTTAAAACTCTATTGGTTTAGCTTTCATTTCATTTTTTTTGGTCTTTGGTTATTGCTTGTCTCTTTGTTTCCTTGCTTGTGAGTTGCCATATAGGGAATTGGAAAGGAGGATTGGTGCCATATCTTGAAGAATTTGAGTCAAGAAGCAAGGGGCCAACCACCTTAAGAGCTATTGGACTAAGAAGCACTCCAAATTGAGTGAAACACTAAAGAGAGAATAGCCACCACAATTGAGGACTTTTTTCTTTGTAATTTTGTAATTGGCAATTTGCTTTGCTTTCAAATTTTGTAACAAAAAGGCCTTTCATTGGAAGTAAGTTGGGAGCCTCCGCTAGGTCACCCTACTTCCATTTGTGTGTAATAATTTTAGGCAATTTCCCCTTAGGATAGTGAGTGTTTTGTTGGGAACCTTAAATGAGGTCATCCAAACACTCTTAGGATCCGCCTAGTTTGCATTTCTTGCACTTTAATTTCTTGCTTATTTTCATAGCTTATTTCCTTTACCCTCCATTGTCAAACTGCCTAGATAGCTTGCCTTTTACTAATTAGTTTTTACCTTATCTTTCACACCTCTTTTAGTGTTTATTTTGGCTAGTTTCAACCATAGTTTATTTTACCTTTTGTTTTCAAACCCCCAACAAGAAAGAACCATAACTTAGGAACCAACATGAGTCTTCATTCTTCATCTAGTGTTAATGGTGAGGGTTCTACTCCTAAGGACCCCTTGTATAAGATATTAGATGAGTTGAGATCCCTTAAGTTGTGGAAAGAAAAACAAGAGAGAAAAGAAAAAGGTAAAAAAAAAGTGGAAGAAATAAGTCAAGATGAAAGAAAGAAAATAAGAGAGGAAGAAAGAAGAAAAATAATGAAAGAAATGAAAAGAGAAAAACATGTCTCCTATAGTAGTCATAACTCTTGCAAGAGCCTAAGTGAAGAACTTCGTGACTATTATGAAGGAAGGCATAGGTCACATCTTAGACCTCACTCCCATAGGAGAGAAAATGAAAGAAAGCCTCAAGAGGTTAACATTAAACTCCCATACTTCCATGGGAAGGACAATGTAGAGGCCAATTTAGATTGGGAAATAAGGGTAGAGCAACAACTTAAAAGGAAGTCTACTTCAAAATCTTATGGCTCTCACTCTTATCCAAAGAAAGACCAAGGTCAAGGAATCTTAGGGGTGAGACCTTCTAAGCCCAAAGATGATAAGGGGAAGACAATAGAAAAGCAACCCCTTAAGGCTAGTATGCAAGAGAAGACTAGCTCCATGAAGTGCTTTAAATGTCTTGGAAGAGGACACATTACTTCTCAATGCCCCACCAAGAAAACCATGATTATGAGGGGCCAAGACATTTATAGTAGCCAAGATGAGGCTACTACTTCACCTTCCTCTAGTAAAAGTGAAGAAGCAAAAGGGGAAGAATCTAGTGAAGAGATCTACCCCCAAGAAGAAGGACAACCTTTAATGGTTAAGGAGGAGTGTAAGGAGGTAAGTGTCTCCTCCAAGAGGTTAGCTAAGAAGGAAAGACATTTTGAAATAAAGACAAATATTAAAGAAATTTCCCTTCTTAGACAACCTCCACATTTTCTCCTTTGTAAAAAGACACTTGTTAGCATCGCCACATCTCTTAGGCTTGAGTTTATTCCTCAAGTAAAGGAGTTGTTGGATGAGGGTTTGGTTCGCAAGAGATTAAATCCTTGTGCTTTGTTGGTGCCCAAAATAGGTATTATTAGGCACCAAATCCCTAAAATAGGTGGTGTGATGAATGCTTTGGGTGGTGCAACACTCTTTTGTAAAATTACTCATGCACCCAACATCTTCATGATTTGTGTACATAGGGACTCATTAGGTAGGTTTGTTCTTATTTTTAGTTTCAATACAAACTTAGGCACACATATGGGACACCTTAGGTTTGTCATACTTTTTGGTAGGAATAATCAACATGAAAATACAGAAAAAGGTATGTTCTATTGCTTTACTTTTCTTAATTTTTTAAATTGTGATCAAAGGGTTCCCATGAACCCTAAGAGAATAAAGGTCATTCCTGAGTGGCCCGCTCCACCAAGTGTAAGAAAAATTTGGGGCTTCCAAGACTTAACAAACTTTTACAAAAGGTTTGCCCCATATTTTTCTATACTTGTAGCACCACTCATTGAGTTGGTGAGGAACCATGTTCCTTCATGGGAAGATGCCCCGGAAATGAGTTTTCAGACCTTACCTTACTTCAACATACTAAACACCACTAATACATATGTTTTTGTTCTTTTTACAGGTGTTAAGGGAAGGAGCCCAGAGTATCAAGAACCTCAGGATTTGAGGTCAAATCCTTTTCAAGGGGGAGGGAATGATGCAATCCTACTCCGCAAGGGCATTGGATAGAAAAACTCCAAGTAGATTGGGCCAGAGATGCAAGAGAAGGCCCTAGGGTTCTTATGAGCCTTAGGGTAGATTTCGGGCCCATGGGCTAAGTACGAGCCCGCTTATCTTTGTAAATATTAGATTAAGGTTTCATTATTTTTGGGCCTTGTATTTAGGGCTCCATAATGTAGGTAGGGTACCCTAGAAATATAGGATTTTTCAGCCCTTGTATTTTAGGGCACCTAGACTAGTTTTTGTATTAGGGGTAGTTTTGTAATTTCACATGCACTAAGTGGATATTTGATGTGTGTGGTTGGAAATAAATTTAATTGAATTGGTAGAAGCCCAATCCAATTAAATTTTAGAGGGGGAGGTGAGCATTTGCTTACTACACCCCATTGCCACATCATATAGTCACACTTTGTGCATGTCCTTCATGCTTTTCATGCCTCATGACACCTAAGCACACTTAGTGGAGAATCTTGGAATTGATCTTGGATTAGTGGGCTGAACCATAACTAAAATTCACTAATCATAATTAGTGAAATTTTGGCTCCAAAGTTTGGCTCCACAAATTCAATTTCAAATTCAAGTGAAATTTGAATTTCCCTCCAATTTTGTGTGACACTTAGGCTATAAATAGAGGTCATGTGTGTGCATTTTTTTGAACTTTGATCATTTGAATATTAACTTCAGATTTCAGAGCTCTTTTTGAGCACAAAATTTCGTGCTCTTCTCTCCCCCTCCCTTCATTCATCTCCTTCTTCCTCCAAGCTCTTATCCATGGCCTCCTATGGTGGTGAGCTTCTTCTAGACTTATCTTCTCCTTGAAGTGGCGTCTCCTCTCTCTCTTCCTTCTCCATTCCGCTGCCATTTATCTTCCAAGAAGCAAAGGAATCCATTGATGAAGAAGATCCTAGGCCTACAAGCTCCAATGGAGCTTGCATCAATCATTCTCTTGGACTTTTTGTCATCGTCTTTGTTATCATCAAAACAACTTGAATCAATTTTGATTCAACATCATGAAGCTTGCTTCTACAGCTTGGACTTAAAATAGATTGGTAAGCTTTGGGGCTGAGAACCTATATAACGGCACCAAGGTTTTAGTTTAGGGAAGTCTTTTCGTTTTGGAAGAAAGAATAATTTTAGGTTTTGCAATTCCAGTTTTTACTATTCACGTAGCAATAAAATTTTGTTTTCTGCTTCAATCTGCAATTTCGTTTTCTACTGATTAATGGAAGGCTAAGTCTCCAGCGTTGTTTTCTCTTGAGGATCAAGCACAGCTCTCTTTGAGGTTTTATTATTACTATTAAATTCTGATCAGTTTTTCCTCTTCACCAATTATTTTGTATTTTTTGCTATTAATCCATGCATGCTCAGTGCTTGATTAATTGTTTTTGCGCTTAATTTACTTTCATGCTTAATGATCAGTTTCGTTCATGATTAGTTGTGAGTGTAACTGGCATTACACTCAAGCAGTTTTTGACCTTCTCGCTTAGCGGAAAGCTGCGCTAAGCGAGCCAGAGAGATGTTTGGTTTCTCAATAACACTCGCTTAGTGGATCCGTGCGCTTAGCCGACATTTGAAATTCAAAATCAGTTTTTTTTTTACACACAAAAGGCTTGGCATAGCGCTCGAATAATACCGCTTAGCGAGTTATGCAAATAAAAAAAAACCTGCAACTCTGGCTAAGTTGGGCTCTGGGCCGACTTAGCTAAAATGATGCATCTTAAGTACAGAGGAGAGAGCACTTAGCGGATAAGGAATCACTTAGCGTTTACATTGCCGCAAGGAATTTAGCTTAGCCGCCATGACTGGCGCTTAGCACCATGCTTTGCGGCAACGAGTCGCACTTAGCCAAACAATACACTACGCTTAATGGTTAGGCCGTCGCTTAGCTGAATTCAGATCGAATTGAAATTGGCTTAGCTCAGCCTTGGCCAACTTAGTGGACCAAATTAGCCTCATATGCAAGGGTTGGGCGCTAAGCGCTTTAGACTCTCGGCTTAGCGTATGACCAAAGATGCGCTTAGCGCGAGGCTTGCGCTTAGCGAAAGGACTATTTTTCAGAAAATATTTTCTAAGTTATTTTTCAGTCCTTTTTTTTCAAGAATTTGAAACCCTTACATCTAACATTCAAGGATAAGCTGATATACTCCAATGTATAGATTATAAAGCAAGTTCCACATGATATATGCATGAAAAACAAAGATAACAGAAATTAAAACTGGGTTGCCTCACAGGAAGCGCTTCTTTAACGTCATTAGCTTGACGCATTTATCTCAATGGGTGATATCATGTTTTGGTTCTTACCTCCAGAACCTCTTGACCCACTTCCATTACCTATAAGCAAACATTTTGTTCTAGAGCAGGCTTGTCTTCAACAAACAAATCAAAATCAATTTTCTGATCTTCAAAACCCATCTCTAGCTTCTTTCTACCCATATCAACTATGTAGCTTGCAGTTAACATGAATGGCCTTCCCAATATTACAGGAATTTTAGTATCTTCACAAATATCCATTACCACAAAGTCTGCCAGGAAGATAAAATGTTTCACTCTGACCAACACATCTTCAATTACTCCATATGGTCTGGTAATGGAGCGGTCAGCCAGTTGTAAAGTCATTTTACTGGGCATGATCTCCAACTCTCCCAACCTTCTGCACATGGAGAGTGGCATTAAATTAATGTTGGCTCCCAAGTCAATAAGAGCCTTTCCCACAGTGACTTCTCCAATTGAACAAGGAATAGTTACACTCCCAAGGTCTTTATGCTTGGGTGGAAGGATCTTTTGAATCACAACACTACAATTTCCTTCCACTATGATGTTTTCCTGGTGAATATACTTATGTTTCCTTGTTAACATATCCTTCACGAACTTGGAGTAGAGTGGCATCATTTGTAAAGCTTCTTCGAATGGCATGGTTATTTCCAGTTTCCTGAAAATATCTAAAAATCTCACCAAATAAAGGTCCTTCTCCTTCTTGGAAGGTACCACAGGATATGGTACTTCCATACTTTCGTTCACAACTTTATCACTTCTACTCTTCTCTTCCTTTTCATTTTTTTCATCTTTTTCAATTTTTTATTTTCTTTTTCTTTTTCTTTTTCTACTTCTTTTTCTTTTTCTTGGTCATTAAATTCTTTTTTCTTGACCATTATTTGTTTCTCTTTTTCCTAATTGCTTTCACCTCTCACATTATTTTTCTTGCCCTCAGTAGCTTTCTTTTCAGCAGCTTTCTTCTTATGCACAACACTCTTCTCATCCTCAGCCTCCACAAACCTTTTACTCCTTGTCATCACAACTTTGCATTCCTCCTTGGGATTCTTTTCTGTATTTGCCACAAAACTGTTGGATGACTTGTCAGCTATCTGCTTGGCCAGTTGTCCCACTTGGACCTCAAGGTTCTTCAGTGCCGACTCAGTGCTTTTATGATTTGACATTGTTACTTGCATAAACCGAGTCAAAGTCTCCTCCAGCTTAGTAGTCCTCTGAAAGATGTTAGGCCCTTGTTGGATTGGCCTGTTTGAAGGTCCACCCTGGTCTTTGTTGAACTGATTACCAGGGTGTAACCTCCACTGTCCTTGTTGATTATAAGGACCCTGCTGGAAGCCTGAAAATCCTCCTTTAAGTATACCCTTGTCCCTGTTGATTTCCCATATAATGAATTTCTTGAATGTTTTCTTCAATGGGAATACATTGGCCTGTTTCATGAGCCTCACCACAAATGGTACAACCTGTAACCTGCAAAATAGAAGAATGTGAAGGTTGACCAATAGAAAGTTTAGTTGGAAACTTACCAAGTGTTTCTGTTAAAATCTCAAGTTGCTTAGAAAGCAACTTATTCTGTGCCAATAAAGCGTCATGTGATGATAGTTCTAACAAGCTTTTTTTTTGTGGGTTGATGGGTTCTGTCGCATAGAATGGCATGATCACTGGCTGACATATTCTCAATTAGCTCAGTTGCTTCTTCTAGGGTCTTCAGCTTTATTTTTCCCCCTACAGAAGCCTCTAGCAGTTGCTTGGTTTGTGGTCTCAACCTATATATGAACATATTCAATTGAATTGGCTCGGAAAATACATGGGTGGGAGTTCTTCTCAATAAACCTCTTAACCTTTCCAATGCTTCACTCAGAGATTCATCAGGGAACTGATGAAATGAAGAGATTGAAGCTTTCCCTTCCACAGTCTTGGACTCTGGGAAGTATTTCTTTAGAAACTTTTCAACAACTTTTTCCCAGGTTTTCAGACTGTTACCCTTAAACGAGTGAAGCCACCTCTTGGCCTCTCCTGCCAATGAGAATGAGAAAAGGCTGAGTCTAATAGCTTCATTTGGCACACCGGCAATCTTAACAGTGTTGCATATTTCAATAAACATTGCCAAATGTGCATATGGGTCTTCATTAGGTAATCCTTGGAATAAATTCCCCTGTATTAAATGAATTAAAGAATGCAGGTAGTTGATGTTGTGAGCTTGCACTTCAGGACGTGCAATGCTAGTAAAGAATTGCGGTACTGAGCTGCTTGAATAATCCTTAAGGGTGATCCTCTGGTGTTGCTCATCTACCATGATAATGGCTTCAGGCAATTGAGTAGCGGATTCCCTTGATGATGGTGAATCAGGTGATAATGAATCAAAAAAATGAGTTTCTTCCTCAAGAATGGATGCAATTGTTCTGTCTTGCAGAAGTTTCCTTCTTCTTTCAGCCCTGTTCCTTCTCAATGTAGCTTCAATTTCTATGTCTAGAGGAACTAAATTGCCTGTGGGAGATCTATGCATATAAAATACTAACAGACACAACAGTTATCCAATTCAATAAGAGAAGACAAATATGAATTGAGAACAAATATTCACAGATAATCAAAGAATAACGAATAAAGAATAGGCACCTAAAAACAAACTAACTTTCCAAATAAAAAGAAGTTCCCCGGCAACAGCGCCAAAAACTTGTTCGCTTCCGGCAAGTGCACCAGATCACACAAGTAGTATAAAATGGTAAGAACCGAGTATCGAACTCTTGGGGAACTTGTGTTACTTGGTAAAGCTATTTCAGTAAATAGGTGTCTAGTGTGAACAGAGATGTGTTTACTATGAACAAGTGTGTAAACTAACTATTAAAAGGGAAAATCACGTGAGTAATGATGCGTAAAGACAAGTAGACGACACGTTGGTCTTCCTAATAGGTGTCTGATGTTAGAAGGATATTCTCTACTTAACAATGCTCATGTGTTCTATGGTGTCTCCTGAAATGCTAAACCCTGATTCCTCATGATAGTCTAGCTTAATCCTGATCAAGCATCGTCCGTAGATTCCTCTTGTTGGACTAAACTTGGTCAGGACCGCATTAAGACAAACATACAACAACTAGGTTATCGTACCCCAATTTCTCGTGAAAATATGACAAACTAGCCCCGTCTTATCAAGTTCTAAGAATCAGACCAGTTTCCACTGTTGAATGATCCTAAAAACACATGCATCTACATGATCAAGGCAAAAGCATGGTAGAATGAAGTTCTGATAGCATAGTGAACACACAAAACATCATTAAATAGATAAAAAAGATATTTACATCAAGTACCTACAAGGAAGATCCATCAAAGGATTTAGCTTTCAATAACTGGGAAGCTTCCTTTACAACAAGGAGAAGAGAAAGATGAAAAACTGCAGAAAAACAAGTAGTGGGGATGTCTCCTCCACCTCTAGGACCTCACAATCACTCACAAACTCATCTCAAGCTCTTAGGATAACTTCCTCTTCAAGCTCTAAGCTCTGTAGATCTTCACACAACAAAATCTCTCAAACTCTCTGGAATTTGGACCTTTCTCTCTCTAAAACTCTCTAGACATGCAAAAACTTCAAGAAAAGGCCAAACTTCCCTCCAAAATCTAATTTCGGGCTTAAATAGGTGGCTTTGTTCATGCTCATGCGCTTAGCGTAATTCTAAACCGCTTAGCGCGCATTAGTGAATTTTGGCTTAGCGCGGCTTTTCTCGCTCAGCAGATGGACCGAAGCGGTGTGCTTAGCGGGATGGCCCTTTGCTCAGCAAACAAGCACAACTCATCCTTCTTCTAGATTCATCATCGCGCTTAGCCGAGGATTGTTGCGCTCAGCGGATAGCTCGCTAAGCCAGCAGATTGGCTTAGCGAGAGGGTGAAAATCAACACTTCAAAAGTTGCCTAATTATCCTGAGATTGAGAGAAAACGATATTAAATACACAAAATGGGAGTACTATGTATTTATTACCTATCTTTAACAAAAGGTAATTACAACACTACAAAATAACCATAAATTGGAGGAGTTTGATTCAATTTACACAAGTTTTATACACAAAAGTTAGTCGTATTCACTGACTAACACTAAGCGCATCGTGCTTGCACCCCCAGGCTAAGCAAAGAAGAGGTGTGCTAAGCCAAATGTCACTTAATTCGGCCGAGCGAACCAGAAAGTGGTTGAGCTAACAACCAAAAATCAACAACACTATTTAAAGCCTGAAATCAGAAATGAAAGGAGAGTTCTCAATTTTTGGCATTTTCTCTATTCTTGGAAGCATTCATCTGAGTGGCGGAGAGAACTTCTAGTGTGAAGATCCTGAGGGACAACATAGATTAACGAGGAAGTTATCTTGTGGAGTATTGGATGAGACTTTGAATGATTATGAGGTTTCTAGAGGTGACGGAGACATCCTCACCACTTGTACTTCCTAATCTTTCATTTTCTCTTTTGCATCTTTGTAAGAGAAGCTTCCCAGCTATGGAGAGCTAAATCCTCAGTTGGTTCTTCCTACGTGGTACTTGATGTAAATACTCTTATATCTATCTAATGATGTTGCATGTGTTCTCTGTGTTATCAGTACTTCCTTTTAGTATGCTTTTGCCTTGATCACGTAGATGCATGCTTAGTTAGGGTCATTCAACATTGGGAAATGGTTTGATCCTTAGAACTTGATAGGACGGGGCTAGTTTATCATATTTTCACGAGGGATTGGGGTACGGTAACCTAGTTGTTGATATATATGTCTTAATGCAGTTCTGGTCAAGTTTAGTCCAACAAGAGGGATTTGAGGATGACGCTTGATTAGGATTAGGCTAAACATGCACGAGACATTAGGGTTTAGTAGTCCAGAAGACAACATAGAACACAAGAATGTTGTTAGGTAGAGAACATCTTTAGTAGCATCAGTCGCCCAATAGGAAGACCAACACGTTGACCATCTGCCTTCATACCCACCACTGCTCACCTTTTTTTATTTACCTTTGATTAGTTAGTGTACACATGTGTCCATACTACACATAAACCTTTTACAACAAGACGCTTATTTACTAAACCACAGCTTTACCAAATAAAACAAGTTCCCTGAGAGTTCGATACTCGGTTCTTACCGTTTTATACTACTTGTGCGATCCGGTGCACTTTCCGGACCACGAACAAGGACTAGCTCACCTGGGCGAGCTCACTTCTTCAGGGTTAGGTTTTAGCTCGTCTGGGTGAGCTGCAACCTCCCTAAGGTGTCCTTTTGCTTATAAATAGGCATCCTAGGGGTGTTTTAAAGGGTTCCAAGGTTCAGAAGTGGAGGGAATTGAGAGAACTAAGAAAGAAGAAGAAGAAAAAAAGAAGAGGAAATGAAGCCGAGATGCTACCAAATCGTGACCGCGATCATTCGTACATCATTTTCTTGTTCTATCTTCATTCGACCGTCGATTAGTTTTATTTTTTGAGGATTGAATGTGATCTATGTACCCTTAGGGGTCCCCTTTGTTATTATGTGCACATCCATCTTCTCCACTTATCATCGACGATCTCGTTTTTCTTTGTAAATTTCAATCTTAACCAATCACTAGTGTTGTAAAGTTGTCTTTAAATAGATCGAAAGTTATTAAAAAAAACCAAGATAAAACCAACTCATAACTAACTTCTTTTTATCAAATATCACTTGAGATTGTTTCAAGGTCCAACGCCTTAATGATTCTCTCCACTTTTCAAATTTAAAAGATTGTTTCAAGGTCTAACGCCTTAACAATTCTCTCCGCTTTTCAAAATTTAAAACATCGTTTCAAGGTCCAACGCCTTAAACGACTTTTTGTTCGTAATTAAAATGAATCTTTCAAAAACATAAAAAACAATTTAACACAAACATTCAGACTTAAAGAACTACGCAGGTCTGAATTCCTCATCGCATCTGAGGATACATAGTAGCAAGGGCAACACCCTTGTCGACCCCAAAAAAATAAAAAAAAATAAAAATGCAAAATTAAATAATTCTGAAGTCACGTTGCGCACACTCGATTAAAGGATGCCATCCCTTGTGACGGGCACATGCGGTGCTAATACCTTTCTTATGCGTAAACAACTCCCGAACCCTTATTTTCAAAATTCGCAGACCTCTTTTTGGTTTTTCTAACATTTTCCTTGAATAAACATTGGTGGCGACTCCGCTCATTTTCTCTGTAGGAGATGAACGCTTTGGCTTATCTATTTTGCTTTTGCCATCCCGTCATGAGGTAGGTTGCGACAGATGGCGACTCCACTGGGTAGTGTTAGAGAGTTAAGCCATTCGGTCAGTGTGCAATGTTTTATCGTGACTTCTTCTTTATTTATGCTCTCTCTTCTTTTTTATCTTTTGTTTTGTCCATATTTGTGTATAAACTTTGCTATGTTATTGTGTTTGGTGTGTATATCTATCTATTACATTCGTAGTTAGAAATATTTTTGTTCTATGCATACATGGCACTTACACCTTTGCACTCACATTGAGATGTTAGACCCTATACTCGGGTCTGTGTGAGCCATAGGGAGTGGAGGTCGATCTGTGATCATGCTGGGTCTCCGACTCGCTTGATAACAGTGAAGCCTAACCTAGAGTTTTCCTCTTTTGGTGTGGCATTATCGCTGGTAGTCCCTACCGCCACAATGTTGTTACTTAAGAGGATGATATCTCTAGAAGCCAATAAAGTTACATGAAGCCACCCTAGGGAGTTGTCACTAGAAGTGTACTTTTGGATCCTTTCCATTAGATTCCTGAATTAGGGGCACAAAGCAAACTCGCTCTGGCCTGTTCCTTGATTGCATCATGCATCTCTTCATGGCATCATAATGGATATATTCGTTCCTGCATTTATCATTTATCATATTCATGCATTGCATTTGCATAAGTCATTCCATTATGATACATCTTCATTTAGCATGCTTTTGTTCTGCCAATTACATACATTCTATTTTCATCGTTCGTATGTTATGTTCACTCATGCATGATCCTGACACATAGTTGCTCACGCCTTGCGTTTTCCCAAAAAAAACACAAACAAACAAACAAAAAAGAACAAAAAGAAAGTTACAATGAAGCATGAAGGTTTACACCACATTCTTAGTTACATGTGTTGGGTACCATGATGATAGCCATAAAAAGACCATGTTGGGATTATACACCCATTTCTCTTGAAAAATGATTGAAAATCACATGAACATGGTACCTAATGCATTGTTAACTAGGAGAGGATGGTTCTTCGGGCGTCTCATGTCGATCTCAGAATTACATTTGTCATGCATAGCATAGGTGTGTCCTAATCATTCATCTCTATGATATGTTGTCAAAGTATTGACAATCAAAATTTCTATTCCATGGATTATGGGGTCAAACCAAGAACATGCTTTTAATAAAAGGTTTTCATCAAGTCAAGGTCAAGTATGGAAGTAAGTAGCTTGCAAAAGTTGGGGCAAAAGAGGGATCGAGTTTTACATAGCTTCTTTGGCTATTGCCAACACATGATTGAGCTAAATAATTTGCAAAATTTGAGACTATTGATTCCAGTTGCACTTTGACTCTGACAAGATATAACAAATAATGTTGTTTTAATGAAAATTTGAATTAATTTGATCCTATGTTCTACTGAATGTCCTGTGTAAAATTTGCTATACTTCAACAATGCATCATTCACATACATCCATGCTTATTTTTCCTTTCACATTGGTTTCATTGCTCATTGCATTCTTTCCTCGAAATCAGAACTGTAATCATTGTAATCATAAGAAAAGAGCGTACTTTACAGTGCCCTTACCGAATGCGTGCCAAAGCTAGAATGATGAGTGAAATAGAGGAGGTACATGAACAAATGAAGGCTGACATGGAGGCCATGAAAGAGCAAATGACCACACTGATGAAAGCCATGATGAGTATGAGGAAAATGATGGAGGTTAACACTACCACTGAGGTGGACCCGACTCACCCATCTGGCCTCAATCAAGTAAATCGTCCAGTCTCAGATATGGTAGGTCAGGTATGCGAAGCGTTTGGAAGTACAGGCGACCCCCATTTTGTGCAGGTCCAGAGTAAGCATTCCTTCCCACCATATGGCTTGCCTCCCAACTATACACCGCCCAATGTTGCACACGCTCCCGATGAGAATGTTGATAACTCTACTCTGATATCCCTTGAGAGCCAACTACCCCAGTCAAGTCATGCACATGTCTCTCAACCCATGGGGGAGACACCTGAAGTACCCCGAGACCACACTCTAGCCGACTTTGAGCCTCACCTCGGATATGCCACCGAGGGACATGCATTTGGTGGCATACCCCTACCAAACAATTTGGGGGGCCCTCAGTATCGTCCACAACCACAACCCTTGCATTTTGCATTGGAAAGACTGCCTTCTATCGTGGTGGAAAGGGAGAAATTTGATCATATAGAGGAAAGGCTGAGGGTCATTGTAGGAGGCAGAAATTCTGCCTTTGCTGACATGACAAAGTTGTGCCTAGTGCCCGACGTGTTCATTCCTCCGAAGTTCAAGGTGCCAGATTTCGATAAGTACAAGGGGACTACTTGCCCCAAGAATCACCTGAAGATGTACTGTAGGAAAATGGGGGCATACGCGAAAGATGAAAAACTGTTGATGTGTTTCTTCCAGGAAAGTCTTATTGGGGTAGTCGTCACATGGTACACCAATCTGGAATCTTCCTGGGTCCGTTCCTGGAAAGACCTAAGGGTTGCCTTCATTAGGCAGTATCAGTACAGTTCTGATATGGCTTTGGATAGAATGCAGCTACAGAACATGTGTAAAAGGGAGCATGAATCTTTCAAAGAATACGCCCAAAGGTGGAGGAATCTGGCAGCTCAAGTAGCACCCCCAATGATGGAAAGGGAAATGATAACAATGATAGTAGACACATTACCTGTGTTCTACAATGAGAAAATGGTGGGTTACATGCCTTCGAGCTTTGCAGATTTAGTGTTTGCGGGTGAGAGGATCGAAGTAGGCCTAAGAAGAGGCTAATTTGATTACGCTGCTTAGATGAATTCTAGTGATAGAAGGCCTGGGGAAAATGGAGAGAGTAAGAAGGAGGGAGGAACCCATGCTATGACTGTCGTTCCTACATGGCCAAATTTTCCACCAGTTCAACAATGTCAATACTCAGCCAATATCAACCCTTCTCATTACCCACCACCCTATCAGCCATGAACACCCAATCACCCACAAAGGCCACCACTAAATCAGCCACAAAACCCGCCTACTGCACATCCGATACCAAACACTACCCTTAACACAAACCAAAACACCAACCAGGGAAGGAATTTTCCAAAAAAGAAACTTGTAGAATTCACCCCAATTTCGGTGTCGTATGCTAACTTACTCTCATATCTACTCAATAATGCAATGGTAGCTATAATCCTAGCAAAGGTTCCTCAACCTCCATTTTCCCGAGGAGAAAACTCGAATGCAAAATGTGCTTATCATGGAGGAGTTCCGGGGCATTCCATTGAGCATTGTATGACCCTGAAACAGAAGGTGCAAAGTCTAATTGATGCAAGCTGACTATAATTCGAGGAGGACAATTGCTTGTGAATTATGGTGTTGTCGAGAGACGCTATGCATGATACTTAGGGCAATTTGAAGGTTGTTGTTAGATGTCTCCAATGACTCATTAGGATTTTTAAGTTTATGACATTACTGTAAACAACAGTCACAATGCTAATAATATAGATGAATTTGATATCCTTGTCTCTCATTCTCTCACAATTACATTTTGCATATTTATTTAACATTCACTGGAATGTGAATGTATGTCGTTGGCTTGTTTGCTTAAGTGACTTGCACTCCTGAGTTGATCTCCAAATCTGTTCAATCAGAAATTGCTTGTTCTATATGTTTGGTGAGGGTGCCATAAACGATGAGTAAAGTTAAGAAAATGGTGGGGGGGGGGGGGAACGTTGATTGACTGTGTTTCAAACCAAAAATAAGAAGAACAGACATTCATGTGACCTCATTTTATCATTCTTAAAAGTTGTCTTTTTGAGAGAAAAAGTGAGTTATCAAGAACAAGAGTCATTCAACTTAATCTGTCAATTGAAAATCCATTAAATATTTCTCGTCCTTGAAAATTCATTTTCGAGAACCTGCATAGTTCCTTTTGCTTTTCCTTGCTACAAGGTTATGACAAAAGACAACAATAGATACCTCAGAGCCTTACACTGAGGCAATGAGAGGCACCATGCATGAGCCTCAAGCAAACCTAGGGGCAGATTAGAAGTTCTCACCCGGTAGGTTGAAAAACTCGAAAGGGTGGCCTAAGAAAAAATTAGGGTTAACAAAAAATAAAAAGAAGAAAGAATCAGGAGTGTGTTTATCAGGGGTTTGGTCCCAAAATCCAAACTACAAAAGTATCTTGTCCAGATTTGAAATGACACATGACCGTGTTTCAACATCCCAAACAATAATTTATCCCTTGCTACCCCCTTCAAGCCAAAGCATATTTGTTTTCTAAAAACAACAGAAAAAAAAACAACAAAAATAAAGTAGGAACTCTGAGTAGGAACCACCGCTAAACTGACAGGAAGAGCAATGCAAACAACACATGCATGAAGTTGGGCAACAATGAAAGAAAAAAGAAAATAAAATCCGCCAAAGGCGAGTGAAGAAAAGAGAGAGAAAAAAGATCTCTAGATTTTACAAGGAAGGCACAACAGTGCAATAAGGATTAATGTATAAGACAAAAGGAGTAAAGCCCAACCTAAGAGTTGAAAGGAACAAAAGTACAAGCAAGACTCTCAAGGTTCTTACTCAATATAACCCTTAAACACTCTTTGAGCCTCTCTGGTCCTTTCTTTCATAGCCCTCTTACCCATGACCACGTTACATGTCCAATAAAGCCCATGTGGATCAAGGAATGACTAATTTTGCTTTTAAGTTGGGATTCTGGAATGAAATCCACACCACACTTGTAATTTTTGAAAAAATATATATCTATAAAAAAAAGAATCATCGAGGTTTCGCACTTGCACATTTAAGAAGAAAACACATTCGACCAGGAGCTCGTGGAAAATGCCCAAAGACATTTGTGATAGTAGGGTACATTTGATGTTAGTTGCTCATGTAGACTCCTTAGGATTCCTCTTGAATCCAAGGGTGGACTTTTTTTGTATAAATTCTTTCGAGATCAGCCCATGTCATCAAGTTTTAGTGGGATCGACAGACCCTTGGCATCACTGTATGACCTTGAATCAGGAAAGTTTCACTTGGTCATATACCAAAGTGTAACAATCCATTTCCATCCTTCAATGGTGCATGCGGTTGGTCCCAAAGCCATATATTTCTTGCCGTGCAGAATAATCAAAGTTTTTAAACAAAAAGAAAGGGACAAACCCTACGATCAATATTTCAGTTGATTGATTAAATGTCAAAAGGCTCCACTGCCGTCATTTAAAATAGTCAAGTGATTAAATCAAAACATACACTTTGAGGGAATCCCCAAAGAGATTTGCAAAAGATAGGGTGAGGTTGCATGAGTTATCGCATCTTTTAGAAAGAGACAGTCAATCTGTGTTTTTTTCACACACACAAAAAAAAAGCAAAATAAATCAAAAAAGAGGAAAGAATGTTGTGAACATTGCACAATTTTCCATTGCGTTGCATTGTTGCGTACAAAGCCTGCATTTACTTCATTTTAAGGGTGAAGTTTGTATGTCCATGCATTCCAAAACTCATGTTTCACATCAGGCTATGAATCCGTAGCTTTCTCATTATATACCAATTTCCAAAAAATTCCGATTGCATGATCCATAGGACTCAACGTCCTTTGCTTTATGTTACAAAAGACTACAATATATTCTGCTTTACGTTTCAAAGACTACAATGTCTTTAGTCATTTGTGGTTTCAAATACTTCAATGTCTTCAATCATTTACGTTTTCAAAGACTACAATGTCTTCAGTCATTTACATTTCAAAGACTTCAATATCTTCAATCATTTACGCTTTCAAAAGACTACAATGTCTTCATTTACATTTCAAAGACTTCAATGTCTTCAGTCATTTATGCTTTCAAAAGACTACAATGTCTTCATTTGCATTTCAAAGACTTCAATGTCCTCAGTCATTTACGCTTTCAAAGACTACAATGTCTTCAGCCATTTATGCTTTTAAAGACTACAATGTCTTCATTTATATTTAAAAGACTTCAATGTCTTTTCTTTTACATTTACAAGACTTCAATGTCTTCTGTCTTTTACATTTACAAGATTTCAATGTCTTTTGTCTTTTACACTTTATAAGACTTCAACGTCTTCTATCTTTTATAAGACTCAATGTCCTTGTCTTTGTGCTTCTTAGGACTCAACATTTTCTATTTCTATTCTTTGAAAAAAAAATTCAAATGTCTTATGCTCTATAGGACTTCAATGTCCTTTTGTTTACATGTTTCACTTCCTTGGTTTTCGCCAGTTGCTCGGTCGAATAGCAAGATCGCTCGAACGAAATTAGTGTCCTTATCTTTACTTACCATTTCATTTTCAATAAAAGATAAGTAAACAGGGGCAATTGTCAGACCCTAATTTCATCTGGGGACTATCATTCACTGATGTTTTGATTCTCACTAGCTGAGTTGTGGTGTTTGACACCAATTACCGCATGAAGCAGGGGATCACCCAGTGGTTTGATCAAGAATACAAAAGGATACCAAGGAAGGGGGCAAAAGGGTTTTTTTTCTTGATTTTTCTGGACCCCAGCTCGCCCAGGCTAGCATTTGGCTCACATGGGCCACCAAATAACTTCAAGGCTAAGGGACTAGCTCACCTGGGCAAGCTCCAGCTTTCCTGGGCAAGCTTACTGCTTTAGGTTAAAGTTTCAGCTCACCTGGGCGAGTTGCAACCGCCCCAAGGTGGCCTTTTGCCTATAAATAGGCATCCTAGGGGTGTTTTAAAGGGTTCCAAGGTTCAGAAGTGGAGGGAATTGAGAGAACTAAGAAAGAAGAAGAAGAATAAAGAAGAGGAAACGAAGCTGAGGTGCTACCGAATCATGACCGCGATCATTCCTATGTCGTTTTCTTGTTCTGTGTTCTTCGTGCGACTGTCAGTTAGTTTTAATTTTTGAGGATTGAATGTGATCTATGTACCCTTAGGGGTCCCCCTTGTTATTATGTGCACATCCATCTTCTCCATTTATCATCGGTGATCTCACTTTTCTTTGTAAAATTCAATCTTAACCGATCACTAGTGTTGTAATGTTGTGTTTAAAGAGATCGAAAGTTATTAAACAAAACCAAGATAAAACCAACTCATAACTAACTTCTTTTTATCAAATATCACTTGAGATTGTTTCAAGGTCCAACGCTTTAACGATTCTCTCCTCTTTTCAAATTTAAAAGAATGTTTCAAGGTCCAACGCCTTAACGATTCTCTCCGCTTTTCAAATTTAAAAGATTGTTTCAAGGTCCAACGCCTTAACGATTCTATCCGCTTTTCAAAATTTAAAACATCATTTCAAGGTTCAACGCCTTAAATGACTTTTTGTTCACAATTAAAATGAATCTTTCAAAAACATAAAAAAATCAATTTAACACACAAACATTCAGACTTAAAGAACTACATAGGTCTAAATTCCTCATCGCGTCTGAGGATACGTAGGAGCATGGGCAACACCCTTGTCAACCCCAAAAAAATAAAAAAAAATGGAAAAGAAAATAATTATAAAGTCACGTTGTGCACACTCGATTAAAGGTTGTCATCCCTTGTGATGGGTGCATGAGGTGCTAATACCTTTTCCATGCGTAAACAACTCCCGAACCTTTATTTTCAAAATTCACTGACCTCTTTTTAGTTTTTCTAACATTTTTCTCGAACAAACGTTGGTGGCAACTCCGCTCGTTTTCTCCCTAGGAGACGAACGCTCTGGCATATCTATTTTGCTTTTGTCGTCCCGTCGTGAGGTAGGTTACAACAACTACCACAGGATTAAGTACTTTAATTGCATGTTCCTTGAACACTGGTGACAAGGGACTTATATCTACTTTTACGGAGAGGTGACACAAAGAAACTAATAGTTTCCATCTTTCGGTAGGAGAGGTCACTATCACCCTCAACCAAGCTGTGGAGCTACTAGTTGAGTTGCTTGAAGTGAGTACAGAAGAAGCCAAAGATGAGACATTCCAAACCAGAAGGGCATATGTTTGATAGCCTGGCTGTGAGACATTTATCATAGCAAATGTGACGCAAGATAGTAGACCGTAGCAGCTCGAGCATATTATTGCATCTAGTTGGTTGCACACTGGTTGCAAACAAGAGTGCCACACACGTGCATGTGGTATTCTTGGATGCATTTTGTGACATCATCCAATATGGAAGTTATTCATGGGGAGTGGCTACATTGGTCCATATGTATGACAATTTGAATGATGTGTCAAAGAAATCTACCAGGAAATTTGCAGGATATATCACATTGTTATAGGCATTTATAATTTCATTTAACTTTAGTTATTGGTTTTATAGTTTATATTTACTATTGAGTATAATTTTTTTTGTTTTTTAAATATGTGTAGTGTAGGATCTACGAGTATTTTCCTACTGTTGCTTCGGGTGTTGCTGATGAGGATTATCATGAGAGGAAACCATGTGTTTGCTGATGGAAGTCTGGGAAGGCATTACTGGTGTCGACGTATCATAAGCGGTTGGATAGATTGATGTTAGATGTTGTTTGTTGGATTCCTTATGGTGACCATCGTGCAGTCAGAGAATTTGAACTCATCTTCTTATTTTTTGGACAAATCAGATGGGGTTCATGTATTGTGATACACTGACCAGAGAGGGTAGTGTGACAATTTGGTTATCCGCAGACCATTTTTCCATACCCTACTGCTCCATCTTTATCTATATAACAGATTGACAATAGATGGATGTAGTTTTCAGAATACCTTGCACCGGTAGGTCCGATTTGTGTTGCTACTGAACAGTGTACAGTAGACTACATGAAGTGGTTCTCTATGATATCTCACCCCTTTATGAGTCCAACCTGGGGATCCTACTAGACATCCACCCATGGTGCATGATGATACATTTATTGTACCACATCCTCCTCAGTAGCCCGTCGATGCAGCAACTATGGCAGAACCACCTGCAACTGCACCTATTGATGTAGACATGCCTCGATATGCAGTGGTATAATATAATTTGAATTCATTGTTAGCCATTTTATGGGTCGTGCATTCAATAATTACTTTTTACCTTGTTGTCAATGTCGTAGGACCCTTGCCAATGGATAGCAAAAAGGTTGGAACACTTGACCAACATGAGGATGGTTACTGCTGAAACTGAAGCATACACTCTGACCGAGGAGTGCCTGAGAATTGCCAGGGTGTGACTAAGCAACAAAATGTTTATGTTTGGTCAAGAGGAAGGCGGCATACACTGGATACATGAAGATTCTTGGGATTGATTAAAGTGTATACGAAATATGTATGCAATATGACTGAAAAATGCTTAATATTTCCTATTATTTGACTAACAAGTATGTTATGACTAAGGTTTCAATTTGCGTTTATGTAATATCTGGATATTAAGTTCTTGACCTAACTACAATATGTTAAACATAATTCATTAAATATCATGCATAAACCCTAATCGCCTAAAACCTAAACCATAAACTAACTAACCTTAAACCCTAAAATAAGTAAAGCCTACACCCTAAACCCTAATCCATAAACTAGTCAAGCCCTAAACCCTATACCATAAACCCTAACCCATAAACAATAAACACTAAATGATGCAATCCTACCCCACAAGGGCATTGGATAGAAGACTCCAAGAAGAAGGCCTTAGGGTTCTCATACGCCTTAGGGTAGATTTCGGGCCCATGGGCTAAGTATGAGCCCGCTTATCTTTGTACATATTAGATTAAGGTTTCATTATTTTTGGGCCTTGTATTTAGGGCTCCATAATATAGGTAAGGTATCCTAGAAATGTAGGATTTTTCAGCCCTTGTATTTTTGGGCACCTAGACTAGTTTTTGTATTAGGGGTAGTTTTGTAATTTCACATGTACTAAGTGAATATTTGATGTGTGTGTTGGGAAATAAATTTAATTGAATTGGTAGAAGCCCAATCCAATTAAATTTTAGAGGGGGAGGTGAGCATTTGCTTACTACATCCCATTGCCACATCATACAGTCACACTTTGAGCATGTCATTCATGCTTTACATGCCTCATGACACCTAAGCACAGTTAGTGGAGAATCTTGGAATTGATCTTGGATTAGTGGGCTGAATCATAACTGAAATTCACTAATCATAATTAGTGAAATTTTGGCACCAAAATTTGGCTCCACACATTCAATTTCAAATTCAAGTGAAATTTGAATTGAAATTCAAATTTCCCTCCAATTTTGTGTGGCACATAGGCTATAAATAGAGGCCATGTGTGTGCATTTTTTCAACTTTGATCATTTGAAAATTAAACTTCAGATTTCAGAGCTCTTTTAGAGCACAAAATTCCGTGCTCTTCTCTTCCTCTCCCTTCATTCATCTCCTTCTTCCTCCAAGCTCTTATCCATGACCTCCTATGGTGGTGAGCTTCTTCAAGACTCATCTTCTGCTTGAAGTGGCATCTTCTCTCTCTCTCTCTTCCTTCTCCATTCCGCTGTCATTCATCTTCCAAGAAGAAAAGGAATCCATTGATGAAGAAGATTCTAGGCCTACAAGCTCCACATGGAGCTACATCATGTGGTATCAAGAGCATCTTCATCTAGGTGATGTTCTTTTGCTTCCTCTATCTTTTTGTTCGGTGAATTCTCTTTAATTCCTTGTTATTCATCTTATTCTCCATGTATATCCTCCAATATCTTGTGGTTTGGTGCTGTTTAGAGTAGATTCAAAAAACATAAATCGATTAATCTTAGATCTACACTTGTTCTTGCATTTCTATGGTTCAAATTTTGTAGATCTACTCTTGAATCATGATTTTGTGTTGATTTTAGGTTCTATCATTTTTCATCCATAATATTCTTGTGCTGAACCTTTAGATCTAAATTTTCTTCCAAAATATTGATTAGAAAAAAAAACACAAAAATAAAGTGTAAATCATTCTTAGCCTATCTTTTGAATTTTGAGTCTAATTCATGCATGTTATTTAGTTTATAACATGTTTTAAATCAATTCCTAGAAGTAGTCTTGTTGTTGAACTCTTTTTTTTTTTGTTTTCTAAGTTTCCTACATGATGCCTATGATGAAGTTGAGTTGTGGTGCTGAGTTGTGGCTGGATTTGTGAATCAAAATAATTCTTAAGATCTCTTGAATTGTGTTATTCAAGACAATTGAGCATAAGCAAACATAAATTGTAACTATTCAAGCCTTACGCAACATAAACAATACTCTTGATTTCTAAGTTGAAATCGCTGGTGCTGGCAGCTTGAACATACGAACTTGTATAAATTACTGGGAATTGGTCACTACGTTTTTTAATCTTAAAATTTTACTGAATTTTCTAGACATCTGGAATAAAATTATGAAAAAAGAAAAAAGCAATTTGGATTAAAGGAAAAAATAAGAAAAATCACACAAGTTGGCAGAAAAATCAGTGTCCAGGAAAAAAAAGTGAAAGGGAAGTGTGCTTGTTGTTTTGGCTCAAAATTTGTTCTATAATTGGTGCCTAGTTTATACCAATCTTAGTTCTGAAATTTCAATTGAAAATTAGTGTGAAAAAAAGTTCCAAAACTAGAGGTTTCTTGAGTCTTTTTATTTTGGTTTTTTTACTCTACTCTAGAGCCATTCTAGGTTTCTCTTTGAGTCCAAGCTTGCTTTTATGTGCTTTTCATTGCTTTAATTGTTGAAAAATCCCTAAAAATTTGTCTTGTTAAAACTCTATTGGTTTAGCTTTCATTTCATTTTTTGGGTCTTTCGTAATTGCTTGTCTTTTTGTTTCCTTATTGGTGAGTTGCCATATAGGGAATTGGAAAGGAGGATTGGTGACATCCCTTGAAAAATTTGAGTCAAGAAGTAAGGGGAAAACCACCTTAAGAGCTATTGGACTAAGAAACACTCCAAATTGAGTGAATCACCAAAGAGAGAACAATCACCAAAAATTCAGGACCTTTTTGTAATTTTTTTAATTGAGAATTTACTTACCTTCATTGCTTTCAAATTTTGTAACAAAAAGGTCTTTCATTGGAAGTAAGTTGGGAGCCTCCAATAGGTCACCCTACTTCCATTTGTGTGTAATAATTTTAGGCAATTTTTCCTTAGGATAGTGAGTGTTTTGTTGGGAACCTTAAATGAGGTCATCCAAACACTCTTAGGGTTCGCCTAGTTTACATTTCTTTCACTTTAATTTCTTGCTTACTTTCATAGTTTATTTTCTTTACTAGCCACACCTAGTTTATCTTGTTATTGCATAGTACTTTCTTCTTTCTTATCACGCTTATCTTGAGTTCTTTTGGAACCTTATGATGTGTCATTATTTTCTCCTATTTCTTACCCCTTTCTGTCACCATTTTAATTACTAATTAGCCTTAATTGTCAAATTAATTATGCATTTTTATCATTTGGGCCTACTTGACTAATTATGTGTTTTAATTTAATTTCAGGAGAATTATAAGAAATTGGGCTTGGATCCGGAATTGGGCTAAACCAACTTGGACTTGAAGAGAGCAAACAATTTTATTTGTCGTCCAATTTTATTTTATTTCGTTTTTGGGATGTATTTTTGTAATTGGGCCACCAGACCTTATTGGGCCCAATAATCAAATTTGTAAGCTTTGGGGCCTAGTGACCTTTAGTGAGCCCAGCTGCTAGGGTTTTAAGGGGGGTCATGATACTATTCACGTAGGCAGATGAGATTGTAGGGTTTCATTTTCAGTTTTTAGGGTTACTGTTCACGCGCATGGTACTGTTCATGTAACAACTCCATTTTCGTTTTCTGCTTCAATTTCCAGTTTCGTTTTCTGCTTTTAATGCCAGTTTCGTTTTCATTTTTGTCTCCTAATTTCAGTTCATTTTCCGCCTTTAATTTCCTATTTGTTTCTGCATTTTGTTTCCAATTGCAATTTCATTTACGATTTCTGTTTGTAGATTCATTTTCGTTTATGTGTTGCAATTAGTTTCTAGTTGTTGTTTTCGTTTCTGCTGTTTATGGAAGGTTGAATCTCTAGTGTTGTTTTCTCTTGAGTATTAAGCATAGTTCTCTTTGAGGTTTTGTTATTAATATTAAATTTTGATCAGTTTTTCCCCTTCACCAATTATTCTGTATTGTTGCTGATATTAATCCATGCATGCTTAATGCTTGATTAATTGTCTCTGTGCTTAATTAATGTTCATGCTTAATGGACATGTGAGAGGGATTAATTGGTGTATGTGTTGCTTAATCACATAATGACAGCCTTGTGTTAATTTTCGCTTAGTAAATTAATTTCAGGTTGGATTAAGTGGTTGAACTGATTAGGGATAAATTCTCATAACCTAGGATAAGAGACTTGCTTTTGAATCAAGGGGAAACAACATGTTTTAGTTTTGTTTGTGGTTTAAATTACAAAAACAAACAACCCCCCCCCCCAAATTTTGTTACTGTTTTATTATTATTGTTATGAACGTTTGTTTGATCATTGCTCACTGGGAGACAACCTAGGATCACTTCCTAGATACTTCATTTTAATTTTTATTTGATTCAGGTACGGCTCCGATCAAATTTGGTGTCGTTGCCGGGGAGTAGTGGTCCAAAGGTTCATAATTATGTTTTTGTGTCTTTGTGTTTGTTTATGTGTGTTATGTGATTAATTTGCAGTGTTTAGTGTTGTTTGTGTGTGTTTCAAGTGTGTAGCATTGTGTAGTGTTCTGTTTTGTTTTTCAGCCTTGTCCATGTTCAGTGTTGTGAATAGTGCTATGAACAGTGTTAGATTTTGCTAATTAATTGGCGATTTTTGTTTTGATAACTAGAGTTGTTATTTATGGCTGATTTTTTGTGTGGTAGTTTCTTTTGATCCATATTTTGTGTGAAAAATACCAGAAGCACTTGGTGTGACTGAATTTGAGAGATACAAAAACTTTGAGAACTTGTTTTTAGCAAAACTTAAACTAGCCATAACTTTTGCTCCGATTATCAGAATGACTATTATTATATATGCATTTGGGGTAGAAAACAATTTCCCATGCTTTCTCAATTTGCTAGTGCCAGTTGCGGTTCTCAGTGCTTAAGAAATCAGCTATTTACTAAGTTTTTTTTTTATTTTTCAAGTATTATTGTCCTATTTTTCTAAACTTTTCTTAGGAAGTTTTCATAGTTATACTTTGAATTGTTGTCTGAAAATTTTTGTGCTATCTTTTCATGATTTTAGGGTGTTTCTCACAAATTTTTAGCTCATTTGGATATCGTTTGAGTATAGTTGTAGTTTTACCCCTAGTTTTTACCCCTTTTTACCCCTGGTGCTTGTTTGAGAAATACATGGTTTGCTGCATATAGTGCATTACTAGGGGCAATCCAGGTGATTTACAACCCTTTGATCCTGAAATAGATAGAACTTTTCATAGATTAGTTAGGCATAGTGTGCATCCTGATCATTCTGTGCATTTTGAGTATTCTGTTGCCGGTGATTCTGAACATTCTGATTTTGAGGATTCGGCTGCTAATTTTCATACTGAGAACATGCTTAATCTCCACCTCATGAGAGGACTCTTAGGGAGATGGTTGCACCTGACTTCACTTATGAAAGCTTGTGCATTCAATATCTTGATGAGGATGTTCCATATGTTCTCAAGACTGGACTAATACATTTGCTGCCCAAGTTACATGGTCTTGCAGGTGAAGATCCTCATAAGCATCTTAAGGAGTTCCATATTGTCTGTTCCACCATGAAGCCCCCTGATGTCCAGGAAGATCATATCTTTCTAAAGGCTTTTCCTCATTCTCTGGAGGGAGTGGCGAAAGATTGACTGTACCCAGGTCCATTACCAGCTGGGATGACCTTAAGAGGGTGTTCTTGGAGAAATTCTTCCCTACATCTAGGACCACTGCCATCAGAAAAGACATTTCAGGCACCAGGCAACTTAGTGGAGAGAGCTTGTATGAGTACTGGGAAAGATTCAAGAAATTGTGTGTAAGCTGTCCTCACCACCAGATTTCTGAGCAACTCATTTCGCAATATTTCTATGAGGGACTTAGCAACATGGAGAGGAGCATGATTGATGCTGCCAGTGGTGGAGCTCTTGGTGATATGACTCTTGTTGAGGCTAGGAATCTGAATGAGAAGATGGCTTCCAACTCCTAACAATTCAGTGCAAGAAATGATGTTATTGTCCTTAGAGGAGTCTATGATGTGGCCACGGATTCATCTTCATCTGTTGATAATAAGAAGCTTGAGGGAAAACTTGATGCCTTGGTCAACCTAGTAACTCAACTTGCCATAAATCAGAAATCTACACCTGTTATTGTTGTAAGAGTCTGTGGTATATGTTCTTCTGCTGATCACCACACAAATCTTTGTCCTTCTTTGTAGCAATCTGGAGTCAATGAGCAACCTGAAGCCTATGCTGCAAACATTTATAATAGACCCCCTCAGCAGCAAAACCAACAAGAACAGAATAATTATGATCTTTCAAGCAAAAGATACAATCCAGGTTAGAGGAATCATCCAAATATGAGATGGGCAAATCCTCCATAACAACAACAACAGCAGCAACAACAGCCTGTCCCTCCCTTCCAGAATGTTGTTGGTCCAAGCAGGCCATATGTTCCTCCTCAAATGCAGCAACAACAACAAAGACAACAAGCAACTGAGGCCCCTTCTCAACCTTCCTTAGAGGAGTTAGTGAGGCAAATGACCATCCAGAATATGCAATTTTTGCAAGAGACAAGAGCCTTCATTCAGAGTCTGACAAATCAGATAGGGCAGATGGCTACTCAGTTGAACCAAGCTTAGTCCCAAAATTCTGACAAATTGCCTTCACAAACGGTGCAGAATCCAAAAAATGTGAGTGCCATCACCTTGAGGTCTGGCAAGCAAATTGAAGTGCCTCCACCAGTAGTCATGATGCAAGCTCCATTGGAGCTTGTAGGCCTAGGATCTTCTTCATCAATGGATTCCTTTGCTTCTTGGAAGATAAATGGCAGCGGAATGGAGAAGGAAGAGAGAGAGGAGACGCCACTTCAAGGAGAAGATGAGTCTAGAAGAAGCTCACCACCATAGGAGGCCATGGATAAGAGCTTGGAGGAAGAAGGAGATGAATGAAGGGAGAGGGAGAGAAGAGCACGAAATTTTGTGCTCAAAAAGAGCTCTGAAATCTGAAGTTAATATTCAAATGATCAAAGTTCAAAAAAATGCACACACATGACCTCTATTTATAGCCTAAGTGTCACACAAAATTGGAGGGAAATTCAAATTTCACTTGAATTTGAAATTGAATTTGTGGAGCCAAACTTTGGAGCCAAAATTTCACTAATTATGATTAGTGAATCTTAGTTATGGTTCAGCCCACTAATCCAAGATCAATTACAAGATTCTCCACTAAGTGTGCTTAGGTGTCATGAGGCATGAAAAGCATGAAGGACATGCACAAAATGTGACTATATGATGTGGCAATGGGGTGTAGTAAGCAAATGCTCACCTCCCCCTCTAAAATTTAATTGGATTGGGCTTCTACCAATTCAATTAAATTTATTTCCAACCACACACATCAAATATCCACTTAGTGCATGTGAAATTACAAAACTACCCCTAATACAAAAACTAGTCTAGGTGCCCTAAAATACAAGGGCTGAAAAATCCTATATTTCTAGGGTACCCTACCTACATTATGGAGCCCAAAATACAAGACCCAAAATTAATGAAACCTTATTCTAATATGTACAATGATAAGTGGGCTCGTACTTAGCCCATGGGCCCGAAATCTACCCTAAGGCTCATAAGAACCCTAGGGCCTTCTCTTGCATCTTTGGCTCATTCTACTTGGAGTCTTCTATCCAATGCCCTTGCAAGGTAGGATTGCATCATTCCCTCCCCCTTGAAAAGGATTTGACCTCAAATCCCGAGGTTCTTGAAACTCTGGGCTTTTTTCCTCAACACCTGTAAAAAGAACAAAAACATATGTATTAGTGGTGTTTAGTATGTTGAAGTAAGGTAAGGTCTGAAAACTCATTTCCTGGGCATCTTCCCATGAAGGAACATGGTTCCTCACCAACTCAATGAGTGGTGCTACAAGTATAGAAAAATATAGGGCAAACCTTTTGTAAAAGTTTGTTAAGTCTTGGAAGCCCCAAATTTTTCTTACACTTGGTGGAGCAGGCCACTCAGGAATGACCTTTATTCTCTTAGGGTTCATGGGAACCCCTTGATCACAATTTAAAAAATTAAGAAAAGTAAAGCAATAGATCATACCTTTTTCTGTATTTTCATGTTGATTATTCCTACCAAAAAGTATGACAAACCTAAGGTGTCCCATATGAGTGCCTAAGTTTGTATTGAAACTAAAAATAAGAACAAAGCTACCTAATGAGTCCCTATGTACACAAATCATGAAGATGTTGGGTGCACGAGTGATTTTACAAAAGAGTGTTGCACCACCCAAAACATTCATCACACCACCTATTTTAGGGATTTGGTGCCTAATAATACCTATTTTGGGCACCAACAAAGCACAAGGATTTAAGCTCTTGCGAAACAAACCCTCATCCAACAACTCCTTTACTTGAGGAATAAACTCAAGCCTAAAAGGTGTGGCAATGCTAACAAGTGTCTTTTTACAATGGAGAAAATGTGGAGGTTGTCTAAGAGGGGAAATTTCTTTAGTATTTGTCTTTATTTCAAAATGTCTTTCCTTCTTAGCTAACCTCTTGGAGGAGACACTTACCTCCTTACACTCCTCCTTAACCATTAAAGGTTGTCCTTCCTCTTGGGGGTAGATCTCTTCACTAGATTCTTCCCCTTTTGCTTCTTCACTTTTACTAGAGGAAGGTGAAGTAGTAGCCTCATCTTGGCTACTATAAATGTCTTGGCCCCTCATAATCATGGTTTTCTTGGTGGGGCATTGAGAAGTAATGTGTCCTCTTCCAAGACATTTAAAGCACTTCATGGAGCTAGTCTTCTCTTGCATACTAGCCTTAAGGGGTTGCTTTTCTATTGTCTTCCCCTTATCATCTTTGGGCTTAGAAGGTCTCACCCCTAAGATTCCTTGACCTTGGTATTTCTTTGGATAAGAGTGAGAGCCATAAGATTTTGAAGTAGACTTCCTTTTAAGTTGTTGCTCTACCCTTATTTCCCAATCTAAATTAGCCTCTACATTGTCCTTCCCATGGAAGTATGGGAGTTTAATGTTAACCTCTTGAGGCTTTCTTTCATTTTCTCTCCTATGGGAGTGAGGTCTAAGATGTGACCTATGCCTTCCTTCATAATAGTCACGAAGTTCTTCACTTAGGCTCTTGCAAGAGTTATGACTACTATAGGAGACGGAGACATGTTTTTCTCTTTTCATTTCTTTCATTATTTTTCTTCTTTCTTCCTCTCTTATTTTCTCTCTTTCATCTTGACTTATTTCTTCCACTCTTTTTTTACCTTTTTCTTTTCTCTCTTGTTTTTCTTTCCACAACTTAAGGGATCTCAACTCATCTAATATCTTATACAAGGGGTCCTTAGGAGTAGAACCCTCACCATTAACACTAGATGAAGAATGAAGACTCATGTTGGTTCCTAAGTTATGGTTCTTTCTTGTTGGGGGTTTGAAAACAAAAGCTAAAAGAAACTATGGTTGAAACTAGCCAAAATAAACACTAAAAGAGGTGTGAAAGATAAGGTAAAAACTAATTGGTAAAAGGCAAGCTATCTAGGCGGTTTGACAATGGAGGGTAAAGGAAATAAGCTATGAAAATAAGCAAGAAATTAAAGTGCAAGAAATGCAAACTAGACGGATCCTAAGAGTGTTTGGATGACCTCATTTAAGGTTCCCAACAAAACATTCACTATCCTAAGGGAAAATTGCCTAAAATTATTACACACAAATGGAAGTAGGGTGACCTAGTGGAGGCTCCCAACTTACTTCCAATGAAAGGCCTTTTTGTTACAAAATTTGAAAGCAAAGCAAATTGCCAATTACAAAATTACAAAGAAAAAAAAAGTCCTCAATTGTGGTGGCTATTCTCTCTTTAGTGTTTCACTCAATTTGGAGTGCTTCTTAGTCCAATAGCTCTTAAGGTGGTTGGCCCCTTTCTTCTAGACTCAAATTCTTCAAGATATGGCACCAATCCTCCTTTCCAATTCCCTATATGGCAACTCACAACCAAGGAAACAAAGAGACAAGCAATAACCAAAGACCAAAAAAAAAATGAAATGAAGCTAAACCAATAGATTTTTAACAAGACAAATTTTCAAGGATTATTCAACAATTAAAGCAATGAAAAGCACAAAAAAGCAAGCTAGGACTCAAAGAGAAACCTAGAATGGCTCTAGAGTAGAGTAGAAAAACTAAAAAAAAAGACTCAAGAAACCTATAGTTTTGGCACTTGTTTTCACAATAATTTTCAATTTAAATTTCAGAACTAGGATTGGTATAAAATAGGCACCAATTATAGAACAAATTTTGAGCCAAAACAACAAGCACACTTTCCTTTCACTTTTTTTTTCCTGGACACTGATTTTTCTTCCAACTTGTAATATTTTTCTTATTTTTTACTTTAATCCAAATCGCTTGGTTCTTTTTTTATAATTTTTTTCCAGATGTCTAGAAAATTCAGTAAAAGTTTCAGCTCAAAAAACGTAGTGACCAATTCCCAGTAATTTATACAAGTTCGTATGTTCAAGCTGCCAGCACCAGCGATTTCAACCTAGAAATCAAGAGTAGTGTTTATGTTGCTTAAGGCTTGGATAGTTACAATTTGTGTTTGCTTATGCTCAATTATCTTGAGTAACACAATTAAAGAGAGCTTAAGACTTATTTTGATTCACAAATCCAGCCACAACTCAGCACCACAACTCAACTTCATCATAGGCATCATGTAGGAAACTTTGAAAGCAAAAAAAAAAAAAAAGTTCAAGAACAAGACTACCTCTAGGAATTGATTTAGAACATGTTATGAACTAAATAACATGCATGAATTAGACTCAAAATTCAAAAGATAGGCTAAGAATGACAAGAATACATGAACAAATGTATCTAGAATTCAATCAACAAAATAAAATTAAACACAAACTTAGAACATAATGTGACAATTACTATGACTAAACATGACTCTAAGACAACATGGATTAAGTGATTTACACTTAGATTTTTGTGTTTTTTTTTCTAATCAATATTTTTGAACAAAATTTAGATCTAAAGGTTCAGCAGAAGAATATTATGAATGAAAATTGATAGAACCTAAAATCAATCACAAAAACAAGATTCAAGAGTAGATCTACAAAATTTGAACCATAGAAATGCAAGAACAATTGTAGATCTAAGATTTAATCGGTTTATTTTTTTTTAATCTACTCTAAACAGCACCAAACCACAAGAAAATGGAGGATATACATGGAGAATAAGATGAAGAACAAGGAATTAAAGAGAATTCACCGAACAAAAAGATAGAGGAAGTAAAAGAACATCACCTAGATGAAGATGCTCTTGATACCACATGATGCAAGCTCCATTGGAGCTTGTAGGCCTAGGATCTTCTTCATCAATGGATTCCTTTGCTTCTTGGAAGATGAATGGAAGCGGAATGGAGAAAGGGAAAGAGAGAGGAGACGCCACTTCAAGGAGAAGATGAGTCTAGAAGAAGCTCACCACCATAGGAGGCCATGGATAAGAGTTTGGAGGAAGAAGGAGATGAATGAAGGGAGAGGGAGAGAAGAGCACGAAATTTTGTGCTCTAAATGAGCTCTGAAATCTGAAGTTAATATTCAAATTATCAAAGTTCAAAAAAATGCACACACATGACCTCTATTTATAGCCTAAGTGTCACACAAAATTGGAGGGAAATTCAAATTTCACTTGAATTTGAAATTGAATTTGTGGAGCCAAACTTTGGAGCCAAAATTTCACTAATTATGATTAGTGAATCTTAGTTATGGTTCAGCCCACTAATCCAAGATCAATTCCAAGATTCTCCACTAAGTGTGCTTAGGTGTCATGAGGCATGAAAAGCATGAAGGACATGCACAAAATGTGACTATATGATGTGGCAATGGGGTGTAGTAAGCAAATGCTCACCTCCCCCTCTAAAATTTAATTGGATTGGGCTTCTACCAATTCAATTAAATTTATTTCCAACCACACACATCAAATATCCACTTAGTGCATGTGAAATTACAAAACTACCCCTAATACAAAAACTAGTCTAGGTGCCCTAAAATACAAGGGCTGAAAAATCCTATATTTCTAGGGTACCCTACCTACATTATGGAGCCCAAAATACAAGACCCAAAATTAATGAAACCTTATTCTAATATGTACAATGATAAGTGGGCTCGTACTTAGCCCATGGGCCCGAAATCTACCCTAAGGCTCATAAGAACCCTAGGGCCTTCTCTTGCATCTTTGGCTCATTCTACTTGGAGTCTTCTATCCAATGCCCTTGCGAGGTAGGATTGCATCAAGTAGAACCTGCACCTAAACCTGTCAAGCTTCATTCTACACCTAAAAAAGAGGATGAGCTAGCTACACAAAAGAGAAAGCTTCCTGATCATGAGGGAGCTAACAAAATTTTTCATGCAGGTGGACCTTCTTCTAGTAGTTCTGACTTGCAGCATCCTCCTATCCCTCTTCCATTTCCACCTAGAGGAATTCCAAACAAAAAGATGGAAGAAGTAGATAAGGAGATCTTGCAGACCTTTAGAAAAGTAGAGGTGAACATACCTCTGCTAGATGCCATCAAGCAAATTCCAAGATATGTCAAGTTTCTAAAGAAGTTGTGCACCCACAAAAGGAGGCTCAAAGGCAATGAAAGGATTAGCATGGGCAGAAATTTGTCAACATTGATAGGTAAATATGTTCCTCACATTCCTGAGAAATGTAAGGACTCAGGTACTTTCTGTATACCTTGCATTATTGGGAACAACAAATTTAAGAATGTTATGCTAGATCTAGGAGCATCAGTTAGTGTCATGCCTCTATCCATTTTCAATTCTTTATCTCTTGGACCTTTGCAACCTACGGATGTAGTGATTCATTTGGCAAATAGAAGTGTTGCTTACCCGCAGGTTTCATAGAGGATGTGTTGGTTTGGGTTGTGAACTTATTTTTCCTGCTGATTTTTATGTTCTTGATATGGAAGATGGATTTTCTCATGGTTCAATTCCAATTATTTTAGGCAGGCCATTTATGAAAACAGCCTGAACCAAGATAGATGTTTATGTTGGCACATTGTCTATGGAATTTGGTGATATTGTTGTTCATTTTAACATTCTTGATGCCATGAAGCATCCATCTGAGGATCATTCGTTTTTCGTGTTGAGATACTTGATTAGATTGTTGATGATTATATGTTTGATTTTGACTTCATGGTAGGAAACATCCATTTTTATCTAATCTGCATACTTGTCATTCCTCATGCATTGAATTTGAATCTGAGTTTGAATTTGATCTGTATCTAATTTTTATGTTGAAAGTAAATTTGAATTTGAGTCTGGTTCTAATTTTCTGGGTGTTGTACCTCTTGGTGTTGATTTTTAGAGTCAGAATGCACTAACCATGTTGCGGGAAGTACATATACTTCTGACTTGCTTTATGAGGTACAGGCTGAGGAACCTTCCTCTTCTTCTCCTACCCTATTTCCTCCCACTGTTCAGCCACAACCCACACTGGAGTTGAAGCCCTTACCAGCAAACCTCAAGTATGCTTACTTTGAGTACAAGGAAAAATTTCCAGTGATCATCTCTGCCTCCTTTGCTGCTGAAGAAAAGGAGAAGTTGTTGCTAGTGCTCAAGAAGCACAAGAAAGCTATTGGATGAACTTTAACAGACATTCCTGGTATTAGCCCATCTACCTGCATGCATAGGATACTTTTAGAGGATGGAGCTAAGCCAATGAGGCAGCCACAGCGGCGACTCAACCCCATCATTCTAGATGTGGTGAAAAAGGAGGTGACCAAGCTCTTGCAAGCTGGAATCATCTACCCCATTTCTGACAGCCAGTGGGTGAGTCCAGTCCAAGTGGTTCCTAAGAAGATAGGCCTCACAGTGATCAAGAATGAGAGGGATGAGCTTATCCCCACAAGAGTGCAGAACAACTGGCGAGTCTGCATTGATTATAGGAGGTTGAACCAGGCAACCAAAAAAGATCATTTTCCCCTGCCATTCATTGATCAAATGCTTGAGCGCTTGGCAAAATTACTGTTTTCTTGATGATTTTTCTGGTTATTTACAAATTCACATTGCTCTTAAGGATCAAGAAAAGACCATATTCACCTATCCCTTTGGCACTTTTGCCTATAGGAGGATGCCCTTTGGCCTATGTAACGCCCCTGGTACCTTCTAGCGGTGTATGCTTAGCATTTTCAGTGACTTTTTAGAGAGTTGCATAGAGGTGTTTATGGATGATTTTACTATTTATGGATCCTCTTTTGATGCATGTTTGGATAGTCTGGATAGAGTTCTTAATAGATGCATCGAAACAAACCTTGTGCTGAATTTTGAAAAATGTCACTTCATGGTAGAACATGGTATAGTTTTAGGGCATATCATTTCCAGTAGGGGCATAGAGGTAGACCCTGCAAAGATAGCTGTTATTTCACAATTGCCTTACCCCTCTTGCATGCGAGAGGTTCATTCTTTTCTTGGCCATGCAGGGTTTTATAGGCACTTTATCAAGGATTTTAGCAAAGTGGCCCTTCCACTATCCAATCTCCTGCAAAAAGAGGTGGAGTTTGATTTTGATGACCGGTGCAAAGAGGCTTTTGATTGCCTCAAGCGTGCGTTGACTACCACCCCTATCATTCAGGCACTTGATTGGATAGCCCTATTTGAGCTGATGTGCGATGCATCCAATTATGCATTGGGGGTTGTCCTTGCTCAAAAGATTGACAAGCTGCCTCGGGTGATCTACTACGCTTCCAGAACTTTGGATGCTGCCCAAGCAAATTACACTACCACAGAGAAGGAGCTATTAGCGATAGTTTTTGCTCTTGAGAAATTTCGTTCATATTTGCTTGGTACTCATGTTATTGTTTATACTGACCATGCAGCTCTGAAGTACCTGTTGAAGAAGGCTGAATCAAAGCCTAGATTGATCAAGTGGATGCTTTGGCTCCAAGAGTTTGATTTGGAGATCCGTGATCGGAGCGGTGCACAAAACCTCGTGGCTGACCACCTGAGTAGGATTGAGCGTGCGTTTGAGGACTCACCCATTCGGGATTATTTTCCGGATGGCCATTTGTACATTCTGTATAATATTTCTGATTCCTTCCCCACTCCTTAGTTTCCTAATATTGTGAATTATTTGGTTGTTTCTGTTTTTCCTCCCTTAGCATCTAAAGCTCAAACTGATAAAATTAAAAGTGATGCTACGCATTATATTTGGGATGACCCCTATTTGTGGAAGTTGTGTAGTGACTAGGTTATTAGGAGATGTATTCCAAACCATTAGATTGACTCGGTCCTGCAATTCTGTCATTCTTCTGCACCAGGTGGCCATCTTGGCATACAGAGGACAGCTCGCAAGGTGCTTGACTGCGGTTTCTATTGGTCCACCATCTTCAAGGATGCGTGGAGAATCTATAACACTTGTGAGCCTTGTTAGAGAGCAGGCGACTCACTTTCATGGAGACAGCAAATGCCTCAACAACCCATGTTGTTCTGTGAGGTGTTTGATGTCTGGGGTATAGACTCTATGGGGCCTTTCCCTGTCACTTTTGGTTTTGTTTATATTCTCCTTGCTATTGATTATGTTTCAAAATGGGTGGAAGCCAAAGCCACCAGAACTAACGATGCTAAGGATGTTGTGGATTTTGTTAGATCTAATCTGTTTTGCAAGTTTAGAGTCCCTAGAGCCATCGTTAGTGATCAAGGCAACCATTTTTGTAACAGATCCTTGTATGCCTTGCTCAAAAAGTATGGGCTCGTGCACAAAGTTTCCACACCTTACCACCCCAAAATTAATAGGCAGGCTGAGATTTCAAACAGGGAGATAAAAAGGATCTTCGAGAAGATTGTGCAGCCGAACAGAAAGGATTGGAGCACCAGGCTGGATGATGCTCTTTGGGCGCATAGGATTGCCTACAAAGCACTCATAGGAATTTCTCCTTATTGGGTTGCCTTTGGCAAGGCATGTCATCTTCCTGTAGAGATAGAGCATAGAGCCTACTGGGCTGTAAAGACCTGCAACTTCTTTATTGATTAGGCTGGAGAGGAAAGGAAGTTGCAACTAAGTGAGCTAGATGAGATCCGTTTAGAAGCCTATGAGAATTCCAAATTCTACAAGGACAAGACCAAGAAGTTCCATGACAGCTTGATAGCTAAGAAGGACTTCGTGGTTGGACAGAAAGTTTTATTGTATAACTCTAGTCTCGGACTCATGAGTGGTAAGTTGAGGTCAAAGTGGATTGGTCCTTTTGTGGTGACTAATGTTTTTCCTTATGGTATAGTTGAGATCAAAAGTGAGTCCACAGATAAGAGCTTCAAGGTCAATGGACATCGGCTGAAACCATTCCTCACAAATCCTTCCTTGGTGGATGTAGTGGTGGAGGAGACCTCCTTACTTCACCTTACTTCTCTTCCGCCATGACTTAGGGAGTTTTCTTTTTTCTGTCTCCTTCTTTACTTTTATTGCACTTGTCCAAATTTATTGATTGTTCTAATTGCTCTTGATCTTATGATTGTGCTACATTAAGGACAATGTGTTGTTTAAATGTACGGGGGAGATTGTTCTTTGTTTGGGGTTTTCTAGGTTAATTTTGTTATTTTGGTTTTATGTTTTGTGTACAACATTGCATGTTCTCTTTGAATTCTAGGTTATGTACAAGTAATGGGTAATTGTTTTTGAAATAGGAGTTTCTTGGCATTTTGTGAATTGAAATTCTTGTTTTTCTCTACATGTCAAGTTAGTTTTGAAAGGTTGAATTGAAAGTGATAGATTTACCTTGGTGAGATTTTGAGCCATCATCATCTATTTTATTCAGTGTGTTTTGCCCCATTGATTGCTTGCACAATAGCCTTGGCTGGACTCTTGTTGATACTTCATGGTTTACATGTGTCACAATGTGCCCTTCGCGGGCGAGCGAAGGCGAGGCTCACGGGTGCGCTTTCCAAAGGAGGAAAGATGCGCGGAGTCGCCACCAACGTTTATTTGTGGAAAACGTCGGAAAAACCGAAGGAAACCGGTCAAAATAAAAAATTCTAAGTTCGGGAGTTATATTTACATTTGAGGAAGGTATTAGCACCTCTCACGTTTGTCTCAAAGGACAACAGCCTATTTTTTAGAATTGTGGAAATCGTGTTACCTTAACTTTTATTTCTTTTTATTTTTTGAGGTCGACAAAAGCGGGGCTCTTGCTCCTACGCACCCTCCATCGAAGAGGAAATCAGACCTACGTAGTTCTTTCTTTAAAGGTGAATCAAGCGATTCTTTTACTTGAAAGGTGATCACTTAAAGGTGTTGGGCCTTTAAAAATGATCCATTTAACTTGGTAAGAAAAAGCTGAGATAAAACTTTCAAGTCCTTTTTTAGTGATTTTTTGGTGGACGAGCTTGACTTGGCGAATTGATTTTAGCCTTAGTTTCGCTTTAGTTATTAGTCAATTCAATTAAGAATGAGAAATCCCAAAGAGAAAACGTCCGATTGATTTTTGTGCTTCATTTTACTAAAAGATATTTTTTTGATTATTATATTATTATTTTACCTCTTTTTTTATTTTCAATGTGGTTACGGCACGACCGAACGGTCGGAATTCATTTTAACCGAAATTAACGGATGATACAATTCAAATGATCGGTGGAAATTTATTTTATTTTTAGATTTAGACGAGGAATGACTTAAATAAATGACTGAAGCACGTCAAAAGGGGGTATAGAAAGCGAATGAAAACGAGAATAAAAATACATGAAACAAAATGTGGACCACCACGGGTACATAGAATGAATTGAAAAGTTCGGTTTGAGGTACTTACCCGTTGAAGACTGAAGAAAACGAAGAACGAACGATGAATGTTGAAGAACGGTCGAGAATCTTCGCGTAATTACGCACGGAAACGTTACGGAAGCGCCACGGCTTAGATTTTCTTCACGGAAACAATTTTCCTCAGCAAATTTAAGAGAATACGACGTGCCAAGAAGGCTGAACCCCTTCTCCCTTCACTCCTCCCCCTATTTATAGCAAAATAGGGGAGGAGCTTGCCACCCAGCTTGCCCAGGCGAGCAAGGTTGCTTCCTCCAGAAGCAGGCCCAAGTGGGTCTGATTGCTATTTGTACCCCCCTTTTTACTAAATGCACCCCCTTTACCTTTTTTGGTAATTCTTTTTCTGTAACGTTACAAAACTTTATGAATTTCGTAACGATACTTATTTTCCTTCCGCAAAGTTACGAATCCTTACGAATTATATATTTACTCTTTTTTTTTAGCTTTCGAAGAAGTTACGAAAACTCACGGATTGCGAAAAACACCTCATTTCGATTTTCGTCACATTACAGAATTTTTACGGATCGCGTAAGCCTGCTTCCTTTTGATTTTCGGCATGCCTCGGGACTTCACATATTGTGCAACAAAGGGTGCCAAGTATCTTGAAGCGGCCAATCAAAGGTTGTATATCATCAAATAATAATCTCCGGAAGAAATTAGGGTATGACAGTTGCCCCTCTTTACTTACCTCTCATCGGAGATAAGAGGAAAGCAAAGATAAGACACTGATTTCGTCAGTCCTGCCCTTTTCGTGATGATGACTCTCGTCTCTACTCCTTCTCTTTTTTTTTGTTGTACAACAAAATACAAACAACAACAAGAACAACGAATATAATATACATATACACATGTTTGGCGAAGGAACCGATCCGAAAAATAACAGAAAAACATATTTCCCAGTCACCAGAGGCTCCGCGCTTGATGATGTTGGACACATGAACAGCGCTAGGCAATGACATTCATGGGGCTCCGAAAAAAAGGGAGAATGGAGGATTGCACTAGAGGGTCCACACTTAGGCAATCATGAAGCATAGCTCCAGACTCAAAGGTGGAGGACACATGAACAGCGCTAGGCAATGACATTCATGGGGCTCCGAAAAAAGTGGAGAATGGAGAATTGGCGAAAAGCGCTAGGCAATGACATTCGCGGGGCTCCGGAAAAAGGTGGAGGACACATGAACGGCGCTAGGCAATGACATTCATGGGGCTCCAAATAAAAGTGGAGAATGGAGAATTGGCGAACAGCGCTAGGCAATGACATTCGCGGGGCTCCAGACTCGAAGGTGGAGGACACATGAACAGCGCTAGGCAATGACATTCATGGGGCTCCGAAAAAAGTGGAGAAACTAGAGGGTCCACACTAGGCAATCATGAAGCATAGCTCCAAACTCTTTGGGTGGAGGATGCATGAACAGCGCTAGGCAATGACATTCATGGGGCTCCGAAAAAAAGGGAGAATGGAGGATTGCACTAGAGGGTCCACACTAGGCAATCATGAAGCATAGCTCCAAAATCTTTGGGTGGAGGATGCATGAACAGCGCTAGGCAATGACATTCATGGGGCTCCGAAAAAAAGGGAGAAGGGAGGATTGCACTAGAGGGTCCACACTAGGCAATCATGAAGCATAGCTCCAAACTCTTTGGGTGGAGGATGCATGAACAACGCTAGGCAATGACATTCATGGGGCTCTGAAAAAAAAGGGAGAATGGAGGATTGCACTAGAGGGTCCACACTAGGCAATCATGAAGCATAGCTCCAAACTCTTTGGGTGGAGGATGCATGAACAGCGCTAGGCAATGACATTCATGGGGCTCCGAAAAAAGTGGAGAATGGAGAATTGGCGAACAGCGCTAGGCAATGACATTCGCGGGGCTCCGAAAAAAGGTGGAGGACACATGAACAGCGCTAGGCAATGACATTCATGGGGCTCCGAATAAAAGTGGAGAATGGAGAATTGGCAAACAGCGCTAGGCAATGACATTCGCGGGGCTCCAGACTCGAAGGTGGAGGACACATGAACAGCGCTAGGCAATGACATTCATGGGGCTCCGAAAAAAGTGGAGAAACTAGAGGGTCCACACTAGGCAATCATGAAGCATAGCTCCAAACTGTTTGGGTGGAGGATGCATGAACAGCGCTAGGCAATGACATTCATGGGGCTCTGAAAAAAAGGGAGAATGGAGGATTGCACTAGAGGGTCCACACTAGGCAATCATGAAGCATAGCTCCAAAATCTTTGGGTGGAGGATGCATGAACAGAGCTAGGCAATGACATTCATGGGGCTCCGAAAAAAAGGGAGAAGGGAGGATTGCACTAGAGGGTCCACACTAGGCAATCATGAAGCATAGCTCCAAACTCTTTGGGTGGAGGATGCATGAACAACGCTAGGCAATGACATTCATGGGGCTCCGAAAAAAAAGGGAGAATGGAGGATTGCACTAAAGGGTCCACACTAGGCAATCATGAAGCATAGCTCCAAACTCTTTGGGTGGAGGATGCTTGAACAGCGCTAGGCAATGACATTCATGGGGCTCCGAAAAAAAGGTTTGTTGGCAGGACCAAACGGTCCACCGGTTTTTTCCACCTAAAAGGCAAACATGTTTTTTTTTTTTTGCAAAGAAAAATAAATCATTCGCGAGAGCACCACATCTTAGAGAAACAATATACTTATGCCAAGGGTAATCTTCCTTGTAACCGAGAATGAAGGGCAGGATGTCAACTTTTAGCTTTTAAATGAACATGCCGGGGAAACATCGGGCTAAGCTAAAAACAAATCACTCATAGTGTATAAAACTCACACAGGCAAGTGTTTTATCCTATTCCCAAACCATAACTGCACCATGACTCTATTTTGCACACGACTTCCTATCGAATCAAAGATCAAACGTATGATCATGGACCAATAGGATTTTCTCGAGGGAAGTGTTTTTGGAGAGGAAGTCGGGTGTTTCGGTCTTTTCCTCTTTGTTCATGTGGGGTGGGATATCGCCAGTCGAGAATGGCAATCTGAAAGGAAGAGACACCAAAAATGGGTTTCCCTTTGCCGGCAGTCACTTACTTTGCCGAGAATTTATCTGATCTGAAGATTTTCCATTCCCTTTCTTTCATTGACCCAAAATTATTCTATTTGCCTCCGCTCTTTTCCATTTTCACTTTCCTTTGACCTTCGATTGGGAATCCTTCCTTTTCTTTTTTATTGTTCTTTTCTTTATTTCCATCCTTTTCTTTTTCTTTCTTTCCATTTATTCCTTTTCTTTCTTTTCACTTCTCCTTCCCCATCCCTTTGTTTGGGAAATTGGGTTTTAGCATTCTATTCGCTCTCCCTTGAGGAGATTCCGCTGTCCTTTGCTTCGAGGAAGGAATGAGGATTCTTTTTTATAGGCCAAGGTTCAAAAAGGTCTAAGGTTATGTTTCAATGGGGTCTTTTATCGTGGGAACTCAATCTTGATATCTGGGGCGAAACAAATTTGGGTGTCAAGGTGTCGATTTCGGGCCAAACTTCCATATTGTTCTATAAGGCACGCGTGACAATGATGATTTGAAAACAACGTGCAAAATTAGTCATGGCTACAGCCAGGTGGGCACTCAAGCATCCCGTTTATGGCATTGTGATACTACGGTTGGGAATTTACACAAACAGACCCAACGTTTCCAAGTTATGTTCTTTCATCAGTTTAATGAATTCATCCATTCTTATCTCGGTCATTCCGGAAAATAAACTCTTAGCGTCAGTCCCTTGTTTCTAGAAGATATGTTTGCTCTTTACGAATGATTAATACTTCTTAACTATAGCATGTCGACCTTTGCGGTCTTTCTTTCTTTTTCCTTTTTGTTTCATTTTTATATATTCACAAAATTATACACCTGTGGTCCTTTATGAATAAATTTTCTTTTGTATATCTACACTCTTATACATGACAAACTTTTTCTGTATACGCATTGGAACTCTCTCTCTTTACGTCACATGATCAAACCCTATTTACATTCAAAGATCTTTTTCGTTTTTCTCCAACGCACACCTATGGCTCATACAAAAGTTTCTTTATATACACTTGTTGTTCACACGCACAAGAATTTCTCTCCACGCATCACTTACACACACAAAAACCTTCTATACACATTTTCCTTTTACATACATGTATATATATAAAAACATTTTTTCTTTTCCTTTATATATGTAGACATTTTATTCACAACACTTCTTTCCTTTTTTATCATGATTTTGGTTCATTTTATTTTTAGGACGACGTTCCTAAATGGAAAACTCCACACGACTCCGGAATTTCAAAAAACACTATTGACAACAACGAAGTAAATACTAACGTAACAGTTCAAACGACATGTATGCACAAAACAAAAGTCAATCAAAACGAAACAAACGTTAGTCCCTCAGTTAAACAAAAGATAGCATACAAATGATAAATGATGGAACATACGAATTTGGGGATCCCACGGTCATGTGGCTCCACATGCCCCCGGACTCTTGGGTCACGGTAACAAAAAGTGGGGTGGTCGACAAAAGCATGGCTTTTGCTCCTACGTATCCTCAATTTGTGATGAGGAACTCAGACCTACGTAGTTCTTGATAACTGTGAGACTAAAAATAGTCTCGGTGTTTTCTTCACCAAAATGCGAACATGCTTTAGTAAAGAGACAAAACTTCCAACTGATCAGAGCAACATATGCTTTTTGGATGAAAAACAATGTGTCTATCGGGGAAGGAGAGTATGCTGATGAAATTTTCTCATAACCGTAAATGAGATTTTGGATGTTAGCATTTCATTTCTAAATGACCATTTAGAGGAAGCACTGGGTCCAACAAAGATAGGAGAAAATCACTCAAAGTGTATCAATCTCACACAGGTAAGTGTTTGATCCTAATTCTGAACCATAGATATGTCATGACTTGATTTTGCAAATCATTTCCTATCAAATCAAAGATTACATGCGTGATCATGGATCAATAGGACTTATTTTGGGAATGGTTTTTAGGTGGGGAATTTGGCTTTGAGTGTTTTTGCCTTTTCCTTTTCTGTTTTTGTTTAGTGCGTGGCGAGAAAGTTGCTAGCGCACAGGACCACTTTAGGTCGTGGTTTCCTTTTTCTTGTTTACTTGGTGACAATTCTGTACTGTTCAGATATTGTCTGGTCCAAAGACCTTTCTGGATGTTTCTTCTGTTTTCTTCCGATCCTTGATCGGGAATTTTCTTTCCCTTTTTTGCTTTCTCCCACTCTTTGATTGGGAATTTTTCTCTTTTTTTTTCTTTCTTTTTTTTTTGTTTTCCGAGGGCAAGGATTGACATTCTCACCCTGGGTCAAGGTTTATGATAAGTTGGGATTTTGGCTCAAGGCTTGTAGAATGGCTGGTCATAATATATGTCAGGGTTTGGCTAGCGGTTCGGGGATAAAGGGGATGCCCTACATTATTTCCATGATACACATGCAACAATGATGATCAGGAAATTTTATGCAAAACTGGTCATGCATGCACCCATGTGGACACTCAAGCATCAAGTTTTTATGGTCATGTGACACTAGGGCTCAGGATTCATTTTCCCTATTTTAAGTCAACCCAGTGTTTCCAAAATATGTTCTTCTATCAATTTGTGCATTCATCTGAGTCTATCTTGGGTGTTCGAAAAACTTTTCACAGCATTTACCCTTCAAATGTGTACACATTTTTTTTCAAAAACTGGTTAAGATCAGTAAAATCTTTCAAAGAAAAGTTGGAAATTATCTTTTTTCACAAGCATGTTGTTTTTTAGCTAGACAACTTTTTTATTATTATTATTTTTTCCTTCCTCTTTATTCTTTTCTTGCTCACTCTCTTTTTGCTCTCTTTTTTTTCCATGAGGTATTTTGCTACATATGTATATTTTTGTGAGGTATTCTGCTATATACATGCGTGTCCAAGGTATCTTGCTACCTAAACATACATATATATGTTTTGTGAGACATTTTTTGTGAGGTATGACTACCTTCCGAGCTTGTGCTTGTTTTATTTAAATTCCTAGGATCATGAGCAACTAGGTGTGTCCTACTATGACTTGAGAAACAAAAGGTGATCAAATAACAAGCAAAAATTTAAAAGTTACTAGGTTGCCTCCTAGTAGCGCTTCTTTAATGTCTTGAGCTGGACGCGTGATGGCTTGTCGGTCACGGACCTAGTACTTTGCTTACCTTTGGCTTTGGACTTGGTCGCCTATTGGTCGGCCATGGGTCGTAAGCAACGCTCTAACCTTTTTGTGGATGAGCTGAGGTGAACTCTAGAGGTGATGGTGGTGTGTCTGTTGCCCGCTGCTGGCCATCCCCAGGCTGCTATGGTGTTTCGCCCTGCGCCTGCCTGGAGACGCAGTACTTCTTGATGAAAGCTCGATTAGTAGGGGGCCTGATGCCCTTGCTGGAGGTGACAAGCACTCCGTAGAACTGACAGAGACCCGTAATTAGAGCTTGACAACTCCAAGACCCTGTTGGACTTCTTCGGGTCCACTTGGTGTCTTGCAGGCACGATCCCTGCAAACAATAGATGAAATCAGAAATCAGTTGAGCGATGTGCATACTTACCTATGATGACGTGACCTTGCCGGGGGGAACGGGCACCCTGTAGGACTACAGAGGCCCGTAACCAGAGCTGGAAACCCCAGGGCCCTGTTGGACTTCTCCGGGTCCACTGGGTGTCTTTGTGGGTGTGATTCCTCGCTGGGGGAACGGGCACCCTGTAGGACTGACAGAGGCCTGTAACCAGAGCTGGAAACCCCAGGGCCCTGTTGGACTTCTTCAGGCCCACTGGGCGTCTTGTGGGCGCGATCCCTGCAAACAATAGATGACATCAGAAATCAATTGAACCATGTGCATACTTACCTATGTCATGACGGCACAGACCAACCGATACTTCTGCAGGGGGAGATTGGCATTATGGTCGCCGGGCAGAATGTTACTAAATAGCAACGTCATCCATATCCATGTAAAAGTGGTCATGTTGGTGCGCATGATCCACACTCATCTTTTTGCAGCGGCACGGGTGAAATCTTGCCCCGGTATGCATAGTAGATGCGTGATAGCCTCCCTCTCTGGATGTGCTCGCACAATTGGTCGCCCTCTAATATTAGGGGTTGGCCCAGGAACTGATAAAAGGAAACTACTGGCCCCTTAACCGGGAGCGCAAGTCTCGGTGAAGCATCTAAGGGCAAAGGACCTTATATTCTCCTAAGGTGTGGATATGGAGCACACTAAAAATGAGGACGCGTAGCCCTCTAAGGGCGTGCAGCCCTCTGTAGGCGAGGATGTGCAGTCCTCTGATGGCGAGGACATATAGTCCTCTAAAGGTGATAGGTACTAGTACCCAAGGGTCCACCTTTATGAGAAAGCAAGAGATCGACTCATCGAGAGGGTCGGTCATCCAAAAAGATTGGACACGAGATGTAGGAAATCTATGCAGTTAACATGTTTTTTAGGGATGCAGACGCATGCAACCTTTGTCGTGAAATTTGGTAATGCTGACCTCATATGAATCAATGCAATGCAATGGAAAGCTGTACAATGTTCATGACATTCTTTCCCTATTTTTTGATTTTGATTTTGATTTAATTTTTTTGGAAAACACAGGTTGACTGTCCTTTTGAAAAAGGTGATAATTCATGCAACCTTATCCTATCTTTTGCAAATCTCTCCGGGAACTCCCTCAGAGTGTATATTATGTTTGATTTAGTCACTTGACCATTTTGCCGTGACGACAATTGAGTCGTTTCACGTTTAACCAATCCATTGAAATTCCAGGGTTTTGTCCCCTTTTTTTTTTAAAAAAAAAACATCGATGGGTGAGAACTTTTGATCTGCCCCTATGTTCACTTGAGGCTCATGCATGATGCCCCTCATTGCCCCAGTGTAAGGCTTTGAGGTACCAATCGTTGTCTTGTTTTTACAACTTCGCAGTGAGGAAGAATGAAAGATGCAGTTGATTCTTGCAAAAAGAATTTTCCAAGGACGAGAAATAGTTGAAGGATTTTTCAGTTGATGGATTAAGTCAAATGACTCCTATGTAGAAGCAAGATGTTTTGATGTCTTGATGATGCTAAAGGATCAAGTGCTTCTAAGTTTTATTCAAGACAAGAATCCAAGAAAATCAAGATATATGATCAAGTTGATCTCTAGAATCTTTAGGAATAAGTTTCTAAATTGAAAAAACAAAAGGTTTGACCAAAGAATTCCATCATTTCAAATTGAGATTTTCTCTCTGGTAATCGATTACCAGCAACTGAAAATGTTTATCACAGTCACTAGAAATTTGAATTCAAAATTTATAATGTGTAATTGATTACACATGGATGGTAATCGATTACCAGCAGTTTATTGAACGTTTTAATTCAAATTTTAAAGCCTGTAATCGATTACACAAGTCTTGTAATTGATTACCAGAGGGGATTTTCAGAAAATAATTTCCAAGTCACATCTATTCAGATGTTTTATGAATGACAATCAAAGGTGACTTGGAAACACGAATTTAAAGAGACTTTTCATTGCCCAAACAGTTTTATCCTCTCAAAAAGATTCCTCGGTCAACCACTTGCATATTCAATAAAGAATTTTGATTGATCTTCATTATACAATCTATCTCTTTTAAGAGAGATTTCTTCTTCTCTTCTTCTTATTTCTGAAAAGGGATTAAGAGATCGTGGGTCTCTTGTTATAGAGGATTCCTGAATACAAGGGAAGGGTTGTCCCTGTGTGGTTCAGACTTTCTAAAAAGAGTTTAACAAAGAGAATGGAAAATCTCAAGTGGGTTGCTTGAGGACTGGACGTAGGCACGAGAAGTGGCCGAACCAGTATAAATCAAGTTTGCATTCCTCTCTTCCCTTAAACTTCTTTTATTTATTGCTATTTATCTTTTGCTTTAAAGAAGTTTACTTTGAATTGTCTTTTGAGTAATTCATGTTCGGGGTGCATTGTTAATCCGAAAAAAGAGAGTGAAAGTTTAATTAGGGAATAGTCTTCGTACCTTAATCAACCCCCCCTTCTTAAGATAACTGAGGCCATTTGTCCAACATCCTATTCTTGATAACTCACTTCTCTCTAAAAAGACAAACTTTCCGGAATGATAAAATGAGATCACATGAACGTCTTGAAAACACAGTCAATCAAATGCTTCTTTTTTTTCTTTTTGAACTCTTTTTTTTATTTTTTTATTTTGAAACTTATTGGTTTTGAACTTTACTCGTTGTTTTACGGCACCCCCACCAACGTGCAAGACGAGTAATCTCTGATTGAACGGTCTTGGAAGTCCAAACTCAGGAGCACAGGTCGCTTGAGCAAACAGACCAATGGCTTGCACCCACATTCTGGTGAAAGTTGAATAAGCAAAGATGCGTCATTAGAGACATCTAACAACAGCTTTCAAAATTGCCCCATGTGTGGGATCTCTTGTCAAAGTCAGGATTTACACACGATTCTCCTCAAATTTCAGCCAGCATCAATTAGACCTTGCACCTTACGATTCAGAGCCCTACAATGCTCAATGGAACGCCCCGGGGCTTCTCCGTGACAAGCACACGTTGCGTTCGAATCGTATTATCGGAGAAATGGAGGTTGATGAACCTTGGCTGGGGTTATGGCTACCATTGAATTATCAAGTAGATATGGGATCAAGTTAGCATAGGACACTGGAATTGGGGTTAATTCTACAGGCTTTTTCACTGCAAAATTCATTTCTTGGTTGGTGTTTTGGTTTATGCTAAAGGTGGTGTTTGTCATTGGAAGTGCGGTAGGTAGGCTTTGTGGTTGATTTTAGGGATGGCCTTTGTGGATGACTGGGTGGTGGGTAATGAGAAGGGTTGTTATTGGCTGAGTAATGACATTGTTGGGTTGGTGGGAAACTTGGCTGTATAGGAATGGCAGTCACAGCACGGGCTTCTCCTTCATCCTCACCCTCTTCATTTGCCCCAATTTTCTCATTCGTCCAAGCAGGATGACTAAATTTGCCTCTTTTTAGACCCACATCGATCCTTTCACTGGCAAAGACCAAATCCGCAAAGCTTTGAAGGTGCGTAGCCCACCATTTTCCATAGTAGAATACTGGTAATGTGTCTACTATCATTGTCATCGTTTTTTCGTCATTGAGGTGCCACTTGAGCTGCCAGGTTCTCCACCTTTGGGTGTATTCTTTGAAAGATCCGTGCCCCCTTTTTTGCACATGTTTTGTAGTTGCATCCTATCCGAAGCCATTATACCGACACTACCTAACGAAGGCAACCATTAGGTCCTCCCAGGAATGGACTCGGGAAGGTTCCAAGTTAGTGTACCAGGTAACAACTACCCCAGTAAGACTTTCTTGGAAGGAATGTATCAACAATTCCTCATCTTTTGCGTATGCCCCCATCTTCTGACAATACATCTTTAGATGGTTCTTGGGGCAAGTAATCCCCTTGTACTTGTCAAAGCCCATCACCTTGAACTTGAGAGGGGTGATGATATTGGGTACTAGGAACAACTCTTCTAGGTTAGCAAAGGCATAATCTTCACCTCCTTCAATGGCCCTGAGCCTTTCCTCTAGATGATCCAGCTTTCCCATTTCTGCCATGGCATGAGGGTTTTTACTTGTCATGGAATGCAAGAGGTGTAGTTGTGGGTGATACTGAGGGCCCTCCAAAGGGTTTTGTAGGGGTATACCACCAATTGCCTGCCCTTCAGTGGCATATCCAAGGCAAGGCTCGAAGTCGGCTAGATTGTGGTGGGGCATTTCATGTGTCTTACCCATGGGTTGAGAGACATGTGCATGATCAGTTTGGGGTTGTCGGCTCTCAATGAGTATGGGAGTGGAGTTATTGACATTCTCACTGGGAGTGTACGCTACATTGGATGGTGTATAGTTGGGAGGCAAGCCATATGGGGGGAAGGCATGCTTGTTTTGACTTTGCACATAATGGGGGCCGCCCATACTTCCCAAATCTTTGCCTACCATAGCTGAGGTTGGATGATTCATTTGGTTGAGGCCCGATGGGGGCATTGGGTTCACCTTAGCAACAGTGCTGGTAGCGGCAAATATTAAAGTTATTTCCCCTCTTAGACAACCTCCACATTTTCTCCTTTGTGAAAAGACACTTGTTAGCATTGCCACACCTCTTAGGCTTGAGTTTATTCCTGAAGTAAAGGAGTTGTTGGATGAGGGTTTGGTTCGCAAGAGCTTAAATCCTTGTGCTTTGTTGGTGCCCAAAATAGGTATTATTAGGCATCAAATCCCTAAAATAGGTGGTATGATGAATGTTTTGAGTGGTGCAACCCTTTTTGTAAAATCACTCGTGCACCCAACATCTTCATGATTTGTGTACATAGGGACTCATTAGGTAGGTTTGTTCTTATTTTTAGTTTCAATACAAACTTAGGTACTTATATGGGACACCTTAGGTTTGTCATACTTTTTGGTAGGAATAATCAACATGAAAATACTGAAAAAGGTATGTTTTATTGCATTACTTTTCTTAATTTTTTAAATAGTGATTCAGGGGTTCCCATGAACCCTAAGAGAATAAAGGTCATTCCTGAGTGGCCCACTCCACCAGTATAAGAAAAATTTGGGGCTTCCATGACTTAACAAACTTTTACAAAAGGTTTGTCCCATATTTTTCTATACTTGTAGCACCACTCATTGAGTTGGTGAGGAACCATGTTCCTTCATGGGAAGATGCTCAGGAAATAGGTTTTCAGACCTTACCTTACTTCAACATACCAAACACCACTAATACATATGGTTTTGTTCTTTTTACAGGTCTTGAGGAAAAAAGTCCAGAGTTTCAAAAACCTCAGGATTTGAGGTCAAATCCTTTTCAAGGGGGAGGGAATGATGCAATCCTACCTCGCAAGGGCATTGGATAGAAGACTCCAAGAAGATTGGATCAGAGATGCAAGAGAAGGCCTTAGAGTTCTCATGAGCCTTAGGGTAGATTTTGGGCCCATGGGCTAAGTATGAGCTCGCTTATCTTTGTACATATTAGATTAAGGTTTCATTATTTTGGGCCTTGTATTTAGGGCTCCATAATATAGGTAAGGTACCCTAGAAATTTAGGATTTTTCAGCCCTTGTATTTTAGGGCACCTAGACTAGTTTTTGTATTAGGGGTAATTTTGTAATTTCACATGCATTAAGTGAATATTTGATTTGTGCGGTTGGAAATAAATTTAATTGAATTGGGAGAAGCCCAATCCAATTAAATTTTAGAGGGGGAGGTGAGCATTTGCTTGCTACACCCCATTGCCACATCATATAGTCACACTTTGTGCATGTCCTTCATGCTTTACATGCCTCATGACACCTAAGCACACTTAGTGGAGAATTTTGGACTTGATCTTGGATTAGTGGGCTGAACCATAGCTAAAATTCACTAATCATGATTAGTGAAAATTTGGCTCCACAAATTCAATTTCAAATTCAAGTGAAATTTTAATAGAAATTCAAATTTCCCTCCAATTTTGTGTGACACTTAGGCTATAAATAGAGGCCATGTGTATGCATTTTTTCAACTTTGATCATTTGAAAATTAAACTTCAGATTTCAGAGCACTTTTAGAGCACAAAATTTCGTGCTCTTCTCTTCCTCTCCCTTCATTCATCTCCTTCTTCCTCCAAGCTCTTATCCATGGCCTCTTGTAGTGGTGAGCTTCTTCTAGACTCATCTTCTCCTTGAAATGGCATCTCCTCTCTCTCTTCCTTCTCCATTCCGCTACCATTCATCTTCCAAGAAGAAAAGGAATCCATTGATGAAGAAGATCTTAGGCGTACAAGCTCCACATGGAGCTACATCACTAAACCCTAGACCACCAACCATAAACCTTAGACCACCAACCCTAAACCCTGTAAACCATAAAACCCATAGTTATTTCTTCCTTTTATGTTTTTCCTTCTTTTCTAATCTGAATATTTGCACGGTTGATGAATACGTAAAAGAAATAATTATATGAACATCCATTGAAACACACGTTAATTACCACATTACATGACAATCCCATAATTATTTCACAAGCATGTAAGTTTTAAACATTGCCTTAACAATAACCAAATGTTCAATCTTCTCCTAAATCAACAAAGTGTGTTGTCAACCTCATCAAATTGGTATACTGCCATATTCTACTCATATAAGGTGTAGGCCACTGCTTTACATGATAATGACAATATGTTGACCACAACAAAGTTGTTGGCGGTAAGGGACAAGCTTCTCTTAGAAATACCTATTACATAGGCACATACATATTAAAATGATCACAACACATTTTATTACAAAAATTACACAAACATGATGATTATGAGTTTACTTGAACAAAATGATTTTCAAGCACATGACCGATGCATATAACTTGATGTACAAAATAATCTCTTGGTGGTTGACTTCTAAGAGGACAAAATGTCATGCTTTGTTGGAGAAAAAGAGAAACAAGGATGACATTATACCTTGATGCAACCACATAACTCATGTCGGTTATATTCATCCACTTATCCATGGTAACCTACACGTAACAATTTTAATTAGATTTATTCAAAGCAAAATTAATCCATCAAAACTTAATAAAAAAACTAATATACCATCGATATGTTAACCAGGCCCAAGCCACTTAGTGCTTTTTTTTATATAAAAAAAAAATTGAACTTGAACACGTCGTTTTCGATAAGGGAAATAAATGAAAGGACATAAAAAGGGGTCTCTGTCTCTCTCAAACTCGAGAAACGAAACCCTAAAATTCTCTCAAACTACAAACTCCACATCTTTGTTGCACAATCGCACCATCGACTTGTGTTTGAACATTGTCGCACTCACCATCACGAAAGCTCCCAACACCACTTCACTCACCACTTTGCAAGGTTATGTCGTTATGATCTCTTTGTGGCTTATGAGGATTAATTTGAGGTTGCTTGTGATTCAATTTTATTATTCATAAAATTCCTCTCTTAACTAGCTCAAGAATTAGCATTTTACTTTTGGATTTTGTTTATTATGCACAAAATTTATTAAATTAGCATAAATTTGATGTTGGGATTTGTTTTTATGCTTGATTAAAATGTTTCAAGTTTTGATTAATGTTTTGTGCTTGAATCTTGATTCTTAGTCTGAATGTCTAACAGCAATGCATTGTGACCTTCATAATTTGAATTTTACTTCTTGATTTTGTTTATATCATATTTCTAATTTTTTAGCTTGTCCCAATTTGTGCATTTCTGGTTCGTTATGTGAATTTTATGTTTGATGTTTGAACTTATTTTCTTAGAACTTAAGTTGAACTTATTTATTTATTTTTGTAATCTTTGTTACGTGACTTTGATGCTTGAACTCTTGGATTCCATTTGAAAGCTTGAACTTGAAAATATATTAATTTGTGATGAAGTTTTTTGTGTGTCTTTTCTTAAGACATGTAGATCAATTAGTAACCAACTAATTCGATCACTGACCCAATGAGTGTCTTGATCGGGTTATCAGGTCTAGTTTTAAAACACTAGATCCAAGTTCCAACCCTAACCTTATAAATTAAATTTAAATAATAATTAAAAATAAATATAAATTTAGAGACTCAATTAAAAATAATAATTCAAAACTTAATTCAAAATTTCAAAAAATTTAAGGACCTTCAGAATTAATTTAGTACATGTTTGATTTTATGTTGAATTTTCTAGAATAATGTTAAACATAATTTTACATAAAGTTATGCATGTTTAATTTTATGGTGATGAATTGATTATGACTTTTGAGTTGAAATAATTTTTGAGTAACTTTTACACTGGATCAAAAAATTTTATACCAGATTTGAATATTAACTTGTTATTGTTGGAATTTTAGGATATCTTTATAAAATACCAATAATCACCCGGAACACATTACGTTAGATTATCAAGAAGAGTTTTAGGAATATCTGAATCCATAATGATTGATCAAACAAACGCAACGAAATCTGAATATGTAGGTGATTTCTAATCTATGTGTTCTTCTTAGGATCTATTACGGAATGTTGTAGAGACAACAGATAACCGACTAATAGCGTAATCAGTGACTTCATGGTTCTTCATCAACCGAAACGTCTTTATTCCTTAATAGAACCTTTGTAACTCTTCATATAGGGAGAAGAGAAACTATATGTGACGGCTCGATATATTGGGGACCATAGCCTTCTTATAGTGTGTTAATCTAATAGGGTTCTCATTATCCCTTAATGGGCCAACACTGACATCTGCTCATTTAGGTCCATATCATTTGATTTAGTTGTCTAACAGGCTCACTTAATTTGATAACATAAAATAAAACTCACTAATGATAAATAGTTAATATAATTTTCTTATAATATTTGGAATAGAAAATTCCAACAATCTCTCACTTGGGATACATATTGTAACAATTATTTCAAAAATCGTTAAGCACACATCTATATGTTATTTGCCTTTAGACTTCCACCTTAACAACCTGGTCCATCTCATGTATCAATAATGGAATCATTGCGGCTTTCATCACTACAACAAACGTAACTAGACCCCAATGACCTCCACATCAGTACACTCAAGGATATAGGTCAATATGGATAAGCAACATGGAAATTACATGCAATGTGATCTTAGTCATGCCTATTTCCAACTGGTCCAAACTTTATTCTTTATAGAGATCTATCCAAACACAATATAAATATTGCAAACAAAACAAGCTGATAATGAAACGATAAACTTCAACTTTATTTTGGTAGAAAATCCAAACAACAAAATATTTGTAAACTGTAAGATATAGAATATAAGACTCCCATTAAGCTAAGGTGCTATTAGGAATTACACCCATATGAGCAGTGTGTGCATGAAAAACTTTAAGTTTCATACCTTTAGTAAGTGAATCAAGTAGCATGCAATGAGTCCCTATATGTTCTATACAAATCTCTATTTTCTGAATTCTTTATTTGACAACCAAATACTTTATGTCAACAAACTTTTACTTGGTTGAATCCTTAATAAGACCACTAAGATATTGTCTCAATAAACACCCGAGGACTACTTAATGTTGGCAACAACAGACAAACCAGTTTCAATAATTTAGCAATCATAAATTCTAGTATGATGTCTCATCGCAAAATATTAACTCCACCAACATGGTTAAATGTGGAGCCTTATGTGGAGTGATTGCTATTAAGACATTCCGAAAAAATCGAAGTCAGAATACCCAATGATTTCTAAACTTCTAGACTTTTGATATGAAAACATGTAGTTTCTTATTCTCTTCAATTAACGTATAATGCGCTTTACTACTTTCTAGTGTTGCATACCAAGATTACTCATATATCACCTTAGGACTCTCACAAAAAATTATTTTATGACAATAGAAAATAAACTTAAGAATACATGATAAATTGCAATATAATTGTTTTGCAACAGTAAATCGTATGATAATAGTAGGATGTCATCAACATATAATACCAAAATTATAAATTTACTCCCACTAAACTTTTAGCACACAATCATCAACCAAATTTACCTCAACATCTAAGAGATAATCTTGATGAATTTCATAATACCATAGACGAGAGACTTGTTTAAAAGCTTAAATGGATTTCTTTAGTTTGCATACCATAAACTTTAGATCATCTTAAACAAGGTTTTCTGGTTGCACCGTATAAATTTTTTCATCAATGTTTCCATTTAGAAATGTAAAATAATTATCAAAATGATCTACAATGTCATTATAGTCCTAAGAAAGTCTTTCTAAGAAATCAGAGAGAAAGTCTCTTTGTGATCAATGACTTCCTTCTTGTAAAACTTTTGGCGACAAGACAAACTTTATATATGTCAATATTATCCATTGAATCTCTTTCGACAATAGGTATTTATCTACAACTTATGGGTTTCACACTTTCAAGCAATTTGACGATATCCCAAATGTCATGTTCAACCATTGGTTTTATTACATCATTTATGGCATCAATTCACTTGAGAGTTAGAGCACAACATGACTTAATTAAAGTCAATTAGACCTTCATAGTCAACCTTATGTCATATTCATGTTCTTCAAGAAATATGACATAATCATATCAAATTACATTTTTCCTTTCTCTAGTGGATCTTCTTAATGACATTTCTTAAGGCTATTGAGTTTAAACTTTAGATGGTGCTTGAGCGAGAATCTCAGTGTTGTCTTGTCTTTTAATAATGTTAAGAGTAACATCATTATTTAATTACCATATTTGTTTCTTGAACAATGGTAAGTACAAAGACTTACCTTTTGTCAATAACAAGTTATTCTTTAAAGACAACACTCCTTATGTTTCCTTCCCCTCCAAACTCAATTTCCTTAAGGAGTCTTACACGTCGTAAACATGATCTTAAAGTGGGATTTTAAAACTTATACATGTGAGAGCTTTAAATGTAACAAAAAAAATTGTAACTAAATTATCTTTAAGTCCAACTTACCTTTATGCAGCCTATAAGGCATTGCATTGGCTGGACATCCCCAAATGTGCATATGCCTAATGTTGAGATTTCCTTGGCTCACACTTATAGGGGTTCTTAGTGACTACTTTAATTGGTACCCTAAAAAGATACAAATTGCATTCTTTAATGTCTTTCCCTAAAGAAACTTTGGTAGAGAAGAATCAAACTTCTTACCATATCTGTACAAGTATAGTTTCATCATTCTGTAACTTTGTTCGTGGTAGGTTTACCTAACATTATATGTTGTAGACCAATTTCACAATTATTGAAGAAAACAAATGAGGGACTCCAAACGTTGTACCTCATGTCATATCTACCATAGTATCCCCCACAGTCAAATTTGACAACCTTAATTTTCTTTCCTAGTTGAAGTTCAACTTCAGCTTTGAAAGACTACATGTCCAGAGACCAAAACTTCTCATAATTAAATAAAGATGAATCATCTATAAACATAATAAAATACATTTGTTCATTCCATGAATCCATAAGGAATAGAACACAAATATATGCATGTATTAGTTCTAAGACATCATCCTTATTTCTTTCAGCACCTAAATTCCATTTGTTTGTTTACTTTCCCTTTATATACTCAATATAGACTATAAGGTCCAACCAATATAAATGATCCATAATTTCCTATAACACAAGCATCCAAATTCTCTATTAAGAGATATGACTTAAGCGCTTATGTTATAATATAACAAAATTCTCATTGAATTTTAAGTTTTGTACCACCTAAAATTGTTCGCAATAGGAACACTCAAATATCCATAAAAGAAATCGTAACTAGCAACATTTGAAACACATGGGAGACTAACTTTATTATTTCTAATTGAACAAAAATAACTGAATTTGTCCAAATTAGAAATAAAATTTGATTTAATAAATAGCTCAATATATGTCTCAACCAAATTCAAATGAAATTGAGTCTTTTAAAGCAACATTAAAGTTCTCATAGCTTCAACTGCAACTTTATGTCATCGCCTACATAAAAGAATCTTTCATTATCACTTGGCGGGTGACTCCATAGGTAGCATCGTATAGACATGCTTTTGTGAGTAGTAAAGCCAAAATCTATCCACTAACTTCCTTTGGTACAAAACTAAATTAACTTTAAAACATACAAAAAATGAGAAGTTTTACCATTCTTCACATACTAAATAGTGTAATTAGGACTCCATTTTTTTATATGCCTTGATCTACAAAAGCAACAAGGAAATTCCTTATCTTGTTTTCTTGTTTCTTTTTTAAAATTAAAAATTAAAAAATTATACAATATCATCATCTCTCAATTGACTCCCTTTTCAAACTCTAAATTTTGTACATACAGATTTGGAATTCAAATAATATGAGTAATTTAAACCATAGTAGTAACAACAACAATTAAAGAAGAGAACAATAAACATACAATGCACAAATAATCTTTATGGTAAATTTCAAGACCGAAACAAGATACCTAGCGTACCATTAATCTTCAATCTTTGGATTGAAAAGACTAATTGCAAGTGGTACTCTCAACACATTGGTTAAACATTGGTGATAAGTCCTATCAAACAAAGGTTGTCTTTGGACACTCCATTGCTCACATGGAAAACTTATATGATGATTACTCCATTCAAATAATGATTATCTTTGAACATTTCATTATTCACATGGAAAATCACTATTTATAATCACCACATGTTTACCATTGCAAGCATGTAATTATTCTGCCAAATTGTATCTTCCTTTGGGTCGAGCACAATTCGCATGAATAATTCCATACAACATCCATGTAAATTCAATCAAATCAACTTACCCAACAGAGGTTACTTTGGCAACATGTTGTTTCAATCAATTTAACCAAAAAATACAAGACAATTTAATATAATAAATGGGAGGTCTTAAAATTACACAACTTTCACATATAATTTAATTGTATAAAAATATATATAATAGAACATGCAAATATTTTGACAATAAATTCTGTCAAATAACAGTCTTTCTTTGGATTTACTATTATTCACATGAAAACACCTTATAATTGTCACACATTTATCATCACAAGTACAAAATATTTTTGGCCAAATTGTGTCTTCCTTTAAGCTGAACACAATTCGCATAAATAATTTTATACAAAATCTATGTAATTTTAATCAAATCAATTTTAACAATAGGGATTACTTTACAATATATTGTGTCAATCAATTTAATTAAACAAATCATTAGATATGCAAATAAATGGGAAAGACTGCTAAATTAACTTCAATACAAACAAGAGCAAGAGATTTACCTTTCTTTACACGCCATGCAACGTACCTTGGACACTCTTTTTTCATGTGTCCAAATTTCTTGTAAAAGTAGCAAGTAAATTCTTCATCTTTCTTTTGTTTCTTTTACTGAGAGCACCCTTATTTTTTTTATTCTGAGAGGTCAAGCTTAGATGAGCACTTTCAGATATGTCTTTCTGCAGCCTTTCTTCCTCTTGCACACATTGAAATATAAGCTCATTAATGGACCATTTGTCCTTCTGAGTGTTATAGCTTACTTTGAATTTCCCAAAGTGTATAGGAAGTGAGATCAAAACTAAATGCACGAGCAGGTCTTCACCAAGCTCTAGCTTAAGTGCTTTCAGTCTCGATGTAAAGTTAGACATTTTCATTATGTACTCCCTTATATAACTTTTGCCCCTTTTTTTAACCAAATAAATAAATAAAAAACAAAAAACTACATGCACAAAAAACTTATATATATTATGAATAGATGCCAAAAACCAAAATACACTCAAATTTAAATGAAATATCCAATATGACAATATCTGAATTTACCAACAATTAATATGTGTTGTTCCAAAAAAAAATTGGGTTCATATAACCAAAGAAATCCAAGTATAATTAGAATCAAATAACTTTAAATTCCAATAATCTAATAGTAATGATGACTCTGATACCACTTGTTGGAATTTTAGGGGATCCTTATAAAATACCAAAAATCACCCAGAACACATTACGTTAGATTATCAAGAAGAGTTTTAGGAATATCTGGATCCATAATAATTGATCAAACAAACGTAGCAGAATCTGAATCCGTAGGTGAATTCTGATCTATACGCTCTTCTTAGGATCTGTTATGGAATGTTGTAGAGACAACAAATAACCGGCTAACAGTGTAACCGGTGGCTTCATGGTTCTTCCTCAACCAAAACCTCTTTTGATGTAAGCCTTGGATCTTCTTCATCAATGGAGTCCTTTGCTTCTTGAAGATCAATTGCAGTGGAATGGAGAAGGAAGAAAGATGATTGGAGACGCCACTTCAAGGAGAAGATGAGTCAAGAACAAGCTCACCACCATAGGAAGCCATGGATAAGAGCTTCAAGGTAGGAAAAGATGAGTGGAGGGAGAAGGAGCACAAAATTTTGTGCCTCAAATGAGGTCTGAACTTTGAAGTGTAATTCTCAAATGATCAAAGTTGAAAAAATGCACACACAAGGCCTCTATTTATAGCCTAATTGTCACACAAAATTGGAGGGAAATTTGAATTTCTATTCAAATTTCACTTGAATTTGAATTTGAATTGGTGGAGCAGAATTTGGATCCAAAATTTCACTAATTATAATTAGTGAATTTTAGCTATGGTTTAGCCCACTAATCCAAGATCAAGTCCAAGATTCTCCACTAAGTGTCCTTAGGTGTCATGTGGCATGTAAAGCATGAAGGACATGCAACTGTGACTATATGAAGTGACAATGGGGTGTAGCAAGTAAATGCTCGCATCCCCCTTAGGATGGTCCAAAATATAATTGGATTAGACTTCTCCCAATTCAATTAAATTTCTCTCCCAACACACACACATCAAATAGTGCACTTAATGCATGTGAAATTACAAAACTACCCCTTATACAAAAACTAGTCTAGGTGCCCAAAAATACAAGGGCTGAAAAATCCTACATTACTAGGGTACCCTCCCTACACTATGGATCCCTAAATACAAGGCCCAAAAATAATGAAACCTTAATCTAATATGTACAAAGATAATTGAGCTCATACTTAGCCCATGGGCCCAAAATCTACCCTAAGGCTCATGAGAACCCTAGGGCCTTCTCTTGCATCTCTGGCTCAATCTTCTTGGAGTCTTTTATCCAATGCCCTTGGGGGGTAGGATTGCATCATTCCCTCCCTCGTGAAAAGGATTTGACCTTAAATCCAAAGGCTCTTTAAGCTCTAGGCTTTTTCCCTCAACACCTGTAAAAAGAATAAAAACATATATATTAGTGGTGTTTGGTATGTTAGAGTAGGGAAAGGTCTGAAAACCCCTTTCCTGGCCATCTTCCCATGAGGGAACATGGTTCCTCACCAACTCAATGAGTGGTGCTACAAGTATATAAAAATATGGGACAAACCTTTTGTAAAAGTTTGTTAAGTCATGGAATCCCCAAATTTTCCTTATACTTGGTGGAGTGGGCCACTCAGGAATGACCTTTATTCTCTTAGGGTCCGTAAGAACCCTTTGATCTTTATTTTAAAAATTAAGGAAAGTAATGCAATAAAACATACCTTTTTCTGTATTTTCATGTTAGTTATTCCTACCAAAACGTATGACAAACCTAAGGTGTCCCATACGAGCACCTAAGTTTGTATTGAAACTAAAAATAAGAACAAACCTACCTAATGAGTCCCTATGTATGTGAATCATGAAGATGTTGGATGCATAGGTGATTTTACAAAAGAGGGTTGCACCACTCAACACATTCATATACCACCTATCATAGGGATTTAGTGCCTCATAATACCTATTTTGGGCACCAACAAAGAACAAGGATTTAAGCTCTTACAAACCAAACCCTCATCCAAAAACTTCTTTACTTGAGGAATAACCTCAAGCTCAAGAGGTATGGCAGTGCTAAGGGATGTTTCCCTTGATAGGAGAAGGTAGAAGGATTGTTTAAGAAGGAGTGTTATTTTGATATCACCTTTTGTTGCAAAATGGTTTTCCTTCTTAACAATCTTCTTGGAGGAATCTTTTTCCTCTTTTTCCTTCCCCTTGGCCTTTGAAGACAAGGCCTTACTATCATTCTCTTTCTTTTGTTTTTCTAGTTTTTCTTCCTCATCCCTCTTATCTTTCATAGTTAGTTGATCTTTGGCCACCTACGAAGGTGTTTGAGGATGCAACACAAACTTTGTTCCAAGGTGGGTGAGGGTTATCTCATTAGTTAGGCCATTATAGATGATTTTCCTATCATACTGTCATGGCCTACCAAAGAGAAGGTGTCATGCCTCCATAGGAACTACATCACAAATCACTTCATCCTTATATGTTCTAATGGAGACGGGCACTTTCACTTGTTGATTGACTATCATCTCCCCTTTCTCATTGAGCCATTGAAGTTTGTAAGGCTTTGAATGGGGAGTGATAGCAAGGCTCAACTTAGAGACTAATCTTGTGTTGCAACAATTGCAACATGAAACACTATCTACAATGAGAGAGCATGTGTTATAAAAAATTTTACACCTTGTGTGAAAAATATTCTCTCTTTGAGATTGGGTCAAGTCACAAGATTGGCCTCCCAGAAGCCTTTTGACCATTAAAAGGTCCCCTTCTTCTTGGGGGTAGATTTCTTCGCTAGATTCTTCCCCTTTTGCTTCTTCACTTTCACTAGAGGAAGGCGAAGTAGTAACCTCATCTTGGCTACTATAAATGTCTTGGCCTCTCATAATCATGGTTTTCTTGGTGGGGCATTGAGAAGCAATGTGTCCTATTCCAAGACATTTAAAGCACTTTATAGAGCTAGTCTTCTCTTGCATACTAGCCTTAGGGGATTGCTTTTCTATTATCTTTCCCTTATCATCTTTAGGCTTAGAAGGTGCAGCCCTTAAGATGCCTTGACCTTGGTCTTTCTTTGGATAAGAATGAAAGCCATAAGATTTTGAAGTAGGCTTCCTTTTAAGTTGATGTTATACCCTTATGTAAAGTTGGACTAGGTCATCTAGGTCCCTATATGGAAGGAGCTTAACCTTGTCCCTTACTTCCATATTAAGCCCACTAAGAAACCTAACAATACTTGTTCTTTTCTCCTCCCTAAGCCCAACTCTCAAAAGGAGTAGTTCCATTTGTTGCCTATACTCTTCAACACTCATACTCCCTTGTCTAAGCCTTTGGAGCTTGTCCATTAGCTCCCTTTCATAGTAGGAGGGGATGTGCCTCTTCCCAAGGGCACTTTTCAAGTCATTCCAATATTCTACTAGAGGATCCCCATGAATCCTTCTTTCCCTAACAAGGGAAGTCCACTAATATAGTGCATCCCCTTGGAAGCTAAGGGTAGCCAAAGGAACCTTCTTTTCCTCACTTGTATGATGGCAAGCAAAGAGTTGCTCAACATTCAATTCCCAATCTAAATAAGCCTCTACAATGTCCTTTCCATGGAAGTATGGGAGGTTAATGTTAGCCTCTTGAGGTTATCTTTCATTTTCTTTCCTATGGGAATGAGGTCTAGGATGTGACCTATGCCTTCCTCTATAATAGTCACTAAGTTCTTCACTTAGGCTCTTGCAAGAGTCATGACTACTATAGGAGGCATGTTTTTCTCTTTCCATTTCTTTCATTATTTTTCTTCTTTCTTCCTCTCTTATTTGTTCTCTCTCATCTTTATTTATTTCTACCTTCTTTTTTACTTTTTCTTTTCTTTCTAGTTTTTCTTTCCATAACTTGAGGGAACCCAACTCATCTAAGATTTTAGATAGAGGGTCCTTATGACTAGTACCCTCACCATTAACACTAGATGAATGATGACTCATGTTGGTTCCTAAGTTGTGGTTCTTTCTTGTTGGGGTTTACAAAAGGTAAAAGCTAGGGTTCAAAAGAACTCAAGATAAGCGTGATAAGCAAGAAGAAAGTATTATGTAATTACAAGATAAACTAGACGTGACTAGTAAAGAAAATAAGCTATGAAAGTAAGAAAGAAATTAAAGTGCAAGAAATGTGAACAAGGCGAATCCTAAGAGTGTTTGGATGACCACATTTAAGGTTCCCAACAAAACACTCATTATCCTAAGGGAAAATTGCCTAAAATTATTACACATAAATGGAAGTTTGGTAACCTATTGGAGGCTCCCAACACACTTCCAATGAAAGGATTTTTTGTTACAAAACTTGAAAGCAATGAAGGTAAGTAAATTGCAAATTACAAAATTACAAAACGGTCTTCAATTTTGGTGGTTGTTCTCTCCTTGGTGATTCACTCAATTTGGAGTGCTTCTTAGTCCAATAAATCTTAAGGTGGTTGGCCCCTTGCTTCTTGACTCAAATTCTTCAATTGATGGCACCAATCCTCCTTTCCAATTCCCTATATGGAAACTCACAAACAAGGAAACAAAGAGACAAGCAATAACCAAAGACCAAGAAATGAAATGAAAGCTAAACCAATAGAATTTTAACAAGAAAAATTTTCAAGGATTATTCAATAATTAAAGCAATGAAAAGCACATAAAAGCAAGCTAGGACTCAAAGAGAAATGTAGAATGACTCTGTAGTAGAGTAAAAACAACAAGCATACTTCCCTTTCACTTTTTTTTCTTGGACACTGATTTGCCTGCCAAATTGTGTGATTTTTCATATTTTTTCCATTTATCCAGATCACTTGGTTATTTTTTTCTAATTTTGTTCCAAATGTCTAAAAAATTCAGTAAAAATGTCAGCTCAAAATTAGCAGTGACCAATTCCTAGTAATTTTTACAAGTTTGTATGTTCAAGCTGCCAGCACCAGTGATTTCAACCTAGAAATCAAGAGTAATGTTTATCTTGCTTAAGGCTTGGATAGTTACAATTTGTGTTTGTTTATGCTCAATTGTCTTGAATAACAAAATTCAAGAGAGCTTAAGACTTATTTTGATTCACAAATCCAGCCACAATTGAACACCACAACTCAATTTCTTCATAGGCATCATATAGGAAACTTAGAAAACAAAAAAAAGTTCAACAATAAGACTACTTCTAGGAATTGATTTAGAACATGTTATGAACTAAATAACATGCATGAATTAGACTCAAAATTCAAATGATAGGATTCAATCAACAAAATCAAAATTGAACACAAACTTAGAACATAATGTGACAATTATTATGACTAAACATGACTCTAAGACAACATGAATGAAGTGATTTACACTTAGATTTTTGTGTTTTTTTTCTAATCAATATTTTGTAAGAAAATTTAGATCTAAAGGTTCAGCACAAGAAGATTATGACTGAAAAATGATAGAATCTAAAATCAACACAAAAACATGATTCAAGAATAGATCTATAAAATTTGAACCATACAAATGCAAGAACAAGTGTAGATCTAAGATTTAATTAGTTTATTTTTTGAATCTACTCTAAAAAGCACCAAACCACAAGACAATGGAGGATATACATGGAGAATAAGATGAAGAACAAGGAATTAAAGTGAATCGACCAAACAAAAAGATAGAGGAAGCAAAAGAATATTACCTAGACGAAGATGCTTTGATACCACATGATGTAGCTCCATGTGGAGCTTGTAAGCCTTGGATCTTCTTCATCAATGAAATCCTTTGCTTCTTGAACATCAATTTCAGCGGAATGCAGAAGGAAAAAAGATGATTGGAGACGCCACTTCAAGGAGAAGATGAGTCAAGAACAAGCTTACCATCATAGGAAGCCATGGATAAGAGCTTGAAGGTAGGAGAAGATGAGTGGAGGGAGAAGGAGCACAAAATTTTGTGTCTCAAATGAAGTCTGAACTTTGAAGTGTAATTCTCAAATGATCAAAGTTGAAAAAATGCACACACAAGGTTTCTATTTATAGCCTAAGTGTCACACAAAATTGGAGGAAAATTTGAATTTCTATTCAAATTTCACTTGAATTTGAATTTGAATTGGTGGAGCAGAATTTGGAGCCAAAATTTCACTAATTATAATTAGTAAATTTTAGCTATGGTTCAGCCCACTAATCCAAGATCAAGTCCATCTCCACTAAGTGTCCTTAGGTGTCATGAGACACGTAAAACATGAAGGACATACAAGTGTGACTATATGAAGTGACAATAGGGTGTAGCAAGCAAATGCTCACCTCCCCCTTAGGATGATCCAAAATTTAATTGGATTGGGCTTCTCCCAATTCAATTAAATTTCTTTCCCAACACACATATCAAATAGTGCACTTAATGCATATGAAATTACAAAACTACCCCTAATACAAAACTAGTCTAGGTGCCCTAAAATAGAAGGGTTGAAAAATCCTACATTACTAGGGTACCCTCCCTACACTATGGATCCCTAAATACAAGGCCCAAAATATAATGAAACCTTAATCTAATATGTAGAAAGATAAGTGAGCTCATACTTAGCCTATGGGCTCAAAATCTATCCTAAGGATTATGAGAATCTTAGGGCCTTCTCTTGCATCTCTGGCCCAATCTTCTTGGAGTTTTCTATCCAGTGCCATTGGGGGGTAGGATTGCATCATCCTTATTCCTTAATAGGACCTTCATAACTCTTCAGATGTGAATCAAATAAACTATATGACGGCTTGGTATATTGGAGACCATAGCCTTCTTAGAGTGTGTTAAACTAATAGGGTTCCCATTATCCCCTAATGGACCAACACTGACATCTGCTTATTTAAGTCCATATCATATGATTTAATTGTCTAACGGGCTCACTTAATTTGATCACATAAAATAAAACTCACTAATGATAAATAGATAATATAATTATCTTATAATATTAGCTCACATTAATTATTGGAATAGAAAATTCCAACAGTTATGATAAACATATAAATATTAATTGTGGCTGCTTAATTTTTTTTGGTAATCATGATATTGGTTCAAAGTTGTCCCCGCCGAAAGCATGGACAAATCTTCATCGAGAACCTGAATCACACACAAAGGATTATTCCTCCCAACATGATTTATTTTCTATACCCAAGGTCAACTAGGATTTGAAATTTGGACCAGATTAAGGAACACAAACATCTAAGCCAACCATTGTTGGCTAGCTCAAAATTAATTTTAACTGAAACTAATTTTACAAAATTTATTCAAAAACATTTTTTAACAACCCTCACATTGTCTTTGTCTTTGTCTTGTCCTCGTTCTCTTCTATCTCATCCTAGCCTTCTTCTTCGCGTTCATCTGTAGTTGATCTTGGTGTCACCGTTGACAAAGGAGACCTTAGTGTTGTTGCTAGAAAAGGAGATCTAGTTGATCTAGGTGCTCTGCCAACAAATATCTGGTTGTCATGGTTTTGTTGTTCGTCTCACGGGTTGTCGAAGTCCTTCTTCAAGTAATGATCTTATAATAATATTACCTTTTGTTTTTAGGGATTACTTTACTTTTGAATGATAACCATTAGGTGGTAAGCAAGTGATTGGGCACAAGAAATAACGTGTTGAAGTTAAAGTTGAATAATTCAGATAGTATCTAAGTTCGATTCTTGGTGGAAATAATTCTTGGCCAGACTTTACATACCTCTTAGCTGAATTCCATATTACTCAAGGCTTTTTCCCCCTGATAAATTGGAGGGTTTAAGACAAAAAAAACATTAAGTAGTTGATTTTATGAATCCATGAAGCATTGGTATATTGAGATTTGTCAGGGTCTTTAGGGATATTATTGTATTATAATATGCCAGTTATGTTTGTGTTGAGCACAAATATATATTCTATTGATCACATCATATTAACTTATTAAGTACTATAAAATTAAAGATGGAAAAGAGTTAATTAGAAATTAATACAAGATTGATTTCTCTTTGACATTCAGCCTATGTCTTGGTCCTTTTTTTAAATGTTTTTTTTTCTATTATTTATTCAACAAGATGGGAGAACATCTCAAAATTGAGCCCCCTTTCCTTTTCCTTTGCTATAATTTTTTATTAGCAAATGTTAGTTTGTTAGTTTTGTTATTAATGTCAATAAGACATATTTGAACCTACGACCTCTCTCTACCTTCTTCTCCCTTTTCACCCTTAAGCCCCCCCTTTCTAATCATCACACCAATCTTATATCTTTTTTTCGTTTTCCTTGCTATCTATTAGGGTGTTTGGATGCACGTTTGGCACCAACATACATGTGTCAATGCTATGATCTATCTTCTATCCTTAGGCCCTGTTAGGCTCATTGGGTATGTTTGTTTAAACTCTTTTTAAAAGAAAAAAATACTTATTTTTACTAAAATAACAATTATTGTAATTTTTTAGATGTTTGGATGAACTTTTTAAAATAAGTAGAAGCTAAAAAATAAGAAGAAAAAAAACCTTATTTTAGTAAGTTACTTGAAAGTGTCTCTCAAAATCTCAAAATAAGCATTTGGAAGAAGCGGAGGATTAAAACATAAAGGAGTGGTATAATGATTTTTTTGACAAAATTGTCCGTAGTTAAGTTTTAGAATGACACCCAATACCCCTGGACTTATCACACTCGTGACCTAACGCTGGGTGCTTCTCTTCTCTGCAGCCTCTTTGATCTGTTGGTGCTCACTTCGATCCCGTTGTGCCCTCTTCAGTTTAGGTTTGTTAATCTCTCTTATTTTCTATTGTTTGATTTCTGCTGGTGCTCTCTTCTTCTTGTTGTTATTTGGGTTTAGGGTTCATCCTTCGTTGTTTGGGGCAAATGTTGAATCAATTTTTTTTTTTTTTAAATTTTGAATGCGTCCCATCCTGTAAACCCCCACCCCAAGTCACTATTTTTTGCCATGAAGCACTCTATAATTTTGAATAATTATTCTGAATCAATTTTTGTTTTTGTCTGGGGCAAATGTTTTTTTGGTACTCCTAGAATTGCTTTGGGTTTTGGGGCAAATATACATCACCTTCTACTACTGAAAACTAGAAAAAAAAAAAAAAGGAAAAACAACTGTATTAGGAAAAGTTAGTTGCTTCACTCAATAAAAAGTTTCAGAAGTTACTTTTTTTTCAATCTCTGATTCAACTGTTTAAATTTCATTAAAAAGTAGATTGCAAGCAATTGGCAAGAGAAGAAGCAATAGTAAATTGATATTCAATGAAATCATTCAAGTTTTGTTTTTTTGTTAATGTTATTTGAAACAGATATGGTTTTCCTCAAACGGACTTGTGCTTGAGTTTTAATGGTATTATAGATAAGTTGAAACTTGAAAATTGGAAAGTGTTCTAACAGACTCTCTATAGGAACTTTAAAATAGTGTTGAAAGTTTATAGCCTAAAGTGACAGATTCTGTTTCTCTAGGTTGAAGAAAACTTAAAAGAACCAGGCGTGCGATTTTTTATGTGATCATAACTATTTGACGCGATTTAACACTTTAGCTTAGCTTAGCTTAGATTTTGCTACTGTTAAGTCTTGTTGCATGCCCTGTGTAGTTAAGGAGTTGCCTTAGCTTAGAATTAAGGCAATAATGGAGTATACTTTTGTTCAAAAAGCATTTTGACATATTATGTCCATCTTGATGATCATTACTATTAGTTTTTGTTGATGATCATTACTATGATTGGTTTCTATTCCTGCTTCTACATGCATTTCACAGGTTTTTTTAGTGCATGTATGTGTATGTATTTGCATTTTTAAAGTTTGAATTATTTGAGCTTTAATTTTTCTCCTTATTTTAGTTGTTATTGTCAAATTTTATCATCTAAATAGAGATTTATGGAAAAGAAGGAAATTATTATTTCCCCATACAAGAAATTTTCTAAGATAAAGTAAGAAACCTAATTATTTCATCCAAGAAAAAATATTTACTAATGTAGCTATTCAATTTTCAAATGATTTATTTGAACAGACTACTGATTTGTTATATCTGAATCTATGACATGTGTTCAGGTGTTTTCATTTTAGTGATATTGTTGAACTGAACATACTCTGCCCAGTTCTCAGCTTAAAGCATGGATCCGGAGGCTGCACGAACTGCACGAGAATCTCTAGACCTGGCATTCCATATGTCCAATATACTTGATACTGGTCTAGACCGTCACACACTTTCTGTTCTTATAGCACTTTGTGATCTTGGAGTCAATCCTGAAGCGCTTGCTGCTGTTGTCAAGGAACTAAGAAAAGAGAAACCCTCACTATCATCATCACTTCCCGTAGCTCCTTCTTTGCCATAAATAAATGGATTTTTCTATTAGATGCCATTTTGTTTATGCTTGCTAAAGTTCTTTGTAATCCATCCTATTTATCTGTTCTTGATCTGGTTCATTGAATTTCTGTGTGCTTTGATTGTTCTTCTGCATGTTCTTCATTTGATGTATAGTGAGATTGTTTTAGCACAAAACTGATATGTTGCAATTAGGAACTCTATTTGAAGGCTTATTATCTTTGAGTAAAATTTCGCATTTTGTGCTGCTAGTCTGCAATCTTGATCTTTTCACAAGCCAATTCTTTTTCATCTACTTTACACATCTTTCTGTCTCTACCTTCCTTTTCATTACTTTGCTCATCTCATTTATCACTCTCTTGCCACTGTATCCTTTCTCAAAGTTGCTAAGAATGAAGCAAAATTGATCAAGTAATCGAGAAACCAGCGCCACAAATCACACATGGCCTGATGGCCATTACAGAAAAAGGGTGGTGGGGGGGAATAAAAATTCAACTACTGCTTAGCTACCTCTATATTCCCCTTGCTTAAAATAAAAGTTAGAATTTTTTTTATTCTATATGAAGATTAACATTGCGGGAGTTACTATTGTCACTATCAAAAATGCTATTCTCACTGCCCACATGTGTAGGTTTTCAAGCAATTCCAAAATAACACTTCCCACTAAAGCATGATTTCATTTTAGACTTGTGTAATGAAATCGTGTTCTTATTGCACACGTGGGAGTGAAAAAAAGAAAACATAAATAAGATTTGGTTGTACAGTGTACAACGAAGTTGTGTTTTTATTATCGATTAGAGGGATGAAAAAAAACCAACAAAATTGTGTTTACATTGATTTATATTTTTCATTCCATGTGTACAACAAAAATATGGTTGCATTGTAAATTTGTATTTTCATTGTTGCTCAACATTTTCATTTCCCAATACCAGAATAAACATGGATTAGATTTAATTAAAGAGAAATGTTAAGAATATACTCTTTAGCATATTCTTTTCAACACACTTTTTTAAATTGATTAAAATTTAATGAAAACGATAAAATTAAGAGAGTTATTAATATGATGTGAGATTTATCAAATTGTGTTATTTTTATTAAATTTCAGTCAATGAAATAGAGTGTGTTTGAAGGAATATGTTAGATAGTATAATTCTAATATTCTCTTAATTAAAATACTAATATTTATTATCAATATATGCATTCAAGTATTCACAGCAACCCAACGTGTAAAGCAGAAAAAATGCCTCTATAAAAAGTAGAAAAAGGAAAAAAAAATGGAAATTTACGTGATTAGGTCATATAGACCTACATCCACAGGCATGAACAAGTTTTCAATATGATAGAATATACAATCTACGTGCAATTTTAAAAACATGACCCAGAAAGAAGTAAAATAAAAGGTTCAATAACAAGCAAAGCAAATAAATAAATAAATAAAAAAGCATCTTTAATGCATTGTTTCTGCTGATGTTTGTTTTCCTCGAAAGTGATTATCTTGAGCATGATTGAGTGGACGAACATCCAGGATCTCATTTTTAGAGTGACACCCATTTTATTTATTTAGTCTATAAATATTTAAATAAAAATTTATGATTAAAATTATTAAAACATCATTAAAATGAAATAATTGTTAGTAATTATTTAAAGAAAGAGTAATCAGCCAATTATTGATGTTTTCACTTCACAATAAAAATCTACCCACAATTTCGTAAAAAATGAACCGACAATTTTTGCAATGTATTTATCAAACTTTATGATATCAAATTTTTTAGTGTACATGCTGAAAGAACTCAAAGAAGTTTCTCAAAATAATTTAATATTTACTATGTCATAACATAAATAGTCTCGATTTGATGTCTATCAAAAGTATTTGTTTAATGATCTTAATTATAGATAAATTATTAATGATTTTTTGGGGGCGTAATTTACTCAAGTTCGTTCATGATAACAAAAATCACAAAATCAACCACACAACGTGATCCCCGAATGAGAAATTGTTGGCCATTGCTTTGTGCACCGGACAAATTATTGATACACCTAATATACGATGGACAATTTCAATTTTACTCTTTCTTAAAGTTGATACAAATTGCGAATCCTTAAACCCATTACATGTTATTAGAACAACACTCTAATCAATTGAGCTAACAGGTCAATTATGTTATAAAATAGTTAATATCACTATATATATATAACACTAATTTTTTAATGTATATTTAATGCACATGAAAATTTACATAATACATTTTATGATAATTAATTTTGATCTAATAATTAATTTGTTTACATATATAATTTTTTATGAAACCTATGATTTTATTTAAAATTTATATATGAAAAAAATACATAATTGGATCAAAATTTATATATGTAAAATTTACTTATTATAATTAATTTTGATTTAATAATGTATTTTTTGCATATATAAATTTTAAATAAAAATCATAGGTTTCACCAAAAATTATATATGTAAACAAATTAATTATTAGATCAAAACTAATTATTACAAAATTTATTATGTAAATTTACAAGGGCATTAAATATACATCAAAAATTTTAGTGTTATACATAATGACATTAATTATTTTATAACATAATTGACCTATTAGCTCAGTTGGTTAGAGCATTGTCCTAATAACCTAAAAGTCGGATTATGGATTGAGTTACGAATTACGTATACTTATGGATTGTGAATCCGTAAGTTTACCGTAAACTTATGGATTACGAATCCATAAGTTTACAAATTACGTAAACTTACAGATTACAAATCGTGTAATCCGTAAACGAATTACGAATTTGTATCTCTCTTATCGATTACGAATCCATAATGAGCTTATGAATTTGCAATCCATATCAACTTTACGAAAGGACAATATTGAAATTGTTCATCTTGTACTACGTGTACCAACAATTTGCCTAGTGCACAAAACAATTGCCAAAATTGTTGTGGTTGTTTGTGACAATTAACTGGTTTCATAATTCATGAGTTTGGCCTACTAGATAAAAAATAATGACATAATACATATTTCCTAACTTAACTAAAGTATGGTGATGTGATCCTGACTAGGAGCGGATCGCTTAATACAGGCTACAGAGATTTGGATGACGCCACTTCCAGTGAAGAAAGATAAGTCAGGATAGACGTCACAAGGATTACCTTGATAAGTTTGAGATTGGTTCAATAAGGAACCCAGAGAGAAGCTCTCACCAAATTTTATGAAAATGCCAAAAAAAAAATTTTATTGAAAACAAAAACCAATACTTATAGTGTATCTGAACAAAAAGATAAAAATAGACATGGGTCTTCTAAACAGTTTGGGCCAAAATTACAATAAATAAAAATTATTAATAAAAATAAAACATATTTGGCATGGGTCTTCAAATTAATCTTAGGCTTCAGCAACGATTAATATGCTTAGTAGTGCCTCTGCTTCTAGGCCTTTGTCCTTCTCCACTTGGGCCTTCGTCCTTCTCCACTTGGGCCTTTGTCCTTCTCCACTTGGGCCTTGCTAAGTATGCCTGCTACCATTTGATGATAATCACCACCACCATCACCAGCTCCTAGTAATAAGTGTTGAGATCCGTCCAATTGATGATAATCACCACCACCATCACCAGCTCCTGCCATAATAAACAGAGAAGAAAATCTTATGTAGTAATTAAACAAAAATTTCAGGACCTCACCACACTCTACTCACTTGTTTCTCTCTTTGATGGTAGTTCACTCGTGTTTGAGGCTCTCAATATAGGCTTTTGTGTGATGTTTTCACTCTTGCCTTTTACCACTCACTCCCTCTTAAGTTCCTGGATGAATCAAATTAGACACACAAGGTATATAAACAAGAAAGACAGTTTAATTATCATAGACTGTGTAGCAGATTTAATTTGGATAACAAATCAAATTTGATTTTGGTTAACAGATTAGACTTGTTTGGATTTAGATTTGATTTGGATAATAGATTAGACTTGATTTGGATAACAGATTGGATTTGATTTAGATAACAGATTAGACTTGATTTGGATAACAGATTGGATTTGGATAACATATTAGATTTGATTTGGATAGTAGATTTGATTTGATTTTATTTGGATAACAGATCTAATTTGGATAACAAATTTGATTTGATTTGATTTGGATAACAGATCAGATTTGGATAACAAATAGAATAAACAAGGAAGATAACAAATAAGATAATTGATAAAATAAAAAAATATTTGAATAACAGACTTGCAAAAAAAAGACGCCTCTAACTGCCTCAATTTCGTGTTCAAAGATCAAACACCCACTTTCTTCCTTTCTTCTTTTCTTCTTTTTTTTTAAAAAAACTTGAAACAGAGTTCAAACAGATTTTTTTTGGCACAAAGTCTGAAAGAAACAAGAAACAAGAACAAGAACGTGACAAGAACAAGAACAAGAACAAGAACGCAAATAACAGAACAAGATAAAAAACCAGAACGCAACAAGACGCAAACAAGAATGAAACAAGATGTAAACAAGAACAAAACAAGACGCAAACAAGAACGCAAATAACAGAACAAGGACAAAACACGAACATGGACAAATTACAAAGAAAAAGAATAGGATAGGATAAAACCTGTATCAAGAGCCGAAGCTCTGATACTAGATGATGTGATCCTGATTAGGAGCGAATCACTTGATACAGGCTATGGAGATTTGGATGACGCCACTTCCAGTGAAGGAAGATAAGTCAGGGTAGACGCCACAAGGATTACCTTGATAAGTCTGAGATTGGTTCAACAAGGAACCCAGAGAGAAGCTCTCACCAAATTTTATGAAAATGCTAAAGTTTTTTTTATTGAAAACAAAAACCAATACTTATAGTGTATCTGAACAAAAAGATAAAAATAGACATGGGCCTTCAAATTAATCTTGGGCTTCAGCAATGATTAATATGCTTAGTAGTGCCTCTGCTTCTAGGCCTTCATCCTTCTCCACTTGGGTCTTTCGTCCTTCTCCACTTGGGCCTTCGTCCTTCTCCACTTGGGCCTTTGTCCTTCTCCACTTGGGCCTTGCTAAGTATGCCTGCTACCATTTGTTGAAGGGTATCCACTGACTGTTTGGTCCTACTCCTGGTCATAGGTCCCTGTATTTGGACAGTTTTAGGATTCTCATCACAAGTGGAGAAGGATGAAGCCCTGAAGCAGAGGCACTACTAAGCATATTAATCGTTGCTGAAGCCCAAGATTAATTTGAAGGCCTATGCCAAATATGTTCTATTTTTATTAATAATTTTTATTTATTGTAATTTTGGCCCGAACTGTTTAGAAGGCCCATGTCTATTTTTATCTTTTTGTTCAGATACACTATAAGTATTGGTTTTGGTTTTCAATAAAAAAACTTTTGGCATTTTCATAAAATTTGGTGAGAGCTTCTCTCTGGGTTCCTTGTTGAACCAATCTCAGACTTATCAAGGTAATCCTTGTGGCGTCTACCCTGACTTAGCTTCCTTCACTGGAAGTGGCGTCATCCAAATCTCCATAGCCTGTATCAAGTGATCCGCTCCTAATACACATTCACACCTAAATTGGCTTAGCTGATCTTTGAACTACACGTACGTTACTTAATAAAAGTTAGAAATATTTTTATTCTATACTAGTCTGCAACCCGTGCGTACGCACGGGTCGCTTGGTTAGCGCAATTTCAAAGCTTGATATTCATCTAAATTTAAGCAAAGATTGAAGATTAAATACATAGATGGATAATATTCATAGGAAAGAAATTGTTCAGATAACAAAATTAACAAAGCATTTGGGTGAAAGTTTACAAAATACAAAATGAAAAATACAAAACGACCTTTAATCTGTATCGCTATTCTCCCAGTGCTTCTGTCTCCTAATCACAATTTCCCAATTTTTTTCATGGCACTGATAGTAGAATGACACTTCATCTCCATGATCGAAGTCGCTCTCATTGAGAAAGACATACCATGGTCGAACAATGCTCCTATCACCAATGCCAGGGTCCAGGGTAACGACGTTCCATTGTAAAAGAGGCCCATATTTCCTTAAAATTGTCATGAAATTTCCTGGATATTTAAAAAACAAATTAATGATGGTATTAAAATTGTTATAAGAATCTAAATTTATATAATGGTAACTTACCAGAGGTTGAGGGACACCGAGGATGCATTGAGTTATTTCAACAGTCCATATGTGTTGCCTCAATGAAAGGCGTGGTTTGGCACATGTCTGTTGATCTAGAGGAGGAATGAAGTTTACATCAAAGATGCAGTTATGATCGCAGGCAAAGAAGTTGATCAGGGTGGACTCGTAGATTTGTAACTCTATTCTAAAGTCTTTGAGTCCATCTGCTAAAAAAAATTTGCCTCAGTGCTGTCGGACTCGTATTTGGTAGACTGCTCCGTCGTATCTGAACTGAACAAACTTGGGATAATTTGGTGCCCATTGTCGATGATAAAATGATGGTATTTCTATAAAAGTCTGCAGGAAAAAATGGGAAAGCTAACTGGTTATATATTGTATGATAATAGTGAGGGAAAAAAATGTAAATGAAAGTATAGTAAAATATAACTTGATCGTTGTGGAAGGTTGCCATGAATTGCATGATGATGGTGGCCTCATAATCGAGTATGTCATCTGCATTAAGCCAGGCATTGAAAATTTAGAAGATGAAATGTTGTGGTTGAAGGTAAGAGAAAGAACGATTGACATGAAGAAAGGAATTTTTATAGAGAGGGTGCTTACTCTACTTGATGCAGTGGAGGATGTGATACTCATTTTGCTACTGCTTTGAAGGTAAAGGTATGACGAAAAGATGGTGAGATGAAGTTTGCAGGGGAACATAGGGTATAGTGAGGTGCAGGATGGTTTAGTAGTAAGGTGCAAATCATTAATTGATGCATCTTCCCAATGGTGTAAGTGGCGGTAGATAGCTTTTTGGGAACGGTGCAAACTCAGTGGTTGCCTCTAAAGCGCCAAAATTAGTGGGTATATCAGCAGTTGTGAAGGTGAATAGGTGCGCAAGGAAGTGAGGGGTTTTTTGTGAATGGTTTTTGAGGGTTTGTATGATTGGACTTTAGTGGTAGAGGTTGATGATTATCACGTGCATGTAATAAGTGACGTAGGAATGTAATGAAAGCATGGAATGCTCTGGGCCGCAAATGGGTCAATTTTCTACCATGAGCTATGTGGGTTAATGGATGAGTTTGAATTTATTGATGTTTATTTTGTTAATAAGAAAAGTATATATATATATATATATATATATATATATATATATATATATATATGAGATATTACAGGGGGTGTTAATATTATTTATAATCATTGGTTTGGCATAGTATAGGATCACAACTGATACTTGTTTAGTTATTACGGGAGTAGCATATAATGCAAGGATTTGGAGAGATGGGTCAGGTGTAACGTATTTTGGTATACTTGTGGGATTGTTATGTAAATATATAGTTATTCTCGAGTTAAGGTAGTGTTTTTAGATAAAACAGGGTAAATATGTGTTTTTGATGCAAAGCACTCCAATGGAATAGTAGAAGTTGATGTAAGCTCCATTGGAGTTTGTAGGCCTAGGATCTTCTTTATCAATGGATTCCTTTGCTTCTTGGAAGATGAATGGCAATGGAATGGAGAAGGAAGAGAGAGAGGAGATGCCACTTCAAGGAGAAGATGAGTCTAGAAGAAGCTCACCACCATAGGAGGCCATGGATAAGAGCTTGGAGGAAGAAGGAGATGAATGAAGGGAGAGGAAGAGAAGAGCACGAAATTTTATGCTCTAAAAGAGCTCTGAAATCTGAAGTTTAATTTTCAAATGATCAAAGTTGAAAAAAATGCACACACATGGCCTCTATTTATAGCCTAAGTGTCACACAAAATTGGAGGAAAATTTGAATTTCTATTCAAATTTCACTTGAATTTGTGGAGCCAAATTTTGGAGCCAAAATTTCACTAATTATGATTAGTGAATTTTAGATATGGTTCAGTCCACTAATCCAAGATCAAGTCCAAGATTCTCCACTAAGTGTGCTTAGGTGTCATGAGGCATGTAAAACATGAAGGACATGCACAAAGTGTGACTATATGATATGACAATGAGGTGTATTAAGCAAATGCTCACCTCCCCCTCTAAAATTTAATTGGATTGGGCTTCTCCCAATTCAATTAAATTTATTTCCAACCACACACATCAAATATTCACTTAATGCATGTGAAATTATAAAACGACCCTTAATACAAAAACTAGTCTATGTGCCCTAAAATACAAGGGCTGAAAAATCCTACATTTCTATGGTACCTTACCTATTTTATGGAGCCCTAAATACAAGGCCCAAAAATAATGAAACCTTAATCTAATATGTACACAGATAAGCGGGCTCAAACTTAGCGCATGGGCCTGAAATCTACCCTAAGGCTCATGAGAACCCTAGGGCCTTCTCTTGCATCTCTGGCCCAATCTACTTGGAGTCTTCTATCCAATGCCCTTGCGGGGTAGGATTGCATCATTCCCTCCCCCTTGAAAAGTATTTGACCTCAAATCTTGAGATTCTTGAAACTCTGGGCTTTTTCCTCAACACCTGTAAAAAGAACAAAAACATATGTATTAGTGGTGTTTGGTATGTTGAAGTAAGGTAAGGTCTAAAAACCCATTTCCTAGGCATCTTCCCATGAAGGAACATGCTTCCTCACCAACTCAATGAGTGGTGCTATAAGTATAGAAAAATATGGGACAAACCTTTTGTAAAAGTTTGTTAAGTCATGGAAGCCCCAAATTTTCCTTATACTTGGTGGAGTGGGCCACTCAGGAATGACCTTTATTCTCTTAGGGTTCATGGGAACCCCTTGATCACTATTTAAAAAATTAAGAAAAGCAATGCAATAAAACATACCTTTTTCTATTTTTTCATGTTGATTATTCCTACCAAAAAGTATGACAAACCTAAGGGGTACCATATGAGTACCTAAGTTTGTATTGAAACTAAAAATAAGAACAAACCTACCTAATGAGTCCCTATGTACACAAATCATGAAGATGTTGGGTGCACGAGTGATTTTACAAAAGAGAGTTGCACCACTCAAAACATTCATCATACCACCTATTTTTGGGATTTGGTGCCTAATAATACCTATTTTGGGCACCAACAAAGCACAAGGATTTAAGCTCTTGCGAACCAAACCCTCATCCAACAACTCCTTTACTTGAGGAATAAACTCAAGCCCAAGAGGTGTGGCAATGCTAACAAGTGTTTTTTTACAAAGGAGAAAATGTGGAGGTTGTCTAAGAGGGGAAATTTCTTTAATATTTGTCTTTATTTAAAAATGTCTTTCCTTCTTAGCTAACCACTTGGAGGAGACACTTACCTCCTTACACTCCTCCTTAACCATTAAAGGTTGTCCTTCTTCTTGGGAGTAGATTTCTTCACTAGTTCTTCCCCTTTTGCTTCTTTACTTTCACTAGAGGAAGGTGAAGTAGTAGCCTCATCTTGGCTACTATAAATTTCTTGGCCCCTCATAATCATGGTTTTCTTGGGGGGCATTGAGAAGTAAAGTGTCATCTTCCAAGACATTTAAAGCACTTCATGGAGCTAGTCTTCTCTTGCATACTAGCCTTAAGGGGTTGCTTTTCTATTGTCTTCCCCTTATCATCTTTGGGCTTAGAAGGAGTCACCCCTAAGATTCCTTGACCTTGGTCTTTCTTTGGATAAGAGTTAAAGCCATAAGATTTTGAAGTAGAGTTCCTTTTAAGTTGTTGCTCTACCCTTATTTCCCAATCTAAGTTAGCTTCTACATTGTCCTTCCCATAGAAGTATGGGAGGTTAATGTTAGCCTCTTGAGGCTTTCTTTCCTTTTCTCTCCTATGGGAGTGAGGTCTAAGATGTGACCTATACCTTCCTTCGTAATAGTCACGAAGTTCTCCACTTAGGCTCTTTCAAGAGTTATGACTACTATTGGAGGCATGTTTTTCTCTTTTCATTTCTTTCATTATTTTTCTTCTTTCTTCCTCTCTTATTTTCTTTCTTTCATCTTGACTTATTTCTTCCACTCTTTTTTTCCTTTTTCTTTTCTCTCTTGTTTTTCTTTCCATAACTTGAGGGAACTCAACTCATCTAAGATTCTAGATAAAGAGTCTTTATGACTAGTACCCTCGCCATTAACACTAGATGAATGATGACCCATGTTGGTTCCTAAGTTATGGTTCTTTCTTGTTGGGGGTTTGAAAACAAAAGATAAAAGAAACTATGATTTAAACTAGCCAAAATAAACACTAAAGGAGGTGTGAAAGATAAGGTAAAAACTAATTGGTAAAAGGTAAGCTATCTAGGTGGTTTGACAATGGAAGGTAAAGGAAATAAGCTATGAAAGTAAGCAAGAAATGTAAACTAGGCGAATCCTAAGAGTGCTTGGATGACCACGTTTAAGGTTCCCGACAAAACACTCATAATCCTAAGGGAAAATTGCCTAAAATTATTACCCACAAATGGAAGTAGGGTGACCTATTGGAGGCTCCTAACTTACTTCCAATGAAAGGCCTTTTAGTTACAAAATTTGAAAGCAATGAAAGTAAGTAAATTGTCAATTACAAAATTTCAAAAAGGTCCTCAATTTTGGTGGTTGTTCTCTCTTTGGTGATTCACTCAATTTGGAGTGCTTCTTAGTCCAATAGCTCTTAAGGTGGTTTTCCCCTTGCTTCTTGACTCAAATTCTTCAAGGGATGGCACCAATCCTCCTTTCCAATTCCCTATATGGCAACTCACAAACAAGGAAACAAAGAGACAAGCAATAACCAAAGACCAACAAAATGAAATGAAAGCTAAACCAATAGAGTTTTAAGAAAACAAATTTTCAAGGATTATTCAACAATTGAAGCACATAAAAGCAAGCTAGGACTCAAAGAGAAACTTAGAATGGTTCTAGAGTAGAGTAAAAAAAAGCTAAAAAAAAAAGACTCAAGAAACCTCTAGTTTTGGAACTTGTATTCACGGTAATTTTCAATTGAAATTTCAAAACTAGGATTGGTATAAAATAAGCACCAATTATAGAATAAATTTTGAGCCAAAACAACAAGCACACTTCCCTTTCACTTTTTTTTCCTGGACACTGATTTTTCTGCCAACTTGTGTGATTTTTCTTTTTTATTTCCTATAATCCAAATCGCATGGTTCTTTTTTCATAATTTTGTTCCATATGTCTAGAAAATTCAGTAAAAATTTCCGCTCAAAACACGTAGTGACCAATTCCCAGTAATTTATACAAGTTCATATGTTCAAGCTGCCAACACCAGTGATTTCAACCTTGAAATCAAGAGTAGTGTTTATGTTGCTTAAGGCTTGGATAGTTACAATTTGTGTTTGCTTATGCTCAATTATCTTGAATAACACAATTCAAGAGAGCTTAAGACTTATTTTGATTCACAAATCCAGTCACAACTCAGCACCACAACTCAACTTCATCATAGGCATCATGTAGGAAACTTGGAAAAAAAAAGTTCAACAACAAGACTACTTCTAGGAATTGATTTTGAACATGTTATGAACAAAATAACATGCATGAATTAGACTCAAAATTCAAAAGATAGGCTAAGAATGACAAGAATACATGAACAAATGTATCTAGAATTCAATCGAGAAAATAAAAATTCAACACAAACTTAGAACATAATGTGACAATTACTATGCCTAAACATGACTCTAAGACAACATGGATTAAGTGATTTACACTTAGATTTTTGTGTTTTTTTTATCTAATCAATATTTTGGAATAAAATTTAGATCTAAAGGTTCAGCACAAGAATATTATGAATGAAAAATGATAGAACCTAAAATCAACACAAAAACATGATTCAAGAGTAGATCTACAAAATTTGAACCATAGAAATGCAAGAACAAGTGTAGATCTAAGATTTAATCGGTTTATTTTTTTTGAATCTACTCTAAACAGCACCAAACCACAATACAATGGAGGATATACATGGAGAATAAGATGAAGAACAAGGAATTAAAGAGAATTCATCGGAAAAAAAGATAGAGGAAGCAAAAGAACATCACCTAGATGAAGATGCTATGATACCACATGATGTAAGCTCCATTGGAGCTTGTAGGCCCAGGATCTTCTTCATCAATGGATTCCTTTGCTTCTTGGAAGATGAATGGCAGTGGAATGGAAAAGGAAGAGAGAGAGGAGATGCCACTTCAAAGAGAAGATCAGTCTAGAAGAAGCTCACCACCATAGGAGGCCATGGATAAGAGCTTGGAGGAAGAAGGAGATGAATGAAGGGAGAGGAAGAGAAGAGCACGAAATTTTGTGCTCTAAAAGAGCTCTGAAATCTAAAGTTTAATTTTCAAATGATCAAAGTTGAAAAAAATGCACACACATGGCCTCTATTTATAGCCTAAGTGTCACACAAAATTGGAGGGAAATTTGAATTTCTATTCAAATTTCACTTGAATTTGAAATTGAATTTGTGGAGCCAAATTTTGGAGCCAAAATCTCACTAATTATGATTAGTGAATTTTAGATATGGTTCAGCCCACTAATCCAAGATCAAGTCCAAGATTCTCCACTAGGTGTGCTTATGTGTCATGAGGCATGTAAAGCATGAAGGACATACACAAAGTGTGACTATATAATGTGGTCATGGGGTGTAGTAAGCAAATGTTCACCTCCCCCTCTAAAATTTAATTGGATTGTGCTTCTCCCAATTCAATTAAATTTATTTCCAACCACACACATCAAATATTCACTTAATGCATATGAAATTACAAAACTACCCCTAATACAAAAACTAGTCTATGTGCCCTAAAATACAAGGGCTGAAAAATCCTACATTTCTAGGGTACCTTACCTATTTATGGAGCCCTGAATACAAGGCCCAAAAATAATGAAACCTTAATCTAATATGTACAAAGATAAGCGGGCTCAAACTTAGCCCATGGGCCTGAAATCTACCCTAAGGCTCATGTGAATCCTAGAGCCTTCTCTTGCATCTTTGGCCCAATCTACTTGGAGTCTTCTATCAAATGCCCTCGCGGGGTAGGATTGCATCACAAAGTTCCAAAAAATGCACACACATGACCTCTATTTATAACCTAAGTGTCACATAAAATTGGAGGGAAATTTGAATTTCAATTCAAATTTCACTTGAATTTGAAATTGAATTTTTGGAGCCAAAATTTCACTAATTATGATTAGTGAATTTCAGTTATGGTTCAGCGCATTAATCCAAGATCAATTCCAAGATTCTCCACTAAGTGTGCTTAGGTGTCATGAGGCATGTAAAGCATGAAGGACACGCACAAAGTGTGACTATATGATGTGACAATGGGGTGTAGTAAGCAAATGCTCACCTCCCCCTCTAAAATTTAATTGGATTGGGCTTCTACGAATTCAATTCAATTTATTTCCCAACACACACATCAAATATTCACTTAGTGCATGCAAAATTATAAAACTACCCCTAATACAAAAACTAGTCTAGGTGCCCTAAAATACAAGGGCTGAAAAATCCTATATTTCTAGGGTACCCTACCTACATTATGGAGCCCTAAATACAAGGACCAAATATAATGATATCCTAATCTAATATGTACAAAGATAATTGGACCCAACCTTGGCCCATGGGGTCAGAAATCTACCCTAAGGTTCATGAGAACCCTAGGGCCTTCTTCAATAGCTCTAGCCCAATCCTCTTGGAGCCTCTTGCTCATGGCTCTAGTGAATGGTCCCTCCTTAGGGAGGATTGCATCATCGGTTTTTGGTATTTATGAAGTTGCTCATATTTGATTAAGCAGACAGTATTTTAAAAAAATAGATGGTTGCAGATTAAGATGTGATTGACATCTAAATATTCATTGGCTGTCGGTATATTATTGGTCAAATCTTAACCTGCAAAATCAACTGAAATAGATGGAATTTATAACAGCAAGAGAGTATTATAAATTTCAGTTGGAAGATTCTAATATAGCAACTGAGATTATGTACCTTATAATAGAAAATTTAACTGTAGCTCATATGATGTTGTATTTAGTTGCATATTAGAATGCATATGAGTAAGTTATCGGTTGAGTAAAACGGCAAATAAATGGTTAGAATTGGGCTTTTGCAGAAGCTAAATTTACCATGTTACGTTTCTGAACACCTCTTTGAAAACTACATTGGTAGTAGAAGTCATATTTTTTTTGGATATCATGAATCAGAATTTTTAATCCTTTTGTTGAGTTGACCCTTGATAATGCAACATATAATTGACCATGGCTAAAAACAGGTTTTGGCAAATAAAGTCCAACCATAGATAGTGATTGTCCCTGTGACTTGTTAGTTGTCATTGCATAAGAGAGCATAATTGGAAATTGTCTTCTCAAAAGTTTAAAAGGCCATGGTGATTGTGAAGGGGACATTGACATTCTTGGAATATAAACACTGTGGCCAAGATTCTTGCCGGAAATAATTTCAGCTGCAATAACATGTTTTGCCAGCCTTGTGACTACTAATCTAGTACCATTGCACAACCCTTGATTTTGGTCTAGGTTTCTTAACAACATTATAGGACTTCCAATTTTAAGCTTTATAGAATGATTTGGCAAACCAGATGTGGTCAATGAATTAAGGAATTCAGTAATAATTGATTGGAAATAGAAACCTTCGATGGTTTCTGATTTTTCAGCAGAATCAAAGCTTAGGTATTCCATGTGCTCACCTATGATTTATAAAATTGCAATTTCAGCATTCATACTTTAAACTGAAGTAATTCCAATTAGATAAATGATGGGATGATTACCTGGAATCAATGATAGTATATAATCATTGACCTGTTCTACTGTTTCATTGGTTGAAGCTAATATTGCCCAGGATTTGAAGAATTGAGGATCATTGTGGTGCTGATATAAGTTTGGGAATGTTGATTTGACTATAGCATTGATTGGATCATCGTATTCAGTTATGAGCAGGTGGGCAAGAATTTCAACTGTAGCATAATCATCATTTTCATGACCAATAATTCCATCTCCAATGTGTAGAATCCATTTAGAAAATGCGGCAGTTTCTTGTTCATCAATTGATTGTACATTTCTTTGTAAACACATGTTTCTTGTTAGGCTTAATATTTCACACGAATGCCATAGATAGGATGAATTGATTGTTGCATTTATAATGTCTGAGCGATTTCTTCTTGGAATGACTGGTAGTATTTGGCGAAAATCTCCACCGAATACGATAACTTTACCTCCAAAGATTTGATTGGAGCTTGATTTATTTGTAATAATGTCTCTTAAGCTTTGATCATGTGCTTTAAAACAAAATTTGTGAGCCATTGGCACTTCATCCCAAATAATTAGACTTGTCTGATTTAGCAATTATGCTAATTGACTGCCTCGATGTATGTTGCATGTTAAGTCTTCAAAAATTGGTATATGAATCTTAAATTCGGAATGTGCAGTCCTTCCTCCTGGCAATAATAGAGAAGCTATGCCGCTAGAAGCAACCATAATAACAATTTGATTCTTTGCTCTCAATGAACTTGCCAATGTTCTCCATATGAATGTTTTTCCTGTACCTCCAAATCTGTATAGGAAAAACATGCCACCTTCATTGTTGTTGACAGCTTGGATAATTCGTTTGTAAATTGATCTTTGTTCATCTACAATTATGGATAAATTAACGTTATATACAAACAAAGAATTATTTAATTGTTGATTGAAAGAAGCAGATGCTGATTAAATTCTATGTATTTTAGTGAGAAGTTTACTGTTAGGGATAGAATTTATAATATATGAATAGGTAGATTGCCTGTCATGGACGCAAAAAGATGGTCAAATTCTGATATGGTTTCATCATTGTTGTAATCGAGCTCTGATAATATCAAGTTGTTGTCTAGATAAGATGTCAAATTCATATTCTCAGGATATGGCATTACAAGATAGTCTTTGAGTGATCTTTGGTTTGTGTGCAATAGTTCTTCAATTTCAAACAATGTCAAATTCCTAAGAGCATGATCATCGATGTGTAATTCTAAGAATTAAAAAACAAGTTGTTAATCAATGATTATGACTGATGGTATTCAAAATAAAAAAGAGTTAAAACTAACCAGTGTTCACTGATGATTTCCTATATCGGTATGCAATGTCATCAACTAACCAATGCCAACATTGGTTCCAAACTTCTTCAGGTTTGCTGATGGCACCTGTTAATAGCATTAACACATAATTTCCTTAAATAATTAGCCATGCCCCAATCCTTAGCCTCTTTGATTGCTTCAATATATTCTTCGTCATCTTGTAAAACAACCATGGCAAAACATGTTTCTCTATATGTATCATATTGAATATTTGCAGCAATTATCATTCTTAAATAAAACAATTCTCATGTGGTTGGTGGGACCTATATTAGTCTTCCGATGGTATATCCTTTTTTCCTGAGCTGCCATGATCTATTTTTTATTTTTATTTTATACAAACCTTGAAACAAATTCTGAATAAGTAAGAGTTCTGGAAGATGGAAAGAACACTATGTTGGCTTGGAAGATGGAAATGCAATCTCTCAACAGCAAGCTTTCTCCCATGGATTGGAAAAGCAAAGATTCTCCAAGCGGCTTCACAGGGAGAAATGTATCTGGCATAAAGATTGATTAATAAAAGTAATAATCAGCAAATGAATTATGCAGGTTAAGATAATATTACCTGCACTCTACATATTCTTTAAGCTCGTCATTTTGAATGTTAGGATTCTGAACTGCATCATTGCCATCATAAACCATAACAACAGTCACTCTGTCATACCCTTTGTTTATGTATTTAAATAAATATTTGATTGAAGTACTTTGATTACAACATTCAATATTTACATGTGCTTGATATTTTTTCAGTAATTTTGGATTGTAAGGTACTATGTATCTATTATCAATGATAACACCATTTTTTGAAATTGTACGACCATCATTTCTTCTGCAATAGAGTGGATAACCATTTGAATCCAAAAGAGTCTGAAGCTGAAATACTTTAGGATAAAAAGGACTGCACTTGACTTCTCTCATACATGGAGATTGAGATTGTAGAATTCCACATGGGCCATGTATCATATGATTTTGCACCAATGTGTACAGTTATGGGTCATCTTCATGGGAAGGTATTTCTGCTGATATTATCTGGTCAATGTCATCTGAAGATGAATATTTATTGTCTGGGTGTAAAAATAACAATAAATGGACATGATGAAGTCCTCGCTTTTGAAATTCTATTGTATGCATATTTGTGATTGGTAAATGATAGTATTAATAGCCAAACAATAGCATATAAATATTTTAGCTTTGTATTGCATGATAACCAAAACTTGAAAACAGTAAACTGTTGTGTAAGTTAAGCAACAAAACAATAGCAAACTTAGACAAATAGTAACATATAAAAATTTAGTATTTGTATTATAGCATAAGCAAAAGTGCAGAAATGATAAACTGATGTCTAACTTTAACAACAAAAGTTATAGTAAACTTGCATGCAACAACTTTTCCGAGCAGGTGATGCTTTGTTAAGTCTAAAAGAATTTGTTCATATTTCAATTTGAAAATTCATGAGACAATGTTTGGTCTGTCTGTTGCTTTCAGATTCAAATGTGAAAGTAATCTACGAATTTCAGGCCAATTTGGATTACATGTTAGAGTAATAAATAGATTTGGGAAACCAACATGACAGCATATTGCCATACCATCAAAGTAAAGTTGATCCATGTAATGTGGGCTCCCAACAAAGGTTGAAGGTAAAATGACTCTTTTCCCTTTAGTTAAGCCTTTGCTTGTTCCAGCATCCAATGAACTTTGTAAGCTACAATACTTTTCAACTCTAAGTTTCTTTTGGTTGTTTCTGATGTAGCTGAGCCTCTCCGATTCAACCATGGTATATCCTTCAACAATGAATTGTTGAAATAGTTTCCTAGAATGCAATAAAGTATGTGCTTCATTTAACCTGAACTGAAGCCTATAAGCAAACCACTGTCTCATTGTCAGACAATTTCTCTTCCTTTTTTTGCTGGTTGATGTAGAACGGTGAAGTATGTCAGCTCTATATCCATCTTCACCATAAGGGAAGAGTAGAGGGTACTGTAGGCCTAGATAGCTAGAGTGCAATTCATGGATTCTTTGTAGTTCTCCATTTTGAGTTTCAACAATAATATCTCTTTTTGAGCTTGGATCAAAATCATCAACAATAAGTGCAGCAACTTCAGGAACATTTGGGATATTGTATACACGACCATCTTTTTCATGAGCAGCTATCAATTTCGATATGATATTATTGACTTGACTATCTGCCAATCTATCCCTGATCATTCTAAAGCTTTTAGCATGGGCATTGTGTTCATCCGGCATATGACTTAAACTTGAAACAATGTGGGGTTGAATTCTAGAATGTTGGCTGTAAAAACCAATATTAAAACACATTCATAACTGTGACAAAATATCCTGCATCAATGATTTATTTTTTGTAATACAAAAAAAGGATTACTACCTCATGACATTAATTCTATTTTGAACTTCATTTTCTTTGTCAAAGATATATAGTTGTGCAAATTTGGGTTCTTTTCCAGGCATTGGTAATAGGCTGCTTATCTGGTGGCATGGTTGGCCCTGTATTCTAATTGTAGGAGGTCCTTGATGTGTCATCATTTTCTCCTATTTCTTAACCCTTTTTGTCACCATTTTAATTAATGATTATGCAGTTTTATCATTTGGGCCTACTGGACTAATTTTGTGTTTTTAATTTAATTTCAGGAGAATTATAAGCAATTGGGCTTGAATTCGGAATTGGGCTTGGACTTGAAGAAAGAAAACAATTTTATTCTACCAAATCTTATCTTATCCAAATTTTATCTCATCTAGATATTATTTCATCTAGATTTTATCTTATCTTATCTTATCTAGATTTTATTTCATCTAGATTTTATTTTATCAAATCTTAACTTCTCTTGTCCAGATTTTATTTTATTAATGGGCTTGGACTTAAAACAGATTTGTAAGCTTTGGGGCTGAGAACCTATATAACAGCACCAAGGTTTTAGTTTACGGAGTTTTTTTCGTTTGGAGGGAGAATAATTTTAGGTTTTGCAATTCCAGTTTTTACTGTTCATGCGTATTATTCACGTAGCAATAAAATTCGTTATCTGCTTCAATCTGCAATTTCGTTTTATGCTTCAATTTGAAATTTTGTTTTCTACTGATTAATGGAAGGCTAAGTCTCCAGCGTTGTTTTCTCTTGAGGATCAAGCACAACTCTCTTTGAGGTTTTATTATTACTGTTGAATTCTGATCAGTTTTTCCTCTTCACCAATTACTCTGTATTTGTTGCTATTAATCCATGCATGCTTAGTGCTTGATTAATTGTCTATGCGCTTAATTTACGTTCATGCTTAATGATCAATTTCGTTCATGATTAATTGGTGTATGTGTTGCTTAATCACATAATGACAGCCTTATGTTAAATTTCGCTTAGTAATTTAATTTAGGGTTGCATTAAGTGGTTGAATTGATAAAGGATAAATTCTCATAACCTAGGATAAGAGACTTGCTTGTGAATCAAGGAGAAACAACATGTTTTAATTATGTTATTTTCTAATTAAAATTTGCTTGTTGTTTAAATTACAAAAACAAACAACCCCCCAATTCATTACTGTTTTATTATTATCTGTTATGAACGTTTGGTTGACCATTGCTCATTGGGAGACGACCTAGGATCACTTCCTAGATACTACATTTTTAATGTTTATTTGATTCGGGTACGGCCTCCATTAGTCCTCTGGAATCATTAATTGATTTGTCTAGCTTAATACCAGGAGAAGTAAAGGCAAACATCATGTTATATGCCCGTATGTTATGTTGATAATTTTTACTATCAATTGTATTATCATCAAAGAGAAGTCCTTGGAGATGTTTGGGTGGATTTTGTAATAATGGAAGTTCAAATTTGCCATCTCCACAACATAAGCTGAACCTTGGAGTCGCACAATTTTTATCTTTTGATATTTTTTCATTATACTACATTTTTGCATTACAATATCTACGTTGCATGAGTTGGTCACCAAGTTCAGAATATCCTGAAATTGTTTAATATGATTGTAGAACATGATGGTAACAATTGTGAACATTAATTTAAGAGCATGTGAACTGATATGCCTAACCATAAATAAGAATTATAGTTATCACCTTCAGTGTTGATTGCAGGATGATTGGCCGGGGATTCACAATGCTGATTCTCAGTAAAAAAATTAGAATTAGAACCTGAAAGAATTGGAATTAGATATGATAGAAACATTTTAGCCATCGCGAAAAGAAGCATGAAAGGATTTTTTTTCGTAGTACCTTGTGTGGATTCAGAATTTACACCCTCTGATGAGTCAGACACAATCACTTAAAAATAGAGGGAATAAAAGAAAATGGGATTAAGTAATGTAATTCAATTCATTTCTTGTGAAACATGGTATATCAGATGTCTTACAATCATATTCTGCATATTGTGAAGTGCAGTCCATAGTTGGATGTGAAGGTGACTGAGTCTGAGGATGTCGCTTCTGCTGCATGATACGTTTCCTGTTGATCTTGGCTTTTGCGGAATTAGATCTCTTTGCATGTTGGTAGTTCTGCATGTTGAAAATGGGTAATGACAGAGTTGAGTGAGTTATAAGTTAAATAGAAGATCTATTTTGAAATCAAGTAAAAGATGTTTCTTTTAAATCTCGAGGACATCGAATAAATTTAGAAGATGAAAGAAACGGCAGATGAGGGACCAAGACTATAATTGAACATTAACAACAAGCAAAATGGGTAATATAGGAATGATGACACTTGGTTGCACAAACATCGAGTTCTGGGACTGGTGCTAAGCTTACAATGAAAGATATTGTGTATATAGGACTCAGTTGTCAATCTAGCAACACAATTTTTTTTATTTGCACATTTAAACGTATAACATCGGCAATTCAACTTTATACGTTGAATTTTTTATTTCTACAATGTTGAAGAAAAGATGGAACAAATAACTTAACATAATCTTGTATCAGAAATGGACTATTACTTGTTTATATATTGTTGGTTTCCCGTACTGTAAATTATTTTTTGTATTTTTTTCCATCAATTAGACTTGTTTATATAGTGCTTGTTTCCTATAGTCGAAATGGGCATTGCTGCACTTGCGTGACTTATGAATTAATTAAAAAATGTTAATTGAAATGGACCAACAGATGATTTCAGCTAAACATTGACAGCCGGAAAAAAGGGTATGTAGGAATGATTGCACTTGCATCTAGAGGGATCTGTTGGTGATGTCGATGAAAAAGTTCATGTGAAACACGTTGTGTATGTAGAAATATGGTGTCAATATAGAGAGCTGCATTTATTTCGAGCGCACGTGGATTCACATAGTGATTATATTATTAATTTATTGAAAATGTCCAATAACGGGATTCATTTGGCTGATTTAATTGTGTGGAGCCTCTTAAAAATTCACCATGACTCGCAAATCATCAATTTGGTATAAATGACCTGTGTTTAGTTGAACACCTAATATAAAATATAATTACCATTGCAGAATATTGCCACGTAAAATAAGTTTTTTTTGTTAATAAAATTTGTCATTTTATGCTAGAAACACATTACATATGTAATTGTTAAGTTAACAGGTGCAAAAGGTTTAGCAAAAGCCATCGCACCATACAAAACTCCAACCCTTCGCAAAAAGAAAAATTAAATCTTAGTTAATTGGTTTGCTTTAATTCGGCATCTCCTTTAGAAATTGACTCATAATTGAATAAATTGCAATCTACTAAAAGTAGCTCATAGTTGGCTTTAGAGCCGGTGGAAAATATAACACAAAAATGGACAGCATCAACAAACAAAATAACATGAACCCAAAAAAATGGATTTTCCCATTCCACCTCAGGAACACATAACACATGACAATGTTGGCAAAAAATATCACAGAGACACATCAGCAAAACCACATAATTGTTTGGTTAATCCCACAACTTGGCAACAGGGCAGTCAAAAGATAGACAAAACAATTTGGAATCAGCTAAATTCATTTAATGTGAGAATGTCTAGCTAATTTGTTAGACGAAAGTTGGGTTGGTGAAATTTGAGAGCTTTTTGGTTCATCATCAATTTCATCGGATGATAGATGTTTTTTTGGCGTTAACGGGAACCCTGCAACTGGATCATGATCTACTGTCACAGACACAGATTGTTGCATAAAACATAAACTGGTAAATAAAATGGATGCAAAGTTCGCAGTAGGGTAATTTTTTTATTGCTCCGTCAAAAAATGTAGCACCAAGACCTATAACAACAATCTTAGCTTACAAATTCAACTTGTGGAGCATCATTGCAATCAAGGTTTGGAATATGTACCTTTGGAACATGCCTGCATGATATATAACTTGAGAATAACCAAAGGCATACATTATATCACTATGACAAAAACAACTAAAATAGACATCAAAAAATAGAACCTCAGTATCAGGCAGCATGTCCAGCACATCATTGATCAAATCTAATTCATTTGAGTATCTAAGAACAACAACATTCCTGAACTTTGATTGAACCCTGACCTTAAAAGCAAGGACATGACCCAACAGTCTATCAAGTGCTAGAGGAGAAGCATTTAGATCAACATCACCCTCCTTGCGCAAAGCAGAAAAAAAATCCATGAGTCAGAAGCTAGAATGGAATTTCATACCAAAGAAACAAAATATTACTCATAAAATAAGAAGCATTGTATGATAATATATTAACATACTTCTATTTTGGCCCTATTGACTTCATCCGTTGATTGACCAATCAACTCAGCACATTCGCGGTCCTAGAGCAAGAATTTTGTGCTATCATCGTTGTGCTTAACCATCACTTCAAGTCTATACCTGCCAATGTAGATAAACAGGCTAAAGGGAAATCCTCAATGAAGACATACTAATTGACCAAGAGTTCAATTACCTCAGGACAAGTTGATCATTCTCTTTTCCACATCCGCATGTGAATGATGCTGCCTCTATGTCAGTTTTCCTGTGGCATTGAATGCAAGCTGGATAGCAACATGAATGATTATCCATTACTATTATGCTAATTGTGCCAACAGTAACACAAACAATATCCTGGCAGAAAACCATAGGCATCAAATTTCCAACGAACTCACGGCAGAATTAAATAAATACCAGGCGTTAGCCTTAATCTGTTAATCTCAACAAATCTAGACTAATTGGCCATTTCATTGTAACGAATAAACAACAAACATAAATAACATGACCACCTCCGAAATGGCGTTGATCTCAGAAATCGTTTTTGCCTCAACTTTTGAAAGAAATGCATCCTTTGATGATAGCTGGCTTGACCCTGAAAGTTGCGAACTTCCGTGACCGTGAGGTGTCAAAACTGGCCTGACCTCAATACCTAAATCTGAAAGCCTATGGGAATGGAATAAATAGGAATGAATAACAAAAAAAGACTCAACATACTTGATGCACAAAATTTACAGATATAGAGCTAATGGCATGACCAAAATACCTCTCCCTGAATTCTTGGATTTCCAATACAGGTTCATTAATCAATAATTTTGAGGCCTTCAACGATTTACTCACTGAAGATGGATAAGATCCTACAAGTGTGGCAAAAAAAAAAAAATAGGAGATGTTATCTAATGAGCACCACAACTAGAAAATATGACATCAGACTTACCCTGCCCTTCTTTGATTCTAGCATGTGTCAAAATGATAACCATCGGACCATCATTTTCAGTCTCATTCAAGTAGGCTAAGAACTATAAACAATAATTTTCCCAAAGAGTGCAAAGATAACACTTGACCACTATAGGAAAGAAACAACAATAAATGTATCAATTAATAATCGTCAAATACAGATAACAATCATCGAGCAAGGCAAACAAAAATGGTGACAATATCAATTTATAATGACCAAATATATAGAGGAAAAAAAAGATTGTTGTACAACATAAACTCAAATCCTTGATTTTAAAAACAACCCTGGTATTTTTTTATGAGACATGGTGGAAGAGCATCATCAACGATGCCAATAATGTCTTAAAGAAGCAGAAAATAAAGACAGGTCATTTAAAAAACATAAACATCGTGACCAAAATGAGTGGACAAATTGCGACTGAGCTTACCAACCAACAGGCCAGCTTGGAAATCGCCAGCAATGACATTGGAAAATTCAACAAATCTAAATTCCTTAAAAGGAAGGTCATCTAAATTGGATTTCCTAACAACAGTAACTCCAGTAAAAACTAATTTATATTGATGCTCACAAACTCTGAATTGACCATCATTCTTCATCACTTTAAAATTATGCATGACATAAGTGGAATTTTCCTTCAAATAATCTTTCCAAGAATTTAGCTGGTCTGCCTTACAAAGAGCATGGATTTCATCTCCCTGTAACATGCAAAGTATGTAAGCAACTGATTGAATGGTTAACAATCCAGCAACCAAATAAATGGAAAAAAAGCATAAATCAGAATCAACAATAACCATTTCAGCTTGCTCAGACTTGTTAGGAGTCCCAACAAACCAAAGATCCGTGATCCTTACAGCAAGTTTAAGGGTTTCTCTTGATCCATCAATAGACTTAATCTTGTCAGGAGTACGTGCCATAATTCTGCATAGAACTGCCACTGCTAAATGGATAATAAATCCAAAAGCATGAGCAAAAATAGTCAAAAGGGCAGACAATAAGTTACAGACTAAACATCTAGATACAAATACCAACAATGACCAACCAATAAAACACAAAAGTCAAACCTTCACATGTGGAATTCAAGCAAAACAACGTAACAAACATAGTATAGAAAACAAACAAAACCCAACGAAAAGCAAAGCAAGAAAAAAAAAGGAAGATAAAGCCTAACTACACATGCAACCACGGATAAAACTCAAAAGGAGCCCAAAAAGTAACAACAAAGACCACACTAAGAACTACATATGCACCAACCTCAATGCAAAAGTATTACCTTCACTCCTCGCAACCAAAGCGAACAATGCACCAAAGGAAAACTGGAAAACAAAGGGAGCTCAACCAAAAACAAAGTACCAAAGTCAGTAGACAACAAAAAAGGATAGGAAAAAACAGGACAGGAAGGGAAAATTTAGTAAAGAATTATAGAACATGAAGTAAACAACAAAACAATAACAAATCGGCTAAAAAACAGCGCAGCCATGCCAAACACAGACACACACAACTGGGGCAAAAAACGCGCACCTTAAACTGCAGAAGCAACCAAAAAGGAAGAAAAGAGGCAAGGGAATAAAACCAAAAATCACCAACCCAAAACCACAACCTCACACCAAAATGATAATCAGCAAAGCACGTGGCAGAAGCAAAGTAATGTAGGATGTGCATGTCAACAAAATTCCAACTAAAATGTTACAACCCCGTGACACCAAAATTGGAAGTGAAATGTGAGAACCAAGGCAACAAAAAACAGCAAGCCACTTGCCACAAAACCAAGTTGAGTATCTAGAACGCAACGAAAAGCAAAGCAAGAAAATCAACAAAAAAAATTAAAAATAAGAATATCAAGCTTAACTACACATGCAACACCATTTCATTTCCCACAAAACCAAGCTGAGTATCTAGAACCCAGCGAAAAGCAAAGCAAGAAAATCAACCAAAAAAAAAATAAAAACAGGAACATCAAGCTTATTTACACATGCAACACCATTTCATTTTTGTATTAACATAGTGGCACAAAAAGTACTACACCACATCTAGACTTCAAACTGGTCACTTTTACCATGGTAATAGTCCAAAATTATTGGTTAATAAACTCAGCCAAGAACAAAGCATGAAAGTCACCAAACAACAAAAAAGGACGCGGAAAAATAGAACAGGAAGGAAAAACTTTGTAAAGAATCATAGAACATGAAGTAAACAACAATACAATAACAAATGCTCTAGGAAAACAGCGGTAGGTGCGCCAAACACAAACATGCACAACAGGCACAAAAAACTCGCACCTTGAATTGCAGAAGCAACCAAAGAGGAAGAAAATAGGCAAGGGAATAAAACCGGGAATCACCAACCTAAAACCACAACCTCACACCAAAATGCTAATCAGCAGAGCACGTGGCAGAAGCAAAGGAATGTAGCATGTATGTGTCAACAAAATTGCAACTGAAATGTTACAACCCCGTGACACCAAAATTGGAAGTGAAATGTGAGAACCAAGGCAACAAAAAACAGCAAGCCACGTGCCACAAAACCAAGCTGAGTATCTATAATTATAAGATTACCAAAAAACCAGAAAAATTGCCACATGTCAAGCATTCAACCATGGGCACAATAGACATTCTAGAGGGGTAAAATGACCAAGAAACCAGCAAAAGTGCCAGATGTCAAACTTTCAGCCATGGGCACAATAGACATTTTACTCTACTTCAGTTTTATTATATAGATATTGATTGATGAAGATTAACATTGTGGGAGCTATGTCGCTATCATAAATGTTATTCTCACTACCCACATGTGTAGGTTTTTAAGTAATTTCAAAATAACACTTCCCACTAAACACTGAAGCATGATTCAAATTGTCAAAAGTTAACAATTATTGTCATAAGTAAAAAAATGAAAAGAAAAAACCATGAATTATAACTACAGGTTAAGGTCACCTAATTTAAGCAAGAGTTTATTGTTTTGCAGGAATCAACACAACATCGTTCCAAACACTAAACTGCATGAAAACAAGTTCAAAATTCAATTCATGTGTGTTGTAATCAATGCATGAAACAAAAACAAGAGAAAATAAAGTTATCAAAGAAATAAAATCAAATCAAATAGTCCTAAGCTCTTTCTGATATATCATATGCTAAAATCAAAGGTCATTCCCTTAAAAGCTATCTTCAATTGGCTACACTTAAAAAATCACCTTCCAAACTACAGTAAAAGAAAACAATTACCTAGATCAATAATATGCCAACTAAGACTTTAGATAGAACAAACTCATCAAAGAAGTTAGATCAGATAATCCTGAGCTCTTGTTGATATCTTCTGATAAAATAAAAGGAAATTCTTCAAGATCTCATCATCGATGTAGCGGCTAAACCTAAGACCATAAAAATGTCATTTTCATACACAAAGAGCATGAAAACACTATCTACCTAGATCAACATATTCTTCATCTAAAAATAAAGAAAACAACCTCATCTGTGAAAATATATCATAAGTTCCTCAACTCTCGCTAATATAATCTGTTAGATTGAACAATTCTAAACAACTTGGTGTCTCATCTATAAAGGAAATCCAACAACAACAGATGAGTCAAAACCAAGACGCAGATCATCAAATCAATGAGTTAAAAGCCAAACCAATGTCCCATATTCCTCTAGTGGTGGAATCAATGTAACAAATGAGTTATCCCCAAAAAAACTTCAGTGCCTCCAAAACGTTCCTATTAGAAACACAATAACTTGGACATTACCAGCTTATTGTACACCATTAAATCTGACCAACAAGATAACATAGCCATTCCAGAATGAACACATAACAAAATTATGGATGCAAGGGCAATAAAATCTAAGGCTTCAAAGGAAGTCCATCAATAATCTCCAGCCACCTCTTCCATATCCTACCAAACATCCATTGCTTATCTCCCCTGTAAAGACCAAGCGGACGTCACAAATAACAAAATAAAAAAACAAAACAGCCATAATAAACAATGAAGGATAGAAAGGAAAAGAAAAATTTAAGAATTTAAAAACCTAGAGAGACTTGATGCAATGTAGGACAAAACAATTCCAAGCAACATTGTAGAAAAAATGGATTTGCAGTTCAATCCATATATTTCGTGATCAAGTCCAGAAAAATAGAATAGATGAAACTCATCAAAGAAATTAATTTATCAGAACTGTATTTACTTCGTTGTATCAATCTTCAACCCAAAATAGAAATCTCATACGAAGATTCAGCAAGCTGCAAACAAATAAACAAAAGTCGTTCAACACCTAGATTTATCTTTTACATATAAAAATAATCAAGAAAATAGTGAAAGAGTTGCATAGTTCTCCAAACCCAAATGCAACAAACGAATGCTCTACATAAACTCCAGTTCCTCCAATATGCTTATTGTTACGGTTAGAAACGCACACTATAACTCTGACACTACTAGGTCACCGTACACCATCAAATTTGACCAAAAGGATAGCATAGTCAGTCACTCAGTCCAGAACAAACACACAAGAAAATAATGAATGTAAGAGTAATAAAACCTAAGGCTTCACAAGAAGCAGATCAATATTCTCATGTCGCTACTTTCACATGTTAGAATTAATATGACTTAGAGACTAATAACTAAATCATTAGAAACTAAATTGTAATTGAGTTAAATAAGAGAAGTTTCTAAAGTAATTGCTACTCGATGAGAGTAATAGTTATAAAAGGGGTTAATACCTACTAATGTAAAACAAGGTCCTCTTGTAGAGAGACATAAAGAATAGTCAAGGCAATGAAGCTTGTTTCTCTCCTCTTTAAAGAAATCAAAATACACCAGAGAGAAGCCTTATTATGGAGAAAGATACACATTGTTTATCTATTATTTGTGAGAATCATAAGTTTCAAGATCCTGTTGGTTTCCTATAATTGTTAATCTAGGAAACCCTTAAAATTTTTACATATGGTATCAGAGCATGAGTTATGAAATTTTTTCTCTCCCAATTATGCATAAACCCTAATTATGAAATTTAGGGATTTTATTTTTCCGCTCCAAATATGGTATTTTGTAAATAAAAAATGGAGATTTTTTTTCCAAGAAAGTATAGTATTAGAGAAAAAAAAATCAATCTTGTATTGTTTGCTTTCGTGATTACTGCACAAATACATGAAAAGCGAAAGTCATCCATGTGCCATGTACGTTTTTATCTTAATAGAAGGAAAGTAAGAGAATAAGCATTTCATTTGAATGGAAAAAGCCAAATCCTAATTCTCTATCATGTATGTTTAAAAGCAAGGAATTATTTCGGAATTGTTATTCTCAATCCACTTTTGCTATTCTCAATCCCACATGCTTGTTTTTTTTTTTTTTTTGAATATTATTGTTGAATGTCATTAATGGATTTAAAGTTTATGTCCTGCAATTAAATTAACGTGAATGCTTTAAAATTGTTAGTAGCAGTAAATATGTATATGCTATATATTTTCTTGAATGTGATTGGATTTTTATTAATTTATTGGTTATAATGTGAATGTATGATATTTATTTGGCCTAGAATGAAAGTAATAAAATGACTATGAATTGTTAATAGCAATAAGTATGCGTAGGTCATATATTTGATTGGAATTAAATGTATGATGAATTTGTTAGTCACTAAAGTGGCCAAATTTATAAATTTATTTAATTCCAAATTAATGATTATTTCAATTACTCATAGAATAATGGATGCTAAATTATATAATTATTGGTTTATGAGTATATTGAAATTCATTGTTATAAGACATTTATGGATCACCCAAAGGTTGATTAGTTGTTCTTATAATTAATGAATATAATTGTAGGTGATTTTTGTGTGTATCATTAGTTTTACTTATATACCCAAAGGAAATAGGTACTACTAATTGGTGCATACTTAATTGTCAAATTATGTTAAGAATTTTATTAGCATTGTCATGTTTGTATGGTGTGTATTTGGTGTATCACCCAAAGGAGAGCATCAATATACATTGACTTTTATCTAAACGAACCATATGTATGACGTGTGTTTTATGTCTCAAAACACTTATGTGAATTTTATTATGAAGAGAAAGTCCATTATAAAGCTTTGGAAAGATCTAACAAACTCAACCTAATGTTCATGAGAATGACTGTTGCAGACAGTATTAAGACAACTCTTCCTAAGATCGATAATGCTAAAAAGTTTATGGGATTAGTGAGAGAGCGCTCTCAAACAGCTGATAAGTCTCTTGTTGGAACATTAATTAGTACATTGACTACCATGAAGTTTGATGCTTCGTGTACTATGCATGAACATGTCACTGAGATGATAAACATTGCAACAAGACTTAAGACCTTGGAAATGACTGTGAATGAAAACTTCCTTGTTCAGTTTATTTTGAACTCATTATCGTCTAAGTATGGCCCATTCAAAAGTGTTATAATACCATGAAAGATAAATGGAATGTGCATGAATTGCACAGTATGTTAGTTTTGGAAGAAACAAGGCTTAAGAATCAAGGAAGTCACTTAGTTCATTATGCAAGCCACCAAGGGAATCAAGGAGCTAGAAAGAAATAAGTGAAGAAGCATAATAAAGGCAAAGGGCCACTAAAGATCAATGACGGTCCTGTGCAAATCCAGAAGAAGGCATCAAAGGGCAATAATTGTCATTTCTGTGGGAAATCTGGACACTTCTAGAAGGATTGCCTAGCGTAAGTCTTGGTTCGAAAAGAAAAGTGAGCTTAATGCTCTTGTGTGTTTTGAATCAAACTTAACTGAAATTCCCCATAATACATGGTGGATTGATTCTGGATGTACGACTCATGTTTCTAATACTATGAGGGACTCCTTACAATCCAAACCATAAGCCCAAATGAGAAGCTCGTCTTCATGGGGAATGGAGTGAAAGCTCTAATGGAAGCAGTCAGAACTTATCATTTAAAACTCGACACTAGACATCATTTAGATTTATTGGAATCTTTTTATGTACCTAGTTTATCTAGGAATTTAGTTTCATTATCTAAACTTGATGTTACTGGATACTTTTTTTAATTTTGGTAATGGATGTTTCAGTTTATTTAAGCATAATTATCTCATTGGTACTAGTGTTCTTTGTGATGGTTTATATAAATTGAAATGAGATGGTTTGTATGCTGAAAACGTTTTAACTCTACATCATAATGTTGACACTAAACGTAGTTTAGTGAATGAAAGATATGTTTTTTTGTGGCATAAACGTTTAGGTCACATTTCTAGAGAAAGGATGGAAAAATTAATAAAGAATGAACTTCTTCTTGATCTAGATTTTATGGATCTAAATATTTGTGTGGATTGTATTAAGGGAAAACAAACAAAACATACAAAGAAAAGAGCTACAAGAAGCACCCAGCTTCTTAAAATTGTACATGCATATATTTGTGGACCTTTTGCTGTTAATTCTTTCAGAAAGAAAAGGTATTTTATCACCTTATTGATGTATTCACGTTATGATTATGTCTACTTACTGCATGAGAAATCTCATGCAGTGGATATCTTAGAAATTTACTTGAATGAAGTAGAAAGACAATTAGACAAAATGGTGAAAATTGTTAGGTCTGATAGAGGTGGTGAGTATTATGAAAGATACGATGAAACTGGGCAACACCCAGATCCATTTGCTATACTCCTTCAGAAACGTGAAATTTGTGCGCAATACATAATGCCCGGTAGACCACAACAAAATGGTGTATTGGAAGGGCATAATAGAACTTTAATGGATATGGTTAGGAGTATGTTAAGAAATTCAACATAACCTGTATCTTTGTGGGTGCATGCCTTGAAAAATGTCATGTATTTGTTGAATAGGGTTCCTAGTAAGGTAGTTCCAAAGACACCTTTTGAACTATGGATGAATAGGACACCTAGTATAAGGAACCTGCATATTTGGGGTTACCAAGCAGAAATAAGGGTTTATAATCCACAAGAAAGAAAATTGGATGGAAGAACAATCAATGGATATTTCATTGGCTATCTAGAAAATTCAAAAGGGTATATGTTTTATTGTCTTAATCATAGTATGAGAATTGTTGAAACTAGAAATGCAAGGTTTATTAAAAATGGTGAAATCAGTGGGAGTACAATTTCACGAGAGTTGGAAATTATAGAAGTTAGAGTGCAAGTCACTTTAGCTTGTGCCTCTAGCAGTAAGGTGATTGCTCATTTAGTTGTTGTTCAAAACAATAATGAAGAAGAGCAACACAATAATGAACCCATGATACATAATGAACCTATTATGGAAGAACCACAAGAAATAGCATTAAGGAGGTCTCAAAGAAAAAAGAGACCAACTATTTCAAATGATTGTGTGGTATACCTACATGAAATAGAAACAAACTTAAGCACTATTGATAATGATCCAGTTTCGTTGTCACAAGCTATAAGTTGTGATAATTCTGAGAAGTGGTTAAATGCCATGAAAGAAGAGATAAATTCCATGGAACATAATGGTGTCTGGGACCTTGTAGAATTACCAAAGGGTTTTAAGAGAGTTGGTTGAAAGTGGGTCTTCATGACTAAACGCGACTCTCATGGCAACTTTGAACGTTACAAGGCTTTGTTAAGGGATTTACTCAGAAAGATGACATTGATTATAAAGAGACATTTTCACCGATCTCACAAAAGGATTCTTTTAGGATTATCATGACATCAGTAACCCTTTATGACTTAGAGTTACATCAGATGAATGTGAAAACTGCCTTTCTTAATGGAAATTTAGAGGAGAATGTTTATATGGATCAACCAATGGGATTCTCAGTTGAAGGAAAGGAACACATGGTGTGCAAATTAAAGAAATCAATATACGGTCTTAAGCAAGCTTCCCACCAATGATATTTGAAGTTTAATGATACCATTGTTTCCTTTGGATTTAAGGAAAATATTGTTCATCGGTGTATATATCTGAATGTCAGTGGGAGTAAGGTCATTTTTCCAATTTTGTATGTTGATGATATCTTACTTGCAACTAATGATCTTTGTCTTTTTCATGAGACTAAGAAGTTTTTCTCTAGCAACATTAAAATGAAAGATATGGGTGAGACAAGCTATGTGATAGGGATAGAAATATTCTATAATAGATCACAAGGATTATTAGGCTTATCTCAGAAAGCATATATCAATAAAGTACTAGAGAGATTCAGGATGGAAAGGTGTTCAACATCACCCATTCCAATTCAAAAAAAGTGACAAATTTAGACTCACACAGTGTCTTAAAAATGATATGGAACGAAAACAAATGGAAGCAATTTTGTGTGCATAAGTTGTTGTTGCATATACCATGAAAGCTGAATTTGTAGCATGTTTTGAGGTTACAGTTCAGGCTATTTGACTGCGGAACTTTATTTCAAGGCTTGGAATTTTTGACAGTATTGCTAGGCTACTGAAAGTGTATTGTGATAACTTCGAAACAATATTTTTTCTAAGAACGCAAGTACTCTAAGGGTGCTAAGCATATGGAATTGAAGTACTTTGTCATGAAGGAAGAAGTTCAGAAACAAAGAGTGTCAATAGAACATATTAGTACAAACTTTATGATAGTTGACCCTTTGACAAAGGGATTAACGCCCAAGACATTTATAGAACATGTTGAAAGTATGAACATTATTGTTATTGATGATTATTAAGTGTAATTTACCTTATGCATTTTAGTGACACTCTGAGCTCATTTATGATATGTTTATGATTACATGTTCTCTATGTTTGCATGCATATTTGTATTAGAGTAATGTTAACAAGTTTTGTCTTGAATAAAGACATTATGTTGGACCAATTATGTGCTCCTAACTAATAGCCATATTAAGGAGAAGACTAATTTGTAGTCATGGAAGGGACTATGTCAATTAAGTAATGTACAACTGCCATGACTCGAATTGGTTTTTATTCTTAATCATGAAATTATGATGTACCCAATGTATAAAATGGTTTAGTCATTTTAGTGTACATTATGTTAGTTTAATATATTTATTTATTTAGTCCATAATGTTTAGTAATGTCACATGAGCCAAGTGGGAGAATGTTAGAATTAATGTCTCATGTGAGAGGCATGTGATTTATGTAGGGACTAATAAATAAATAATTAATAATTAGGGACTAAATTGTAATTGGGTTAAATAGGAGAAGTTTCTAAAGGTAACTAATACTTGATGTAAGTAGTGGTTACAAAAAGGGTTAATACCCACTAATGTAAAACAAGGTCCTTTTGTAGAAAGACAAAAAGAATAGTCAAGCGAGTGAAATCTTGTTTCTCTCATCTTTCAAGAAATCAAAGTACACCAGAGAGAAGCCTTATTATAGAGAAAAATACGCATTGTTTATCTATTATTTTCTATTATTTGTGAGAATCATAGGTTTCAAGATCCGGTTGGTTTCTTATAATTGTTAATCTAGGAAACCCTTAAAATTTTTACACCACAACCCACCAAACATCCATTGTTTATCTTTCCTGTAAGGCCTAAGTGGAAGTCACAAAGAATAAAAAAAAAAAAAAACTAAACACCCATAATAAACAATGATATAAAAACAAAAAAAAACTCCATAAATTCAAAAATCCGTAGAAACATCGCCATATCAAGCACAAGACTCGATGCAATGCAGAACGTTACACTAAACAACTCCATACTCTACATTGCAGAAAAAATAAGATCACAATGCAATCCATATGTTTTGTGATCAAGTCAATAGGTAAAATAATACAGATGAAACTCATCAAATGAATTAATGTATCCACAGCTGTTGGCCATTGTCTACTTTGCTGAATCAAGAATCACACAATATCTTTTATGATTTAATCTTCAATCAAAACAGAGATCTAACGAAGACTCAACATGCTGCAAACAAATAAATGCATGCAGTTCAACACCTAGATTTGTCTTTTTATATAAAAAAATTATCAAGAAAATGGTGAAAGAAGAGTCGCATAGTTCTCCAAACCCAAATGCAACAAACAAATTCTCTACAAGAATTCTAGTGCCTCCAATACTGTTATCATTCTTGTTAGAAAAACGCTAAATCCGACACTACAAGGTTACTGTACACCATCAAAATCGACCAACATACACACAGGAAAATAATGAATGTAAGGATAATAAAGCCCAAGGCTTCATAGGAAGTCTATCAATAATCTCCCGCCAATGCTTCCACAGCCAACCAAGCACCCATTGTGTATCTTCCCTGTAAGGCCCAAGTGGAAGTCACAGAGATAAAATCAAAAAAACTAAACACTCAAAAAACAATGAAGTGTAGAAATGAAAAAGTCCAGAATTCAAAAACCCAAACACTAAACTACAAAAAAAGGTTCATATTTCAATCGCTATGCTTCATAATCAAGTCCAGAGAAATAAAATAATACAGAGGAAACTCATTGAATAAATTATTTATCCAATGCTTTTGGCAGTTCTAATTCGCTGCATCAAGAATTATTTATTATTTAATCTTCAACTGAGACAGAAATACCATATGAAGACTCAGAGACTCAACGTGCATCAAACAAAAAAATGCAAACAGTTCAACACCGAGATATATCTTCCATGTAAAAATTATCGAGAAAATAGTGAAAGAAGTGTCACATAGTTATCCAAACCCACATGTAGATTCTCGAAACAAAAATGAAAGCCAACCAAACCCGTCCCTTGCTCCAATTGAGAAGATAAATCACAAAACATCTTCCCTTGGGACCAAAAGTATAAATCATGAAGCTCATAACGGATTAAAGAAAGATATAATCAAGAGAGATAAATTCCAAGGATTCAAGAACCCATGTAGATTAACAAGCTTTTGAGATCGCAAACAGCAAGGAAGTGGTAAAATCAGCAAGAGATTAGATCAAGAAATATTATCAACAATAAGATGCTTCCACAACCAACCACACATTGTGAGACCCAACCCAAAATCAGGGAGATGTAAATAAAGCTCTCATACTAGACCAACGTAAAGTAGAAATCAAATCCAAGATTCAAAATCCAGAGTAGAGATCATAAAATCATGTAATAAGACAACCACTGAATTCCACAACCCACCACACATTCATTGCTTTTCCCTGAGAGATCAAAGCAAAAATCATGAGAAAGTAAATCAAGAAACGCTCATAATCAAAGGCAGAATCTGAAAAATCAAAATCCAGGGAGTAGAGATCACCAGATTAGGTATGAGGTTGGATGTAACCCAAAAATACTCAATTCATATGCCCACATGATCAAATTCAAAAACTAGCAACAAAGAGATTAGGGATCCCATCAAAGAAAATTGAGAATTATCTATACTTGCTAGCCGTACGAATCTTCTGTATGAAGAATGAATGGCAAATTGATACACATTAGAATCTCATATTTGTACTTCAACATGCTGCAAATGAATAAACTTAAGCATTTCAACACCAAATTCTCCATGATTGATTGATGTAACAGAAGAGAAAGTCACATGAACCATCATTTTCTTCAATATCTTGCAATATGCAGTAAACAAAAACTAGACAAAACAATGTTTTGAAATCAAAGAAATAAAGTAGTCCAGAGCTTGTGCTGATTTTTCATTTGGTAAAATCAAAGGAAAGAGTCTAAGATGCCATCATCAATTTCAATACACCTAAGAAAAAAAATGTCAGAAGTAAAAAAAACAAAAAAAACCAATAATCCCAACTAAGAGACGCTAGATAGAACAAACTCATCAAAGAAATTAAATCCCGGGCTCTTGCTGACATCTGGTAAAATCAAAGGACATTCTTTAAGATCCCAACATCAACTTAGCTACAACTAAGAACACCAAAGTGCACAAAAACAAAAGCTACCTATATCAACAATCTTAATCTAGGAAACAAGAAAAAAAAAACTAATATGAGAAAATTAGTCATATCATCCTACGCTATTGCTGAATCTAGTAGATTGAACAGTTTTAGACAATTCAGTGTCCCATATAAGAAATCAACAACTTTGGCATCTCAAGACTTATAACTCTGATACAAATGCCAAACTCACCACAATATTGATTGATCAATGCAAGTAAATAGTCAAAAGATTAAAAAGAAGCCACACAAATTATTAATGCATAAGATTGGTACTTTGCAAATATGTTTAACAACAGGTGATACTTTCATATATTGCATTAAAAATTATCATGTAAACAATAAAAGATGAGCAGCAGAATTTCTCCAAACCAAGTTGCAGATCATCAAGAGTCAAAGACCCAACCACACTATTTAACACTTCTCCCTAAACACCAGTGCCTCTAACACTCTAATCATTCATGCTACAAACACACATAATAACCCTCAAACTACCAGGTTACCATACACAGGAAACCACAAATTCAGAATCTAACCAATGGATTGCACAACCAATAATGAATGCAAGGGAAATAAAACCTAATGTTCCATAGGAAGTTTGTTAATAATCTTTTGCCATTGCTTTCACATGCCTACCACAAGCTGAAGTCACGAAGAATCAGATTGAGAAAACTAAACGATCATAATTTACGTAAAGACAAAACAAATAATTAAAAAAAACCATGGAGACATCACCAAATCATGCATGAGGCTCAATGCGATGCAATGCAAATTCCAAACACTATGCTACAGAAAAATAGGCTCTCGAATTCAATCCATATGTTTCGTGATCAAGTGTAGACAAATAAAATACTAATAGAGAAGAAATCCATTGAAGAGAATTAATTAATGCAAAGCTATTAGCCTTTCTAATTCGCAGTATCATAATTGTATAATTTTTTATTTAATCTTCAATCGAAAACAGAAATCTCATATGGAGACTCGGCATGCTGCAAACAAATAAACACAAACATTTCAACACCTAGATACAACTCCACTATGAAGCACGAACACATGTTTGTTTGCTATGACGGACACTCCAATACCAACAACCCTGACAATTATTTAACACATTTTGTTAGATGTCTAATTTAAAAATTATTATTTTCTCAAAGAATTAATTTATTTCTTTACATAATTCATACACTTGAAAAAACATAAAAGAATTATTTAAAAAGATGAATATACCATCAATTTAAATCACTACTAGAAAATAGGGTTTTAACATCGGTTATGATGCAATCTTATCCCCCAAGGGTATTGGATTGAAGAATCCAAGAGGATTGGGCTAGAGCTACTAAAGAAGGCCCTAGTGTTCTCATGAACCTCAGGGTAGATTTCTGAGATCATAGGTCAAGGTTGAATCCACTATTCTTTGTAAATATTAGAATAAATTTTTCCTTCTTTTGGGCCTTGTATTTTAGGGCAATTTGAGTAGTCTTTGTAGTAGGGACTTTTTTTGTATTTTCATGTATTTTGTCATGGGGGTGAGCTTAGCTATTATAGGGGGTGTGTAGCTAAGCTCCAGCTTCTCATCTCAAGGAACTTCCTTGAAAAGATTCCTAGAGAAGCTAGAGCTTAGCTACACATACCTCTCTAATAGCTAAGCTCACCTCCTTGAGATCAGAAGCTAGAGCTTAGCTATTCACCCCTTATAATAGCTAAGCTCACCCCCATGACATAATACATGAAAATACAAAAAAGGTCTCTACTACAAAGACTACTCAAAATGCCCTAAAATACAAGGCTAAAACCCTATACTACTAGAATGACCAAAATACAAGGCCCAAAAGAAGGAAAAACCTATTCTAATATTTACAAAGAAGAGTGGACCCAACCTTGGTCCATGGGCTCAGAAATCTACCATGAGGTTCATGAGAACCCTAGGGCCTTCTTTAGTAACTCTAGCCCAATCCTCTTGGATTCTTCTATCCAATACCCTTGGGGGGTAGGATTACATCAGGTTATTAAGGACTTTCAACATCGGTTATTAACCGATGTTGAAAGTACCGACGTTGAAAGTATTATCGTTAACATCGGTTTTCCAAAACCGAAGGTAATGTAAAAATACAACATCAGTTATTTAAAAAATGGATGATGTTGTGTTGTTAGTGGTAGTTAACATCGGTTTTTTTAAAAAATTGATGTTGTTAGTGGTAGTTAACATCGGTTTTTTAAAAAACCAATGTTGCTAATAATAAGTTAACATCGATTTTTTAAAAAACCGATGTTGTTAGTGACAGTTAACATTGGTTTTTTAAAAAACCGATGTTGTTTCTAGGAATTTTTTAATATGCTGTCTATTTTTTCACTAACCTCAAAATTAACCTACAAATTTTAAAAGCAGACCACACAACATATAATTTTCATTCTGTTTTGAAACAGATTTTACCAGAAATTCCATGAGAAATTTATTAATTACTATGAATTAAAAGAATATTTAATGTTAAGGAGACATGAATTGTAAAAAATGTAAAGTAAACTACAATTACAAAATGGCCTAAACAACCTAGATTTCATTTTTAACTTTCAAATAATACTTTGCCCACTGGATGCGAAGTGCCTTCAATCTCTCTGGTTCCAATGGTCTAGCATCATTGAAATACTGCATGATATAATAAAACATAAGTTAATAATATAATATCAATCATAAGAAAATGAAATTTGTTTGAATTAAACAATTACCGTTTCCCAATTATTCTTGAAACTTCCTAAGATTATAGTTAACATCTAGTTCATGACGTAATACCCACACTCAGTGCTTCCTTTTTGTCTATTACACTAAATACATTATGAAATTTAGATATTCAATGTTAAGTACAAATTAGTCTACATAGTACTAAAATATAACCAGAAGCATTGTTTAAATGACTTACTTTAACAATAATCCACCTAGCAGCAGCCTTGGATTTACTTTGTGGAGTATCGTCAAGTCCTTTCAAACCACTGTTCAATACAAACATGATGCTTATTGTACAATTAAAATATTGAGGTTCCCGACTAATGCTAATGCAAATGTATTGAAAAACAACACTGACCTGTTAATTATTCCTTTGAGGTAGTTGTCTGGCCTATAATGCAACAAACAAAACCAGATGACAACATTTTCCTTAGGCAAAATGACGACCATTTGCTAATATGCACTGTAGTGGAGACCAATATATATAGGTTATTATACTATTATACATTATTTAAATTCATTTGTTCAATTTAACTTACCCATTCAGGTAGGCTCCTAGGTACACATCCCGTTTTGAATTCTGCATCCAGTTCTTAATGTAACTTTCTGATTCAAATTGCGATTGCCCAAATCTCTGGATGAACTGTGGCTCGAGGAATCCATACACATCAGCATTCCTCACTCGCATACTTGTCTCAGTCATATGCCTATTGTTGTTAACATAAAGTAAATTATGTATGGATTTAAAACAATAAGTTAGATAATAAACAATAATGTAAACTGACTTATAGAATCCACAACTGTATAACAGAAATGCTAAGACATTGACCACCATGTGTTATTTCAGACAGATCTTCATGCTTTATGTACAAGGGGAAGTTCTCATCAAACACCCCAAACACGGTAGCATCCCACATAACCTACAACGGCTTCAGAAAAAGCTGTGGGATGGTCAATGTCATCAGATATAGGGGATCATCTATATCATGATCCGGCCTATCTACAGGTTTCACCGGTCCGACAGCTCCCTATTTATCCAACATAGTTAATTAACATAATTTAATTATAGTGAACACTTTAATTGAAAAAAGAAGCATTTAATGACACTGAAATACTTGTTCTGATAAACGCTTGACAAGATGTGTCGGCCAAGCAAGGAAGGTGTTAAGTGTCTGCCCCACTAACTTAACCTCTTCAGTGGGTACAGGAATGGGAGCATCTGCATCTCTAACCTCCTCAACACCAACCTTGACTTGATCATGCAACAAAGGAATGTTGTGAACGATTGTGGATCCCTCATAAAGTCTTCCTAGGGCAACCAGGCAGGGAGGATTTTCTTCGATGTACAACCCGTATTTGCCTGAGTCACCCGTGTTTGGATCGTTCCCTGAGGGATCAACACAACTCTCCTTTATGCTGACACGAGCAGTTGAAGGGCCAACCTCAGGCTCAGGAGGCAGCACAAGTCCCTGTGATTACATCTGCGACTAAAACTGGAACTGCATCTGGAAGCGCAAGCCACACACCTAGTGCAATGCTTATGGACATCTTTCTTCATATGGGGCCAATAAAACTTTAGAGGGAGAGGTGAGAATTTGCTTACTATACCCCATTGCCACATCATATAGTCACACTTTGTGCATGTCCTTCATGCTTTACATGCCTCATGACACCTAAGCACACTTAGTGGAGAATCTTGGAATTGATCTTGGATTAGTGGGCTGAACCATAACTTAAATTCACTAATCATAATTAGTGAAATTTTGGCTCCAAAATTTTGCTCCACAAATTCAATTTCAAATTCAAGTGAAATTTGAATTGAAATTCAAATTTCCCTCCAATTTTGTGTGACACTTGGGCTATAAATAGAGGTCATGTGTGTGCATTTTTTCAACTTTGATCATTTGAGAATTAAACTTCAAAGTTCAGACTTCTTTAGAGGCACTAAATTTTGTGTTCTTCTCTTCCTCTCCCTTCATTCATCTTCTTCTACCTTCAAGCTCTTATCCATGGCTTCCTATGGTGGTGAACTTCTTCTAGACTCATCTTCTACTTAAAGTGGTGTCTCCATTCATCTTTCTCCTTCTCCATTCCACTGCAATAAGACCTCAAGAAGCAAAGGAATCCATTGATGAAGAAGATCCAAGGCCTACAAGCTCCACATTGATCTACATCATTCGGGAGCCATGGAGCATGACGGGCGGGAGGTCCTTAGAGCTGATCCAAAGTATTGCTTGATTGTGACATCGACTCCAGCAGCACGCACACGACCAGGGTGTTCTGGTCACCCAATGGTAGCAGTCAATACATCCTGACGTCCATGGGCGACAAAGGAACCCTGTGAGGCCTGCTCCTCCAACGAATCCTATAAAGAACACATTTATTGGTTTACTCAATCACACAATAAACATAAATAATTTCAATTAATAATTGAAAGTGACTTAAATCTTTTTAGCAATTTCCTTTGCTGCCTCAGACGACATTTGCCCAGTTTTCTTGGTGCGAGTCATCTTCCACTTCACGTGTCGTCTGATGGGAGATGGAGGATCAATCACGGTGTCAGTGCTTCCAGATTGAGCAGTTTCCTCCAGTTTTTTCTTTCTCTTCTCATCCATCAACTTGTTTTCTTAATGTTCTAACCCCCACGAGACAACACGTGATTGGATGGCCTGTGCCTTCTTTCGCACATCCTGTACAAATTAAACATTATTGAAAGTTATCATTACAATGTATAACAATAAGTCAATTTATAGTTTAAAACAATGAAAATCACAAACTTACCTCCCATGAAGGGTCTCTGCGGGTGTAACAAAATTGGGCCCACTTATCCTTGCTAAATGTCATACTTTTCGCATATAGTGTCATCGCCACTTTCCTTGTCGACTGCAAGTGTCCATTTCGACATGAAATCAGACTTAAATTGCCTCCACCGCTCCCCCATAGTCTAAAGTATTTTCTTTTTTGTCCCCAGATCAGATGCTTCAGGGATATCAAATTCAGCCTGACAAACAAAAAATTACATTCTATTGTTACTAAATTACAATTTGATTGTCAATGAACAAAATGAAAGATTTAATTAAAATACCCGAATATCCTTCTATATCAAATCCTTCTGAGCAGCAGGGACTTGTTTCCAATTCTCGTATGTGACATCCACCTTATCACGAGCGACGATCCCCAAATATGTTCTTAACTTCTTTCTATGGGGACTGTCGGCTTTCCCAGTCGCAGGATCGACATGGACCAGCGGTCTCTGTGCCCCAATTGGTCTAGTCGCCAATGATCTTAGCCGTGTGGCTTTTCTTATCCGCTTCAAGGTTGATGGTGACTGTGATGCTGCACCAGTAGGAGGAGGAGGAGGAGGAGAGCTGGGTGGTGTAACCATTTGTCTGTAAAGAAAAAAACATTAGTTAATTAACATTATCACAAAACTGAATAACTTATGTAAATGAATTGACTGAAATGAAATACATAATAAGAAAACTACATTAGACGATGTTAATTAATTCTCCTTCATCATGATCATTACGATTAGCATGAACGTCGTCAGCTTCATCTTCTCCGACGACGTTAGGCGACATTTGTGTGGACAAAGGACTAACATAAGTATCAATGTATGAATCATCATCTTCAACATTAACACCAATTGTTTTCTCGTGTAGAACCACTGACCACCTTTCATCACAAGGGTCTTGAACATAAAATATTTGTTTAGCTTGTTCTGCCATAATGAAAGGGTCATTCTGGTAAGAAAGTTTCTTTAGATCTACCAACGTAAATCCTACATCATCGGTCCGCACACCGGTGTTGCTGTCAACCCATTTACATTTGAAAACACATACAGTAAATTTGACATAGTTAAGCTCCCAAATTTCTTCAATGAAACCAAAGTAAGGGATGGAAGCTACACGGGGATTGTCATCATGTACACTAGTGAAGTCTTGAGATTTAGCCCTTAGGGCGACCCCACTATTTTGCATTGTACTTTTCTCGTCTTGTGCTTTTGTATGGAAGGAATACTTGTTTATATTGTATCCTTGCGAAGTTGTAACATTTCTTTTAGGCCCATATGCTAGCTTTCTTAATGTTTCAAAAGCATTATCATCAACAAAGATTGTATCTTTAAACCAATCTAGGAAAGTCTTGTTATGCTTTTTCAAGACCCTGTTCTTCGACATTTTTGGATTACTTTCCTTCACTAAACCTTCATGGCGAAGTATGTATGGCAAAAATTCATTACTGTTATTCAACACATACAAATGAGCTTGTTGCAAATCTTCTACAATTGGAGTGATAACATGCAATCCTCTTGAACCCTTACCTCCCTTGAAGAAGCCCAAAGGTGTGCTTAGCGTGAAAGCCTGCGCGAAATCAGCGTGAAAAGTAAGCTATCTAGTGCCTATATAAGGAGGAGGAAACATTTAGCTTTTTCAATGTACTCTGAACAAAATTCAATGGCTTCTTCTACAATGTACCTTTCAACAATAGATGCTTCCAGACGATGTAGATTCTTGGTATACCCTTTTTAGATCTTCATGTATCGCTCAACCGGGTACATCCATTACAAATAAATAGGACCACAACATTTGATTTCTCTAACTAAATGAACAATTAAGCGAACCATGATGTCAAAGAAAACAGGAGGAAAATACATATCCAACTGACACAATATAATGGCAGCCTCGTTTTCCAACTCATCTAACTTCACAGGATCAAGGACTTTGCTACATATGGCATTAAAGAAAAAACACAGCCGAGTTATGGCAAACCCGACTTTGTTAGGCAAAATGTCTCGTATGGCCATGGCTAACAATTGTTGCATCAAGACGTGACAATCGTGAGACTTTAACCCTACCAACTTAAGATCCTTCAACTGCACAAGGCTCTTAATATTTGAATAGTATCCTTGTGGGACTTTGACCCGGCGCAGACATTGACAAAAACTTATCTTCTCCTTTATGGACAAAGTATGACAAGCTGGAGGTAAGTATATTTTTTTACCATCAGACCTTGGATGCAACTACGATCGTATACCCATCTCAGCTAGATCTTGACGAGTATTCAAACCATCTTTCGTCTTGCCTTGAATGTTAAGGAGTGTCCCAATGACACTATCATATACATTTTTCTCCACATGCATAACATCAATATGATGTCTAACATCTAGATCAGACCAGTACGGAAGATCAAACAAAATCGATCTCTTCTTCCATATGCAAGTCTTACTTTTTTCCTTCTTTTAGGTCTTTCCAAATGTAGTATTTAGGTGTTGAACCCGTTGGAAGACCTGGTCACCAGTTAACGGTATCGACCCAGTTTCATGCTCTTGACTTCCATTAAATGTTTTTTTCAATCACCTGTAAGGGTGATGAGGTTTTAGAAAACGTCGATGCCTAGTGTACACTATTTTTCTACCATGTTTCAGTTGTATGTAGCTTGTGTCTTCTTCATGAATGAGGCATGCACGATGGCCTTTAACACTGTAACCGCTCAAATTCCCATATGCTGGAAAGTTATTAATGGTACAAAAAAGCATTGCACGCATTTGAAAAGTCTCATTCCGAAACTCATCAAACACTAAAACTCCCTCGTCCCACAACTTTGTCAAGTCTTCAGTCAATGGACTTAGATAAACATCAATGTCATTTCTTGGCTGTCTTAGGCTCGATATCATCATAGACAACATCATGTATTTTCGCTTCATGCACAACCAAGGAGACAAATTGTAAATTACTAGCAAAACTAGCCATGAATTGTGTTGAGTGCTTAAACTTCCATATGGATTCATTCCATCACTGGTTAGTCCAAGCCTAAGATTTCTTGCCTCTTTGCTGAAATCCAGATACAAACAATCAATTTTCCACTGGGAGGAATCGGCCAGATGACGGAGCATTCCATCGCAGTTTCTCCCATTTGCATGCCATGTAAGGTCTTTTGCATCGTCTCCATTAACAAATAGACACTTAAACCTTAGAATGATGGGAAGATACCACAACACCTTCGCTAGGGGTCCTTCTTTGAGTTTTCGTCACTACTACACTCATCATCATCCTTAACTTTTTACCGTGATACCCCACACCTAGGGTATTTGGGCATTTCTTGAAATTCATGTCTGTACAATATGCAATCATTCGGGCAAGCATGAATCTTTTGATACTTCATACCCATCGGACACAGTATCTTCTTAGCCTGATAGTAACTTTTAGGCAACGTATTTTCCTCTACAAGCATATCATGCACTACTTGAAGCAGTGAACTAAAGCTTTTGTCACTCCACCCATATCTGGCCTTCACATTAACCAGACTTAACACTGTCGACAACAACGTCAGGGAATTCTTGCACCCAGATACAAAGGCTTCTTTGAATCAGTTTGAAATGTATCATACATAGGGCCATGTGCTTGCTGAAAAGACTCTTGTCCAAGATCACTGTCATACCCTAATTTCGTTCAAGGACTATCATTCGTTGATCTTTTGATCCTTGCTAGTCGACTTACGGTGTTGAACGCCAGTTACAGTGCGAAACAGATGATCATTCAGTGTTTTGATCAAGAATGTAAAAGATACCAAAAAAGGGGGGGCAAAAGGGTCTTTTCCTTGGTTTTCCTGGACCCTAGCCCACCTAGGCTAGCCTCTCACTCGCTTGGGCCACCAAATAGCTTCATGGTGAAGAAACCAACTCGCCAGGGCGAGCTCATTGCTTCAGCACTAAGTGATGTAAGCTCCATTGGAGCTTGTAGGCCTAGGATCTTCTTCATCAATGGATTCCTTTGTTTCTTGGAAGATGAATGGCAGCAGAATAGAGAAGGAAGAGAGAGAGGAGACGTCACCTCAAGGAGAAGATGAGAGTAGAAGAAGCTCACCACTATAGGAGGCCATGGATAAGAACTTGGAGGAAGAAAGAGATGAATGAAGGGAGAGGAAGAGAAGAGCACAAAATTTTGTGCTCTAAAAGAGCTCTGAAATCTGAAGTTTAATATTCAAATGATCAAAGTTTAAAAAAATGCATACACATGACCTCTATTTATAGCCTAAGTGTCACACAAAATTGGAGGGAAATTAGAATTTCTATTCAAATTTCACTTGGATTTGAAATTGAACTTGTGTTGCCAAATTTTGGATCCAAAATTTCACTAATTATGATTAGTGAATTTTAGCTATGGTTCACCCCACTAATCCAAGATCAAGTCCAAGATTCTCCACTAAGTGTGCTTAGGTGTCATGAGGCATGTAAAGCATGAAGGACATGCACAAAGTGTGACTATATGATGGGCCAATGGGGTGTAGCAAGCAAATTCTCACCTCCCCCTCTAAAATTTAATTGGATTGGGCTTCTCCCAATTCAATTAAATTTATTTCTCAACACACACATCAAATATTCACTTAATGCATGTGAAATTACAAAACTACTCCTAATACAAAAAAAGGGGGGCAAAAGGGTCTTTTCCTTGGTTTTCCTGGACCCTAGCCCACCTAGGCTAGCCTCTCACTCGCTTGGGCCACCAAATAGCTTCATGGTGAAGAAACCAACTCGCCAGGGCAAGCTCATTGCTTCAGCACTAAGTGATGTAAGCTCCATTGGAGCTTGTAGGCCTAGGATCTTCATCAATGGATTCCTTTGTTTCTTGGAAGATGAATGGCAGCAGAATAGAGAAGGAAGAGAGAGAGGAGACGTCACCTTAAGGAGAAGATGAGTCTAGAAGAAGCTCACCACTATAGGAGGCCATGGATAAGAACTTGGAGGAAGAAAGAGATGAATGAAGGGAGAGGAAGAGAAGAACACAAAATTTTGTGCTCTAAAAGAGCTCAGAAATCTGAAGTTTAATATTCAAATGATCAAAGTTTAAAAAAATGCACACACATGACCTCTATTTATAGCCTAAGTGTCACACAAAATTGGAGGGAAATTAGAATTTCTATTCAAATTTCACTTGGATTTGAAATTGAACTTGTGGAGCCAAATTTTGGATCCAAAATTTCACTAATTATGATTAGTGAATTTTAGCTATGGTTCAGCCCACTAATCCAAGATCAAGTCCAAGATTCTCCATTAAGTGTGCTTAGGTGTCATGAGGCATGTAAAGCATGAAGGACATGCACAAAGTGTGACTATATGATGGGGCAATGGGGTGTAGCAAGCAAATGCTCACCTCCCCCTCTAAAATTTAATTGGATTGGGCTTCTCCCAATTCAATTAAATTTATTTCTCAACACACACATCAAATATTCACTTAATGCATGTGAAATTACAAAACTACTCCTAATACAAAAACTAGTCTAGGTGCCCTAAAATACAAGGGCTGAAAAATCGTACATTTCTAGGGTACCCTACCTACATTATGGAGCCCTAAATACAAGGCCCAAAAATAATGAAATTCTAATCTAATATGTACAAAGATAAGTGGGCTCATACTTAGCCCATGGGCCCAAAATCTACCCTAAGGCTCATGAGAACCTTTAGGCCTTCTCTTGCATTTCTGGCCCCATCTTCTTGGAGTCTTCTATCCAATGCCCTTGGGGGTAGGATTGCATCAAATAGCCATGCAAGGGGAGAGGTTGAGGAGGTCTGAAAAACTGAAAAAGAGAAGAAAAATGCAGAAAGGTGAAAAAGAAGAAGAAAAAGAAAAGTCAAGGCATTGCCAAATTGAATCGAGGATCGTTTAACACCTCATTTCTCTTGTTAGCCTTGTACCCTGTGCAAGAGTCGGTTAGTTTTTCTTGAGATTTTGATGTAATCTATGTACCCTTATAGGTCCTTTGTGATATTATGTGTGCATTTATCTTCTCCACTTATCGTTGGTAATTTCATTTTATTTCTAAGGCTTAGTTCTAATCGGTCACTAGTGTCGTGAAATTAGGCCTTTTTTTAGAGACTGGAAAGTAATAAAAAAACCAAATGAAAAAAAAAATCAATTCACAACCAAACTTCTTTTCATCAAATATCACTTGAGATCGTTTCAAAGTCCAACGCCTTAACAGTTCTCTTCGTTTTTTTTCCAAAAATTAAAATGTCGTTTCAAGGTCCAACGCCTTAATGACTTTTTATTAGCATTTAAAATGAATCTTAAAAAAAACATAAACATTCTTATTAAAGAACTTTGTTGGTCCACTACTATAAAAATAGTTTTTTACAACGCTGATTTTACGTCGGTTGATGGATAATCGATATAGAAACAAACACGGTGGCACTTTCATAAATAAATACAAAAGTTTTATGACAGTCGTAGAAAAAATGCCTTAGAAGACTCTCATTCTAAAACGGTTTTATAAAGCACCCTTAGAAGACTATCATTCTACGACGGTTTTGTAAAAACTGTTTTAGAATATTTTTCATTATTTTTAAATTATGCCCGATCTCTCCCTCTTCCACGCTCTTGGTAAACGAAACGAAGCAATAGCCATCGTGTAACATCCTGGAAATTTCTACCCGGAGTTTTCGGAAACGATGTATTTTGAATGATTATATATATAAGTATTATTCAGTGTATATGCATACATGTTCTTGGTAAGGGTAGGAATAGTGGGGACAAGATACGCGGGTTAGACTAATTAAGGAAGAGAAATCCATAACTGGGAGGTTATGGGTTAATTCTTAATTAATTAGTTTAAAAATCATCGTTTTGCGTGCGACTTAGAATTTAACGAAACCAACCTCTGAACCACGTTCGGGGTTCTATTCTGAGCGTTTTGATATATATATTGGTTACTTTCAAAAAACTGGCCCCGGCGGACGCAGAGAAACGCGAGAAACTGGAACCAGAGAAACAGCACGCAAACCGAGGCAGGATTTTAGCGTTTCAAAGGTCAGGTTTTTCTCACTTTTGTGGCTGAGTGTGGGTCACAGTAAAAAGGGAAAGTGGGCCCTTTTGGCTCCACTCAAATAGGGACATGTGGCAGAGCTTGAATAAAATAATAAGAAAAGAGGAAAAAGCCTTTAAAAACCAAAAAGCAACTCTCTCTCTCTCTTCACTCAGCAGAAAAATTTCAGAAGCCTTCTCTCTCCCTCTCCCTCACGTTGCCTTTCTTTCTCCCTCATTCTCCATTGAAGCTCCAAACAAAGCTTCAACCTTTGGTGCCCATTTCTGCTCCAAATCGCGAAAGGAGAGCATTTTCGGAGTCATGAAGTGCGTGTCTACGAGTGGGACTTCGAAATTTCAGGTTTGGGTGGACTTCTTTCTCCTTTGATTTTCATGGGTATGGGGTTTGGGGAGATATGATGGGTAGTCTTGCTAGGTTTCTGATGTGTGATGATTATTTGTGAAGACATTTGCTAAAAACTTGTTGAAATTGCCATGTTTGGATGAGTTAAACATACCCATTCTGTTTTAGGGTTTTGTGATGATGTTTGTGATGTTGTATGCTGAAAAACTGCTCATGGAAAACTGTTAGAGATGAAATGTAGAGTTAACCTAGGGTTGGAAAGTGAGAATGTGATGTTATGAGTGGAAAAAAAGTGAGGCTTTGAGAGTTGGAAGGCTAAGTCTGAATTCTGTGGTAAATGGAGGTTAAAGTGAGTTAATACTAGCTTGAAATGTCATTTAGGACATGTGAGAAAGGTTAGGTTGAGCTAGAGAGAAAAACAAATGACCAAAGTGAACCAAGAGCCATTTCTAGGGCAAAATTGGGTGTTGAAGAGTCAAATTTTGATTTGGTGGAATTTTAGGTGTAAATCCAGTTTGGGCAAGTTTAGATTGATGTTATGGACTGGTGTGAGGTGAGAGTTTGCCTCAAATTTACCTCATTCTAAATTTCACTTTTCAAACCTAGAAAAGCCATTGAATGGAGGGGTGTTGGACACCTAGATTCTGTGTTGCTGTGCTTTAAAGCTTGAATTTGGTTTAGACATGATTGATACATGATTTGGGACTTGTAGGAATTGATTTGGGCAAGATTGGATGAGAGGAAGTGTGATTTTCGAAATCTGCACTTATGCAGAATTTTGCTGTCAAAATAGGTGCAGCAGAATTTTGGCTTGTGCAGAAAAATGCTTGCGTGTGGTAGGCTGTGGAAAGAGTAGTACAGAATGAGTTTTGGACATTTGCTAGTAGATCCCAACGGTCAAAATGTAGGCTTATGTACTATAGACTTCCAGTAAAATTTTGGAGTCGATCCAACGGTTAACGAATTGGATCGAAGGAATTGTTACTGGGGTCTTTAAGTGAGAAAAGTTGTGATTCTGGTTGGTGTTTGAGCAGAGTTTTCTGCCTTTGCTCTGTTTTGCTTGGCTGTGATAGCTTGTGCTGTTTGAATGTTGGTTTGCTTGGATGTTGTGGAAGCTTGGGAGGATTGATGGGGACCCGGTGTTGAGAGAAACGAGGATATGGGCTACGTGGGAGTACGTGAGCTCAGATGGAGGTGGGCAACAGGGGATGGTGGGTTTATGCGCGCATTGTGGATGTGGAAAACTTGTTGTGCACCATCGCCCGACCGCCACCTAGTACCACATGTGATGGGTACCCCATAATCCTACAAGCTTGAGATGAGGAAGTGTTGAAGGGTGAAACTTCCTGCTTTTATTGTTGACCACAGAGTGGTACCTGGAGATATGTCGCGGGGGTCAGGAGACCTTGGGGACGTCAGGTGGGGTGCTATTGCCCAAAACCAAGCTTGACCAATCCCGACCCAACCCGGGCATAGTCGGTCAGTGAGAACCTGTGATGTACCTAAACAGGCGAGCTCCTGGCAGTCAACAGATAAAAGGAACAAAGACCACAAAGCAAGGAGGCTTGTGGTGGCTGGCCAGCTGTGAATTTTGTGTGATATGTGGATTATGGCCTCTGGTAATCGATTACCAAGGGTGGGTAATCGATTACAAGGCTTAAAAATGAAGACAGGAGACTAGGATGGTCTCTGGTAATCGATTACCACGGGGTGTAATCGATTACCAGGCTTGAAAACGAAGTCAGGAAACTAAGGGAGCCTCTGGTAATCGATTACCAGCTTGTGTAATCGATTACACAGAGGGATGGGTCACTGGTAATCGATTACCAGGTATGGGTAATCGATTACACAGTGCATTTTTGCATATTTCATGTCCTGAGGCTGTGTAATTCAAGTTTAGCCTCTGGTAATCGATTACCAAGGTTGTGTAATCGATTACCAGAGATGAAAAGCCTTCAGGTACCCTTTTACTTGCATGTAGTGGTTATGAGACAAATTGTGTGCAGCGCAGTTAGATTCTTGTGAAAGAGTCTACCCCTCTCTTTTCTTTCTTGTAGATCGTGATGGCGGCGCAGCTAATCCGTGATCGAATAGAGATGGAGTGCCTAGAGGGAGCTTGGGAGACCCTCGAAGGCAACACGAGGTGCCGATTTCGGGGCACCATTCGATTCACGGCTACTTCTTTGGTGCATCCAGATGAACCTGCACGGACGCTTCAGCGCACGGTGGAGTGGATACTACCCACGCCTACACCATATCGTCTAGTGGAGCCCGTCCAAGTGATCGAGGTAACGTCATCCGAGGAAGACCCTGAGGAGGATCTGGAGGAGCTACCTCCTGAGCCTGCTGTGGATGCCCTTGACTTTCTAGAGGGTGATGAGGATCCACTTCTTGAGGTGGATTCTCCCGAGGAAGTCATGTCGGTATCTGAGGCAGACTCTACGGAGGATGGTGGCCCGAGGGAGATGGCGATCAGCGGAGGCTCTTCATCCTAGTGGACAGCTTTTTGGATTAGTTTTATATACTTTTGAGGGTGGGTGTATCTAGGACTGACTGTTAGGTTTACTTCTTTTGTTTTTGTATGGGTAGACCTGATGTATAGGCATTTGATGATTGTAAACATGTGGCTGAAGCCACCACTATGAACACCTTTGCTCTGGATGACACTAAGTATTTTGTAAAACTCCCATATTTTGGACAGCTTTAAATGATGAATGCATTTATGATCGATCTCGTTATTTGAAAAGAAAGCATTAGCAGCTTTATTTGTAAAAGAGTTTATCGACTGTATTTTATCCTTTTATTTTCACGTGACGACCTAAAGTAATGACTGGTATTTTCTTCCTTTTGAAACAGCAAAATAATTTAGAGAATTATGAGTGGTAAGAAAGAAATGACTCCGAATAGAGTTGTGAACTGGCCATTCAGGACTCTATGGTGAGGATTTTCCTTCTAAACCTAGTTATGGTGAAAAGAGAAAGAAATGAAAAAGAAAAAGAAGAAAAAAAAATTTACCATGGTTTTTGTTATTCAAATTATTACTATTAAACCAGTCATTAATTTAGGGACGCCACACATCGCACCAATTCAAATTTCACTTGAATTTGTGGAGCAAAATTTTGGAGCCAAAATTTCGCTAATTATGATTAGTGAATTTTAGTTATGGTTCAGCCCACTAATCCAAGATCAAGTCCAAGATTCTCCACTAAGTGTGCTTAGGTGTCATGAGGCATGTAAAGCATGAATGACATGCACAAAGTGTGACTATATGATGTGGCAATGAGGTGTAGCAAGCAAATGCTCACCTCCCCCTCTAAAATTTAATTGGATTGGGCTTCTCCCAATTCAATTAAATTTATTTTCCAACACACACATCAAATATTCCCTTAATGCATATTACAAAACTACCCCTAATACAAAAATTAGTCTAGGTGCCCTAAAATACAAGGGCTGAAAAATCCTACATTTTTAGGGTATCTTACCTATATTATGGAGCCCTAAATACAAGGCCAAAAAATAATGAAACATTAATCTAATATGTACAAAGATAAGCGGGCTCATACTTAGCCCATGGACCCGAAATCTATCCTAAGGCTCATGAGAACCCAAGGGTCTTCTCTTGCATCTCTGGCCCAATCTTCTTGGAGTCTTCTATCCAATGCCCTTGTGGGGTATGATTGCATCACTAAGTTTTAGCTTGCCTGGGCGAGCTCCAACTACCCCAAAGTGCCTTTTTTCTATAAATAGGCGTGAATGGGTGTTTTAAGGGGGTCCAACATTGAGTAGTGAAGAAAATTGAGAGAAATAAGAGAGAAGAAGAAGAAGGAAGAGGAAACGAAGTCGAGGCACTGCCGAATCACGACTGTGATCAATCTTTACATCGTTCTTTGTTCAGTGTTCTTCATGTGACCATCGGTTAGTGTTGTTTATAAGATTTGAATGTGATCTATGCACCCTTAGGGGTCCCCTTTGTTGTTTTGTGCATATTCATCTTCTCCTTCTATCATCGGTAATCTTTTTTTGTAAAGTTTAATCTTAACCGATCATTAGCGCCATAGTTGTCTTTTAAAGACATTGAAAGTTAATAAAACCAACGCATAACTGATTTTCTCTTCATCAAAGTCACTTGAGATCGTTCAAGGTCCAATGCCTTAACGACCCTTTTTTGTTCTTATTAATTAAAAGTGAACCTTTCAAAAGCATAAAAACAATTTGACACACAAACTTTCTCACCTTAAAGAACTACGTAGGTTTGAATTCCTCATCGCACCTAAGGATACATAGGAGCAAGGGCAACACCCTTGTCGACCCCAAAAAAATAAAAAAATATAAAAAGGGAAAATACACAATTTTGAAGTTATGTTTTGCACACTCGATTAAAGGCTATCGTCCCTTGTGACGGGTGCATGAGGTGCTAATACCTTCCCTATGAGTAAATAACTCCCGAACCCTTATTTTCAAAATTTGCAGACCTCTTTTTGGTTTTTCTAACGTTTTCGTTGAATAAAAGTCGGTGGCGACTCTTGCTTGTTTTCTCCCTTGGAGACGAAGGCTTTGGCTTATTCATTTTGCCTTTGCACTCCCGTCGCAGGGTAGGTTGCGACAGATGGAAACTCTACTGGGGACTTGTTAGAGAGTTAAGCCATTCAATCAGTGTGCAATTTTTTATCGTGACTTCTTCATTATTTATGTTCCCTTTTCTCTTTTATCTTTCGTTTTGTCCATTTGTATATAACCTTTGGTATCTTATTGTGTTTGGTGTGTGTCTACCTATCTATTAATTCGTAGTTAGAAATATTTCTGCTCTATGCACACATGGCACTTACACTTTTTGCACACATGTTGAGATGTTAGGCCCTATACCCGGGTCTATGTGAGCCATAGGGAGTGGAGGTTGATTTGTGGTCATGCTGGGTCTCCAACTCGCTTGATAACAGTGAAGCCTCATCTAGAGTTTTCCTCTCTTGGTGATGCATTGTCGCTGATAGTCCCTATCGCCGCAATGTATTATCTAAAGAGAATGATATCTCTAGAAGCCAGTAAAGTTATGTGTAACCACCCTTGGGAGTTGTCACTAGAAGTGGACTTTGGATCCTTTCCATTAGGTTCCAAAATTAGGGGGCACATAGCAAACTCACTCTGGCTTGTTCCTTGATCGCATCATGCATCTCTTCATCGTTCGCATGTTATGTCCACTCATGCATGATCCTTGCATTTTCCTCTTCAAAAAACAAAAAACAAAAAAAAAGGACAAAAGAAAGACAATGAAGCGTGAAAGTTTACACCACATTCTTAGTTACATGTGTTGGGTACCATGATGATAGCTATAAACCAACCATGTCAGGATTATACACTTATTTCTCTGGAAAAATGATTGAAAATCACGTGAACATGGTACCTAATGCATTGTTAACTAGGAAAGGGTGGTTCATCGGGCGTCTCATGTCAATCTTATAATTACATTTGTCATGCATAGCATAGGTGTGCCCTAATCATTCATCTCTATGATATGTTGTCGAAGTATTGACAATCAAAATTTCTATTCCTTGGATTATGGGATCGAACCAAGCACATGCTTTTAAGAAAAGGTTTTCATCAAGTCAAGGTCAAGTATGGAAGTAACCAACTTGTGAAAGTTGGGGCAAAAGAGGGATCGAGCTTACATAGCTTCTTTGGCTACTGCCAACACATGATTGAGCTAAATAATTTACAAAATTTTGAGACTGTTGATGTCCATGTTTTATTTCCAGTTTCACTTTGACTTTGACAATATGTGATGAACAATGTTGTTTTAATGAAAATCTGAATTGATTTGACCCTATGTTCTACTGAATATCCTATGTAAAATTTGTAATACTTCAACAATGTATCATTCACATGCATTCATGCTTATTTTTTATTTTCACATTGGTTGCATTGCTCATTGCATTCTTTCCTTGAAATCAAAATTGTAATCATTGTAATCAAAAGGAAAGAATGCACTTTACGGCGCCCTTATCGAACGCGTGCCAAAGCTAGAGTGATGAGTAAAATAAAGGAGGTACAGGAACAGATAAAGGCTGACATGGAGGTCATGAAAGAGCAAATGACCTCAATGATGGAAGCCCTGATGAGTATGAGAAAAATGATTGAGGTTAACACGGCTACAGTCGTTGCCACAAGTACCACCACTAAGGTGGACCCGACTCACCCATCTAGCCTCAATTAAGTAAATCATCAAGCCTCGGATATGGTAGGTCAGGGAGGCAAAGCATTAGGAAGTACGGGCGGCCCCCATTTTATGCAAGTTCAGAACATGCATTCCTTCCCACCATGTGAATTGCCTCCAACTATACACCACCCAATGTTGTACACACTCCCGATGAGAATGTCGACAACTCCACACCCATACCCATTGAGAGCCAACAACCCCAATCTGATCATGCACGTCTCTTAACCTATGAGGGAGACACATGAAGCACCCCAAGACCACAATCTAGCTGACTTTGAGCCTCACCTCAGACATGCCACAGAGGGGAAAACATTTTGCAGCATACCCCTGCCAAACACTTTGAGGGGCCCTCAGTATTACCCACAACTACAACCCTTTCATTTTGCAGTGGGAAGAGTCCCTCCTGCTATGATGAAAAGGGGAAAATTTGATCATATAGAGGAAAGGCTGAGGTCCATTGAAAGAGGCAAAGATTATGCTTTTGCTGACATGGTAGAGTTGTGCCTAGTGCCTGACGTCGTCATCCCTCCGAAGTTCAAGGTGCTAGATTTCGATAAGTACAAGGGGACTACTTGCCCCAAGAATCACCTGAAGATGTACTGCAGGAAAATGGGGGCATACGCGAAAGATGAAAAGTTGTTGATGCATTTCTTCCAGGAAAGTCTTATTGGGGCAGCCATCACTTGGTATAGTAATTTGGAACCTTCTCGAGTCGGTTCCTGGAAAGACCTAATGGTTGCCTTCATTAGGCAGTATCACTACAATTCTGATATGGCTCTGGATAGAATACAGCTACAGAACATGTGTAAGAAGGAGCATGAATCTTTCAAATAATATGCCCAAAGGTGGAGGGATCTAGCAGTTCAAGTAGCACCCCCAATGATGGAGAGGGAGATGATAACAATGATAGTAGACACGTTACCGGTGTTCTACTATGAGAAGATGGTGGGTTACATGCCTTCAAGCTTTGTCGAGTTAGTGTTTGTTGGCGAAAGGATCGAAGTGGGTCTGAGAAGAGGCAAATTTGATTATCCTACTTTGATAAATAGGAAGCCTGGGGCAAATGAAGAGAATAAGAAGGAGGGAGGAACCCATGCTGCGACTGCCATTCCTACATGGCCAAAATTCCCACCAGCTCAACAATATTAATACTTAGCCAATATCAGCACTTCTCATTACCCACCACCCTATCATCCAAGAACACTCAATCATCCAGAAAGGCCACCCCTAAATCAGCCGCAAAACCCACCTGCTACACATCCGATACCAAACACCACCCTTAACATGAACCAAAACACCAACCAGGGAAGGAATTTTCCAGAAAAGAAGCCTGTAGAATTCATCCCAATTTCGTTGTCGTATGCTAACTTACTCCCATATCTACTCAATAATGCAATGGTAGCCATAATCCCAGCAAAGATTCCTTAACCTCTATTTTCCTGAGGATACACTCAAATGCAACATGTGCTTATCATGGAGGAGTTCCAGGGCATTCCATTGAGCATTGTATGACCCTGAAACATAAGGTGCAAAGTCTAATTGATGTGGGCTAGCTAAAATTCGAGGAAGACAATCACTTGTGAATTTTGACGTTGTCAAGCGACACTATGCATGGGGAAATTTGAAAGTTGTTGTTAGATGTCTCCAATGACTCATTAGGATTTTCAAGTTTATGTCATTACTGTAAACAACAATCACAATGCTAATAATATGGATTAATTTGATGTCCTTGCCTCTCATTCTCTCACAATTACATCTTTACATATTTATTTAACATTCACTAGAATGTGAATGTATGTATTTATTTAACATTCATTTGACCTTATTTTATAATTCTTAAAAGTTTTCTTTCTCGAGAGAAAAATGAGTTGTGAAGAACAAGAGTCATTCGACTTAATCTATCAATTGAAAATCCTTTAAATATTTTTCGTCCTTGGAAATTCATTTTTGAGAACCTGGACAATTTCTTTCATTTTTCCTTGCTACAAGGTCATGACAAAAGACATGAATAGATACCTCAGAGTCTGACACTGGGACAATGAGAGGTACCATGCATGAGCCTCAAGCAAACCTAGGGGCAGATAAGAAGTTCTCACCCGGTAGGTTGAAAACCCAAAAGGGCGGCCTAAGCAAAAATTAGGGTTAATAAAAAATAAAAAAGAAGAAAGAATCAGGAGTGTGTTTATCAAGGGTTTGGTCCCAAAATCCAAACTACAAAAGTATCTAGTCCAGATTTGAAATGACACATGACAGTGTTTCAACATCCCAAACACTAATTTATCCCTTGCTACCCCCTCCAAGCCAAAGCATATTTGTTTTCTAAAAACAACAAAAACAAAATAGGAACCCTGAGTAGGAACCACCGCTAAACTGGCAGGAAGAGCAATGCAAACAACACATGCATGAAGTTGGGCAACAATGAAAGGAAAAAGAAAAAAAAATCCGCCAAAGGTGAGTGAAAAGAGAGACAAAAGATCTCCCAATTTTACAAGGAAGGCACAAAAGTGCAATAAGGATTAATGTATAAGACAAAAGGAGTAGAGCCCGACTCAAGAGTTGAAAGGAACAAAATTACAAGCAAGACTCTCAAGGTTCTTACTTAATATAACCCTCAAACACTCTTTGAGCCTCTCTAATCCTTTCTTTCATAACCCTCTTACCCCTAACCACGTTACAAGCCCAATGAAGCCCATGTGGATCAAGGAATGACTAATTTTGCTTTTAAGTTGGGATTCTAGAATGAAACCCGCACATGCTTGTGATTTTTGAATATATATATATATATATAAGAAGAGAATCCTCAAGGTTTCACACTTGCACATTTGAGAAGAAAACTCATTCGACCAGCAGCTCGTGGAAAATGCCCAAAGACAATTGTGATAGTAGGGTACATTTGATGTTAGTCGCTCATGAAGACTCCTTAGGATTCCTTTTGAATCCAAGGGTGGCCTTTGTAGTATAAATTCTTTTAGGATCAGCCCATGTCATCAAGTTTCAGCGAGATCGACAGACCCTTGGCATCACTCTATAATCTTATGTCAGGAAAGTTTCATTTGGTCATACACCAAAGTGTAACCATCCATTGCCATCCTTCCATGGTGCATGTGATTGGTCCCAAAGCCTTATATGTTCTAGCTTTGCAAAATCGTCAAATTTTAAACGAAAGGACAAGGGAAAACCCTAAGACCAATATTTTGGATGATTGATTAAATGTCAAACGGCTCCATTGCCATCACTCCAAAATTGTCAAGTGAATAAATCAAACAAAACATATACTTTGAGGGAGTCCCCAAAGAGATTTGCAAAAAGATAGGATGAGGTCTCATGAGTTATCACGTCTTTCAGAAAGAGACATTCAATCTGTGTTTTCCACAAAAAAAAAAGCAAAAAAAAAAAAATCAAATCAAAATCACAAAAATAGGAAAGAATGTCATGAGCATTACATATTTTCATGATTTAAAACCTTTTGTATTACTAGATACAAAGCCTACATTTTCTGCATTTCAAGAAGAAGGTAGCATGCATCTGCATCCCAAAAATCATGCTCATATTAGGCTATAAGTGCATAGATTTCTCTTTATATACCAATTTCCCAAATCTAATGTCCTATCTTTTGAGTTTAGGATGAGAGGCCCTCTCATAGAGTCAACCTCTTGCTTTCTCATAAGGTTGAGCCCTTTGGTACTAGTACCTATTAGCTTGTTTCATAAGACTCAATGTCCTCCGCCTTTATCTTTCATAGGACTCAAAGTCCTCACTTTTATCTTTCATGGGACTCAAAGTCCTCGCCTTTATCTTTCATAGGATTCAAAGTCCTCTGTCTTTATGCTTTCAAAGGACTCAAAGTCCTCTATCTTTTACATTTCAAAGACTTCAATGTCTTCAGTCGTTTACACTTTCAAAAGACTACAATGTCTTCATTTATGATGCAATCCTACCCCCTAAGGGCATTGGATAGAAGACTCCAAGAAGATTGGGCCAGAGATGCAAGAGAAGTCCCTAGGGTTCTCATGAGCTTTAAGGTAGATTTCAGACCCATGGGCTAAGTATGAGCCCACTTATCTTTGTACATATTAGATTAAGATTTCATTATTTTTGGGCCTTGTATTTAGGGCTCCATAATGTAGGTAGGGTACCCTGGAAATGTAGGATTTTTCGGCCTTTGTATTTTAGGGCACCTAGACTAGTTTTTGTATTAAGGGTAGTTTTGTAATTTCACATGCATTAAGTGAATGTTTGATGTGTGTTGGGAAATAAATTTAATTGAATGGGAGAAGCCCAATCCAATTAAATTTTAGAGGGGGAGGTGAGCATTTGCTTGCTACACCCCATTGCCACATCATATAGTTGTTAGTCGATGAAAACGACTCACTTTTGTGTATAAAACTTGTGTATATTGTATCAAACCTCTCCAATTTATAGTTGTTTTATAATATTATAAGTTCTTTATGTTAAATATAGGTAATAGATAATTTATACTTTTGTTTTGTGTGTTTAATAATCAATTTCTCTCAATTTCAGGTTAATTAGGCAAATTGGCAAAAGTGTTGTTTTCACCTTTTCGCTAAGCCAATCTGCTAGCTTAGCGAGCATTCGCTAAGCACGACACTCAGTGCCTAAGCGCAAGGAAGAATCCAGAAGAAGATAAGCTATCAGGTTCGCTGAGCGCACCGCTCCAGGTCATCAAGTGCACCGCCTCAGCTCATTTGCTAAGCGAGAGAAGGGTGCTAAGCCACAATCCACTTATGTGCGCTAAGCGATCCAGATTTGTGCTAAGCGCGCGAGCACGGACCAACCCACCTATTTAAGCTTGAAATCAGATTTTTTTGGGGGAGTTTGGAATTTTTCTTGAAGAAGCCTCTGCATGCACGAGAGTCTGGCCTTGGCTTGAAGCTTTTGCATGTTTAGGAAGTTCTAGAGAGAGAAAGGTCCAAGTTCCAGAGAGTTTTGAGAGATTTTGTTGTGTGAAGATCTGCAAAGACGAGAGCTCGAAGCGGAAGTCATTCTGAGAACTTGAGATGAGTTTGTGAGTGATTGCGAGATCCTAGAGGTGAAGGAGACATCCTCATCACTTGTATTTTTGCAATCTTTCATCTTGTTCTCCTCTGTGTTGTAAAGGAGGTTTCTGGATCATGGAAAGCTAAACCCTCTGTTGGATCTTCCCTGTAGGTACCTGATGTAAATATATTTCTATCTATGTAATGATATTTTGTGTGTTCTCTATGCTATCTGCTTTTCATTCAAGTATTCCTTTACCTTGATCATGTAGAAGCATGCTTTGTTAGAGTTATTCAACAGTGGAAACTGGTCTGATTCTAAATTCCTGAATAGTACGGGGCTAAGTTGTTGTACTGTCACGAGGAATCAGGGTACAAGAACGTAGTTGTGTATGTGTGTCTTAATGTGGTCCTGGTTGAGTTTAGTCTTACAAGAGGAATTTGTGGACGAGGCTTGATCAAGATTAGGCTAGGCTATCATGAGGAATCGGGGTCTAGCAGTCCAAGAGACAACATTGGAATACATGGGCATTGCTAGATAGAGAACATTCGTTTTAGCATCAGGAACCTATTAGGAAGACCAACGCATTCTCTACTTGTTTTTACACAACATTTCTCTTGCGTGATTTTCTTTCTTTTTGCATAGATAGTTTACATACCTGTTCATAACCACAATCATATTTTCATACCAGACACCTATTTACCGAAATAGCTTGCCAGATAACACAAGTTCCCCAAGAGTTCGATACTCGGTTCTTACCGTTTTATACTACTTGTGTGATCCGGTACACTTGCCAGCCGCGAACAATAGTCACACTTTGTGCATGTCCTTCATGCTTTACATGCCTCATGACACCTAAGCACACTTAGTGGAGAATCTTGAACTTGATCTTGGATTAGTGGGTTGAACCATAGCTAAAATTCACTAATCAATTTGGCTCCACAAATTCAATTTCAAATTCAAGTGAAATTTGAATAGAAATTCAAATTTCCCTCTAATTTTGTGTGACACTTATGCTATAAATAGAGGCCATGTGTGTGCATTTTTTCAACTTTGATCATTTGAGAATTTCACTTCAAAGTTCAGACCTCATTTGAGGCACAAAATTTCGTGCTCCTTCTCTCTCTCTCCCTCCACTCATCTTCTCCTATCTTCAAACTTTTATCCATGGCTTCCTATGGTGGTGGGCTTGTTCTTGACTCATCTTTTCCTTGAAGTGGCATCTCCAATCATCTTTCTTCCTTCTCCATTCCACTGCCATTGATCTTTAAGAATCAAAGGACTCCATTGATGAAGAAGATTCAAGGCCTACAAGCTTCACATGGTCAACCAAACGTTCATAACAGATAGTAATAAAACAGTAACAAATTGGGGGGGGGGGGGGGGGTTGTTTGTTTTTCTAAATTAAACAACAAGTAAATTTGAATTAGAAAATATCAGAATTAAAACACGTTGTTTCGCCTTGATTCACAAGCAACTCTATTATCCTAGGTTACGAGGATTTATCCTTTATCAGTTCAACCACTTAATTCAACCCTAAATTAAATTACTAAGTGAAATTTAACATAAGGCATTCATTATGTGATTAAGCAACACATACACCAATTAATCATGAATGAAACTGATCATTAAGCATGAACATAAATTAAGCGCAGAGAAAATTAATCAAGCACTAAGCATGCATGGATTAATAGCAACAAATATAGAGTAATTGGTGAAGAGGAAAAACTTATTAGAATTCAATAAAAATAATAAAACCTCAAAGAGAATTGTGCTTGATCCTCAAGAGAAAACAACGCTGGAGACTTAGCCTTCCATTAATCAGTAGAAACGAAATTGTATATTGAAGCAGAAAACAAAATTTTATTGCTACGTGAATAGTAAAAACTGGAATTGCAAAACCTAAAATTATTCTTTCTCCCTAAAACGAAAAGTGACTAAAACTAAAAGAACTAAAACGAAAAAGAGATAGAGGAGACCTAAAACTAGAACCTTGGTGTTGTAATATAGTTCTCAGCCCCAAAGCTTACAAATCTGTTTTAAGTCCAAGCCCATAAATAAAATAAAATCTAGATAAGATAAGATAAGATATAATCTAGGTGAAATAAAATCTAGATAAGATAAGATCTAGATAAAATAATATCTAGATGAGATAAAATCTAGATATGATAAGATAAAATCTAGATGAAATAATATCTAGATGAGATAAAATCTAGATAAGATAAGATTTGGGGGAATAAAATTGTCTACTCTCTTCAAGTCCAAACCCAATTCCGAATTCAAGCCCAATTACTTATAATTCTCTTGAAATTAAATTAAAAACACAAAATTAATCCAGTAGGGCCAAATGATAGAACTGCATAATTAATTTGACAATTAAGGCTAATCAGTAATTAAATGGTGACAAAAAGGGTTAAGAAATATGACAAAAGGATGACACATCACCTAGCTTTTACCTTTTTGCAAACCCCCAACAAGAAAGAACCACAACTTAGGAACCAACATGAGTCATCATTCATCTAGTGTTAATGATGAGGGTACTAGTCATAAGGACCCTCTATCTAGAATCTTATATGAGTTGAGTTCCCTCAAGTTATGGAAAGAAAAACTAGAAAGAAAAGAAAAAGGAAAGGAGAGGGTAGAAATAAATCAAAATGAAAGGGAAAAAATAAGGGAAGAAAAAAGAAGGAAAATACTAAAAGAGTTGAGAAAAGAAAAACATGCCACCTATAGTAGTCATGACTCTTGTAAGAGCCTAAGTGAAGAACTTCATGACTATTATGAAGAAAGGCATAGATCACATCTTAGACCTCATTCCCATAGGAGAGAAAAGCAAAGAAAGCCTCAAGAGGCTAACATTAACCTCTCATAATTCCATGTGAAGGACAATGTAGAGACTTACTTAGATTGGGAAATAAGGGTAGAGCAAAAACTTAAAAGAAATTCTACTTTAAAATCTTATGGCTCTCACTCTTATCCAAAGAAAGACCAAGGTCTAGGCATCTTAGGGGCAACACCTTCTAAGCCCAAAGATGATAAAAGGAAGACAATAGAAAAGCAACCCCCTAAGGCTAGTATGCAAGAGAAGATTAGCTCTAAAGTGATTTAAATGTCTTGGAAGAGGACATATTACTTCTCAATGCCCCACCAAGAAAACCATGATTATGAGGGGCCAAGACATTTATAGTAGCCAAGATGAGGCTACTACTTCACCTTCCTCTAGTGAAAGTGAAGAAGTAAAAGGGGAAGAATCTAGTGAAGAAATCTACCCTCAAGAAGAAGGACAACCATTAATGGTTAAGGAGGAGTGTAAGGAGGCAAGTGTCTCCTCCAAGAGGTTAGCTAAGACGGAAAGTCATTTTACAATAAAGGCAAACATTAAAGAAACTTCCCCTCTTAGACAACCTCCACATTTTCTCCTTTGTAAAAAGACACTTGTTAGTATTGTCACACCTCTTGGGCTTGAGGTTATTCCTCAAGTAAAAGAGTTGTTGGATGAGGGTTTGGTTCGTAAGAGCTTAAATCCTTGTGCTTTGTTGGTGCCAAAAATAGGTATTATTAGACACCAAATCCCTAAAATAGGTGGTATGATTAATGTGTTGAGTGGTGCAACCCTCTTTTGTAAAATCATCCATGCACCCAACATCTTCATGATTTGTGTACATAGGGACTCATTAGGTAGGTTTCTTCTTATTTTTAGTTTCAATACAAAATTAGGTGCTCATATGGCACACCTTAGGTTTGTCATACATTTCGGTAGGAATAATCAACATGAAAATACAGAAAAATGCTTAGATTCTCTAACGACGTATGATCCTGGCCAAAAGCTAGTGCCAAAGACCCTAGAAGGTCAGTGCACAGTGCCCCCCACGAACATACACAACATCCAACGTATGAACGTGGCCAAAAGCTAGGGCCAAAGACCCTGGAAGGTCAGTGCAAAGTGCCCTCCACGAACATACACAACATGCACATGCCAATGCATTTCCAACATCAATCAACATTCCATTTCCATGTCATTCACAACATAAATATCATCTCATCTCAATGACGTTATCAACAACAACAACAACCTCATTTCATATTCACATATTCATCAATAATAACAATTCATGCTGACATGGTCTTTATTAACAACGTCATCTCAAATCAATATCATCATAATTATCATTATCATCGCATATCAATTAAAATCCTTAATAGCGACATCTCAACAACAAATCGCATTTCGCACATACACACACACACACACGCACGCACACACACACACACACACACACACACACACACACACACACACACACACACACACACACACACACACATATATATATATCGCATCCCATTAGTTAAAACATAATTTTCTTGAAAGAAAAATCAGAATGCAACAGGGATAGGCATATATCCTCATAGCTAGGTTCCCTAGCCCTAACTATGGTGTTAAAACGGTAAATTTTATAATAAACTCCTCCCACCTATTGTGAGTTACCCGTAGTTTCCTCGTCACATCACTTGGAGATGTCTTTTTCTTTTCTGCTCATCGGTTCCACGCAGTCCTCTACCATACCAAAACAAAGGAGACTTAATATGGATTTCAGAAAACAAAGCTAATAACAGTGTTCTGAGTCAAACACCCACATCACTACATGAAAGAGCTGAGAGCATTTCGGGTTTTACAAAGGAACATCATTTGGAAATTCCGACCACGCCAATGTGACCGGGGTTCAGTGTAGGTTACGAAAATAACATGCATTTCATGAAAGGATAACGTTTACAAAGTCTCTTTCTCTAGGGTTTTTCAGTGTTGGAAGATAACCAGTCCATACCAAGAATAACATCAATCTAGCTCAAAGGCAAACAAATCAAATCAATCAAGAATGTTCTACCAGAAATCTCCACAGGACAATTCAAACACACGTCAGAAGTTAACACAGAACCACTAGTAGGGGTCTCTACCACTAGATCTTTATTTAAGGAAGACACAGAAAGCTTAAGTTTTCCTACACACAAACAGGATATAAAGGAATGGGTGGCACCAGAATCAAACAACACAAGCAAAGGAATCCCATTTATCAAACATCTACCTTGGATTAGATCTTTGGATTTCGAAGCTTTAGCACCATTAAGGGTAAAGACTCTTCTCGTGGTCTTTGGATGTCTAGTTTGGTCATTCGGGCCTTCACCATTTTGCTCTTTCTTGGGTCGTGAACAATCTCTTTGAGTGTGTCCCTTTTGTCCATAATTAAAACATGTTACGCCTATATCGGGACAATTCGAGGAGATGTGCCCTGGCTTACCACATCTGTAACAAATGATATGAGTGGAGAAAGTATTGGGTTTGCTACCGCTACCACCTGCAAATCCCCTAGCAACAGTCCTCTGATTGTCATGGTGGTTACCATATTGCTTAGGAGGAGTCGAATATGGTTTTCCTCGATGTTGAGGCCCATTCTTTTTGTTCCTCATTGGACCTGTACTCCTATAATAGGCCGCCCTGTCTCGGGAATCTTCATCCCAAATCCGACACATGTTAACCAAAAGTGGGAACTGACGAACACCTTGGTAATTCACAGCTTGCTTCACTTCAGGTCGCAAGCCATTCAGAAACTTTACACACTTGGAACTCTCACCATCTCTCCCTTGATAATGGGGAAAGTACCTCACCAGCTCCTCAAACTTGGCTGCATATTCAGCCACAGTCATACTTCCCTGCTTAAGCTCCAAGAACTCCATCTCCTTCTTGTTCCTAACATCCTCGGGAAAGTATTTCTCCAAAAACACTCTCTTGAAAACATCCCAGGTCACATCTTGACCTTCGGCCTCCAGGCATTGGCGAGTATTCTCCCACCAATACTCAGCTTCTTCCACTAGAGTATATGCATCAAAGCGACCTTTTGCCCCTCCGGACATGCCATAACTCGGAAAATTTTCTCAATTTCCCTTATCCAGTTCTGAGCACCATTAGGGTTGTATCCTCCATTGAATGAAGGAGGATTGTTTCATTGGAAGCGATCCAACCCCTGGTACTTAATAGCTCCACCAGCTTCTCCCATATTTGGATTCCCTATAGCCTGAGCTAAGGCTTGAAGGGCATCAGCTATCGCACGATCATTTTGTCCAGCCATCACTCCCTATACACACCAGGGAGTTAGACTTGGAAGGAATACACACAAACAAAGAACCACACAACAATCACAACCATCACAAATTCCTACTCAGTTACTCTTGAGAGTTGATGACCCAAGGCATTAACACTCTATTTACATCATTTGTATTTTCTGATCTCTTGCCATATCATTCCATTGCCCTTCACAAATTATACAAGTGACCAGTCTGATAACTCATGACTCGGCATTGATATTCATGGTATAGCAGACATCAGAAAAACAAACTCAATATGACTACAACAATCAAATCTCTATAGCTCGTAAGAACACAACTAGTGAGTACGTGCTAATAACAAACAACGAACATCAAACATCAGCAAGCAACCAACACCAAGCATTCAACAAAACAACCAGAGAATGCACAGAAAAACATAGTAGACTCACAACTCACTGGCCGAAAGGTTCAACCTGCTTTGATACCACTCAATGTAACGACCCGCCTTGTCGCTACGATATCAACACTCTAATGTGCGCTAATTTTAATTTTTATAAAAAGAACTCCCATAATTTACTTATGAAAATAGAAGTATTTTTTTTTTGTCCCAACATACATTCATCCAACAACAAGACATTAATTAAGTGAATATACATAATTATATAGAAACAGTAACTCGATACACGTCGTACACATAAACGAAAATTAAATTTGTTCATAGATATAATTAAAATCCCAGTTTTACATCTTTAACTCAACAAAATAAAACTTAAAAACCAACTACGGAGGAGTTGATTACAAAACACAACTCTCTCCCAAAATAACGCCAACGTCATCATGTCGGCTCGGCGGCTCCTCACCAGAATCTTACTCCCTGCACCCTGCTACTGTCATTCTGCTCCCACGAACAAGGTTCGTGATCATCACAGGTATCAACCACACGATACAAAATTGCAAGGGTGAGTTCATTATAAAAAGAACCAATACCAATTCCAAATAACCACAATTAGCAAGGAACATAGGCAAACATTGATGCAATCCTACCCCGCAAGGGCATTGGGTAGAAGACTCCAAGTAGATTGGGCTAGAGATCCAAGGGAAGGCCCTAGGGTTCTCATGAGCCTTAGGATAGATTTCGAGCCCATGGGCTAAGTATGAGCCCGCTTATATTTGTAAATATTAGAATAGGTTTTTCCTTCGTCTGGGCCTTGTATTTTGGCCATTCTAGTAGTATAGGGTTTTAGCCTTGTATTTCGGGGCATTTTGAGTAGTCTTTGTAGTAAGGACTTTTTTTGTATTTTCATGTTTTTTTGTCATGGGGGTGAGCTTAGCTATTAGAGAGGTGTGTGTAGCTAAGCTCTAGCTTCTTTAGGAATCTTCTTAAGAAAGCTTCTCAAGGAGGTGAGCTTAGTTATGAGAGGGGTGTGTGTAGCTAAGCTCTAGCTTCTCAAGGAAGTTTTCTCAAAGAAGCTTCTCAAGGAAGTTTTCTCAAGAAAGCTTCTTAAGGAAGCTACCTAGTCTATAAATAGAAGCATGTGTAACACTTGTTGTAACTTTGATGAATGAGAGTCTTGGGAGACACAACTCAAAGTTCAACTTCTCTCCCTTTTTCTTCCTTCAATTTCGTGCTCCCCCCTCTCTCTTTCTCTCCCTCTTTCTTTTCCTCCATTGAAGCACCCTCTCCAAGCTTCTTATCCAAGGCTCATCTTGGTGGTGAAGCTCCTTCTTCCATGGCTTATTCCCTAGTGGATGGCGCCGCCTCTTACCTCTTCTCCTTTGTCTTCCGCTGCATCTCGAGGGTGGAAAATCACCATTAAAGGACCTCATTGAAGCTCAAAGATCCAGCCTCCATAGAAGCCCCACAAGCAAGCTTCCATCAAACATGATGAGCACATGCAACATTCATTATTCAACACTCATATCCAACAAATATTCATCATCCACATCCAACAATTACTCATCATTCATCTATGGACCCAATCAAGACTGCACAAAATGATGCATGCACTTGACTCAACCACTCAGATGCAATGTGGTACGAACCAACAACAACCAAACCTCAGGAAATAGCCTAAGCGTGTCCACACGACACTCTCACCTAGGGAACTGTGTTGAGTTTGTCGAGACCACCCGATTGTGCACGTAACAGCCCCCCTCCCATAGGTGATCAGCCTGGGAGCCCAAAGGTGTTCCCTACCAGGTGACATCCCCCTAGTACAAAGTACACTTGGCCACAGTTACTCTATTTCCTGTGTCGTATGAGCTATGATCATGGCCAAAAGTAAGTGCCAAAGACCATGGACCAATTAAAGCGCCTAAGCATCCCCTCAGAAATGCTTAGATTCTCTAACCACGCTAGTTACCCACGTCTGGGCCATCCGACAAGGTCAGTGCACTCTACCCCCCATGACATTCACTCCATACGACGTATGATCGTGGCCAAAAGCTAGTGCCAAAGACCCTAGAAGGTCAGTGCACAGTGCCCTACACAAAATCCAACGTATGAACGTGGCCAAAAGCTAGGGCCAAAGACCCTGGAAGGTCAGTGCACAGTGCCCCCCACGAACATACACAACATGCACATGCCAATGCATTTCCAACATCAATCAACATTCCATTTCCATGTCATTAACAACATAAATATCATCTCATCTCAATGACATTATCAACAACAACAACAACCTCATTTCATATTCACATATTCATCAATAATAACAATTCATGTTGACATGGTCTTTATTAACAACGTCATCTCAAATCAATATCATCATAATTATCATTATCATCACATATCAATTAAAATCCTTAATAGCGACATCAACAACAAATCGCATTTCGCACACACACACACACACACACATACACACACACACACACATACACACACACACACACACACACACACACACACACACACACACACACACACACACACACACACACACACACACACACACACACACACACACACACACATATATATATATATATGTATGTATGTATGTATGTATCGCATCCCATTAGTTAAAACATAAGTTCTCCTGAAAAACCAGCATGCATATCAATAACAATTTTATCGCATCCCATTAGTTAAAACATAATTTTCTTGAATGAAAAATCAGAATGCAACAAGGACAGGCAGATATCCTCATAGCTAGGTTCCCTGATCCTAACTATGGTGTTAAAATGGTAAATTTTATAATAAACTCCCCTCACCTATTGTGAGCTACCCACAGTTTCCTCGTCACATCACTTGGAGATGTCTTTTTCTTTTCTGCTCGTCGGTTCCATGCAATCCTCTACCATACCAAAACGAAGGAGACTTAATATGGATTTCAGAAAACAAAGCTAATAACAGTGCTCTGGGTCAAACACCCACATCACTACATGAAAGAGCTGAGAGCATTTCAGGTTTTACAAAGGAACATCATTTGGAAATTCCGACCTCGCCAATGTGACCGGGGTTCAGTGTAGGTTACGAAAATAACATGCATTTCATGAAAGGATAACATTTACAAAGTCTCTTTCTCTAGGGTTTTTCAAAGGAAGCATAAGACATGCAATGGCAGTTTCAAAGTCAGAAAAGATGCAAAGACAAGCTGAAACTAACAAGAAACAAGCGTAGAACCATGGTTACCTCGAAGGAAAATGAAAGGCCAGATTAGGGTTTTGTTCTCTACCGAAACCGCAAGCCAAGTTGGAAGATTTCGCTTCAGTTGAAGGGTTCATCTCGGTGTGGGTCTCAACGGAGAACAATGGCGGTTTGTGGTGGCTAATGGTGGCTGTGGGTGATGGAGAAAGTGCTTGGGATGTTAGAAATGACTTTGGAAGAAAGAAAGGAGAAGAAATGGCATTTTTCCTAAGCTACACGAACGCAAAGGTTGAAATGCTTCGCGCACACTCCAAACATCTTCTCAAAGCTCCCAACGGTCAGGTCGTGTACAATTGTCTTGTGAAGCTGTAGACCAAATTTCGAGAAGATCCAACGGTTAACGAAGGCTGGGAAGCGTTTTTACCGAGGCAGCTTCATGTAACTTCCTCAAGAAGCTTCATTAAGAGGCTTTCTCAAGAAGCTTCCTCATGGCTTCTTTGAGAAGTTTTCTCAAGAGGCTTCTTTGAGAAGCTAGATCCTTATCCACCCACACCCCTCTATTAACTAAATTAACCTCCTTGAAAATAATTACGGATAAAAATAACGCAACAAATAATCAAACATCAAACATAATTACTAATATATATATATATATATATATATATATATATATATATATATATATATATATATATATATATATATATATATATATATATATACGGATCCACTAAGCAAGCCTCGTTGAGAAACCAAACGTCTCTCTGGCTCGCTTAGCGCAGCGGTCCGCTAAGTGAAAGTGTCAAAATATGCTTAAGTGAGTGTAACGGCAGTTACACTCACAATTGCCAGATTTCGCCAACTCCTTCTCTGCATTCTCTCTCTCCAAAAATTTATGCATTTTGCATCTATGCTTTCTCTTTGCGTTGTCTACTTCCAATCCCAAAGCATTAATAATCCAAGTAAGTTCCTTGATTCTTTTTCTCTTTTTCTTGTCTAAACTTTAGGATAGAAGACTTCACTTGTAGTTTTAGATTTTTAGGGTTTTTATGTTTTGTTAGAATTAGTTTAAGATTAGGACTATATACGCTTGTATACTGTATTGAGTATGATGCACACATTGCATGTCTGATATGCCTTTTAGAGGCTTGAAAAGTGCAACAAAACGAACTATGTTTTCAGCATTTTCTGGAAAATGCGATGAACTCGCTAAGCGAGCGTGCTGCGTTAAGCGAGTTCATCAGTACTCATTGTGTATATATGCGTTTTCTGAAGAACTCGTTAAGCGCGCTTACCACGCTAAGCGAGTTCATCCTTTGAGGATGAACACTCATCCTCTTGATGAACTACCTGTGGCTAAGCGAGGCTGAATCGCTAAGCCCAGGTAACTTAGACAATTTTTTGTTGATAGTCGTGCGCTAAGCCGAGCTTCCCTGGGCCAAGCATGATTTGTTGCAGCATCTGCTGAGCTAAGCGAGCTTCGCTCACTAAGCTCCCAATACTTAGTGAAATTTTTGAAGAGTTGGTGCCGCTAAGCATAGCTTTTAAGGAGCTTAGCGCATATCCTTGCGGCAGATGTTCAGCTTAGCGGGCACTGTCCAACGAAGCCAATTCTGCAGAAGCTGAATTTCTGCAACTTCCGCTAAGCGGCTCCACATGTCGCTAAGCGGTAGTGTTTTTTACAAAGGCCAACTAAGCGGACCATGTCTTGCTAAGCGGCCAGTGTCTTTTTTAGTTTTATCTTTCAGTTTTGATTTTTAATAAATTGAGTCCTGATCAACTGTTTGATTCCTTTGTCTGCAGATGGCTTCCAGAAAGAGAAAGAGTATTGGTTCAAGGCCCACAGCACAGTATGACACAAGGAGATTCTCTTCCTTTGAGGCCTGGACCTGATACACAGATAATGTTCTAGGAAGACATATACTTCCTGAGAAGAAGGTAGAAAAATACCATACTGAGCTGGACGAGTTTAAGGCTGAATTGGAGAGGCGTAACTTCCATAAACACCTCACCAATTTAGTTGACAATAGCATAGATCTAGCTTTGGTGAAGGAGTTTTATGCCAACCTTTACAGCTCCGAAGGGCCTTCACCAAAGCAAGTCAGGGTCAGAGGCCACTTGGTGAAGATTGATGCAGATAGCCTCAACACCTTTCTAGAGACACCTGTGGTACTAGCTGAGGGTGAAACCTTACATGCATATTCCAAATACTGCAAGTTGCCCACTGATATTAGAGAAATTGAGGTTGCCTTATGTATCCCAGGTTGGGGGTTTGCTTTGAATGTTGAAGGCCACCCTGGGAAGATTCTCAAGAAAGATTTAACAAATCTTGCTCAAGTGTGCAGTGTTCTCTCATACTCCAACCTGGCTCCTACTTCCCACACCTCGGACCTGACAGTAGATCGAGCTAGGCTGATCTTTGGCCTAGTCTCTCAGATGGACATGAATGTGGGAGCTCTCATCTCTAGTCAGATTACATCTATGGCCCAGTCTAACTCTTCTAGACTTGGGTTCCCTGCTCTTATCATTGCTTTATGTAAGTCCAGAGGGGTTGCTTCTGACAGCCTAGTCTTCGAACTCTTGAGCCCGATCATTAACTTGGCATATATTAGGAAAAACTGTTGGAACCCTGATGATCTGATAGTTACTATCAGAGGGGCCAGGAGAGCAAGGACAAGGTCAGCTGAGGCCCCTTCCACATCTACAGCTCCTCCTCCAGCACGTACCCTAGCAGCTCTTTCTGCCCCAGTTCCTGCAGATTTTCAACGTCTTGAAGCCATGTTTCAAAGCATCCATCAGGGGCAGATTATCTTATTACAAAGTTTACAGATGGTGGCACCTCCAGTCTCTATTCCTTCAGTAGAGCAGTTTAATGAGTGGGTAGCCTGGCCCGAAACTCAGTCTTCTCTTCACAGGGAAGATGAAGGTCCCACAGCCCAGGTACCACAGCATATGGAGGATGAGTCATCCGAGACTACCACTCTAGAGCCCTTGGTCAGAAGGAAGAAGGCAGATCAAACACAAGAAGCTGTAGCCACTTTTGAGAAATCTCTTGAGGTCACTTCTAAGCCTTCAGAACCAGTGGCAGATACAGCTTCACTTCAATAGGCAGCAGACCCTTCCACTCCTGAGGATCAGACTACACCAATCCTGTCTCCGAACACCTCTCCTACAGCTACCCCTATGCTTCACTTAACAGATAAGGAGGATGTTCAGACACAGGATACTCAGGACCGATCACAGGATTTTTAAATCCCTGTTGACACTTTTTGCTTTTTGGTTTATTATTATTTTAATTATGGTTTTAGTACAATATTTCTTTTATGATTACATACACTGCTAGTTTTATTTATGAATAGTTGGTTTGCTTATTCTAAAGCATTTTGAACAGTTTGACTTGATTTTGATGACATGGCAGTGAAACACTTTTATCTTTTTGTGAAAAATGGGTGTAATTTTGAATTGAGTGCATGATTTGGATGGAATTTGTGTTTCTTTTCATGAGTTTGAGCAAGTGTGTATGTTAGACAAAGAAAGAACAAGAATGTGACTTGCATTTAGAATTTTTAGTCAGTAGATAGATTGATTGTGAAAGAAAAGCTTGAACCAAAACCGGTAAGAGTGTGACCTTACTCTGTGAGTGAACGACTAGCTATGAGTAATAATCTTTGCATGAATCTCTAAATTTTAGAATGTTATCTATAAATGAGAACATGTGAAGGCCATGATTTGTGTATACACAAGCCTTTTGACCAAACAGCTTACCATGCAAAATAACTGTATCTTTTGCTCCTTTTATAAGCTAAATGATTTTGTCATAAATTGAACCCTGAACTTAAATAATTATCTCCTGATACCTTGCTTAGATTCTAGGAGAGCATATGGTTCAAGGAAAAATTTACCCCAAATTTGGGGGAGTAAAAAGTCAATTAGAATGCAAAGAAAAAGGTAAAGCATCAACACACACAACAAATAAGTTGTATGTTAAAAAAAGAGAAGAGAAAAGAAAAGAAAAAAATTGTGTTGTTACAATAAGATCAAAAGCAAATTAAAAGGAAAAGATAGTGAGAAAGCTACTTGTATGACACAAGATCATTTGGATAAGTCTAGGATTTATGCTCTCTTAGAATCTAAACCTTTGAATCCTAGAAAAACTAATGAATTTTTGTAGCCAAGTCGTACAAGCCTGAGAAAGTCCTTTTGATTTTGTTTATACATTTGTGACTTTATGGCATGAGATGAAATGCAAAGATTAGATTTCTTGTTAGTTGTTATTAATGAATAGCTTAAACACTTGTGCTTGAGTGAAACAGTAACTGTGAGACTGTGGTTTAAGCTACTTTCCTTTATATTTTTCTTATGCCTAACTCCATCTAATTGTTCAGGTTACATTTTATTCTTCTCTTCGGATAACTGCATACCTTGTGAAAGACAAGTGATGAGGGCATTCTACTTCATTCTCTTATCATGCAATCAGTAACTTTTGTTGCATACACCTTTGTACATGATCAATGCACATTATTATCACTTGAGGACAAGTGAGCTATTCTCTTTTTGCTTCAGGGCAAGCAAAACTGTAAATTTGGGGGAGTTTTTAGTTGGTGAATACGACTAACTTTTGTGTATAAAACTTGTGTAAATTGTATCAAACTCTTCCAAATTATGGTTATTTTGTAGTGTTATAAGTATTTTCTGTTAAGTATAGGTAATAAATACTTAATACGTCCATTTTGTGTGTTTAATAATCATTTTCTCTCAATTTCAGGTTAATTAGGCAAGCTTTGAAAAGTGTTGTTTTTCTCCTTCTCGCTAAGCCAATCTGCTGGCTTAGCGAGCGTCCACTAAGCGCAACACTCATGGGCTAAGCGCGAGGAAGACTTTGGAAGAAGATGAGTTGTACAGGTTTGCTAAGCGCACTGCTTCATCTCACTAAGCGCACCGCTTCAGTCCATCCGCTAAGCGAGAAAGGCACACGCTAAGCCAAAATTCACTAATGTGCGCTCAACGGTCCATAATTGCGCTAAGCGCACGAGCACGAACAAGGCCATCTATTTAAGCCTAAAATCAGATTTTAGAGAGGGAGTTTGGACTGGGATTCAGAGCTTTGCATGTCTAGAGATTCTAGAGAGAGAAAGGTCCAAGTTCCAAAGAGTTTTGAGAGATTTTGTTGTGTGAAGATCTGCAGAGACTAGAGCTCTAAGCAGGAGCCGGTTTGAGAGCTTGAGATGAGTTTGTGAGTGATTATGAGATCCTAAAGGTGAAGGAGACATCCTCACCACTTGTATTTTTGCAATCTTTCATCTTGTTCTTCTCTTTCTTGTAAAGAAGGCTTCCTGGTATAGAAAGCTAAATCCTCTGTTGGATCTTCCCATTAGGTACCTGATGTAAATATATTTTTATCTATTTAATGATGTTTTGTGTGTTCTCTATGCTATCTGCTTTTCACTCCAGTATGCTTTTACCTTGATCAGGTAGATGCATGCTTTGTTAGGGTCATTCAATAGTGGAAATTGGTCTGATTCTAAAGTCCTTGATAGTACAGGGCTAAGTTGTCGTACTATCACGAGGAATCGGGGTGCGATAATTTAGTTGTGTATGTGTGTCTAAATGCGGTCCTAGTTGAGTTTAGTCCAACAAGAGGAATCTACGGACGATGCTTGATCAGGATTAGGCTAAACTATCATGAAGAATCAGGGTTTAGTATCTCAGGAGACACCATAAGAACACATGAGCATTGTTAGATAGAGAATATCTTTTTAGCATCACGCACCTATTAGGAAGACCAACGTGTGTTCTACTTATTTTTACACATCATTTTTCTCGCATGATTTTCTTTCTTTTAGCACATATAGTTTACACACCTGTTCATATTCACACTTATCTTTACACACCAGACACCTATTTGCTGAAATAGCTTACCAAATAACACAAGTTTCCCGAGAGTTTGATACTCGGTTCTTACCGGTTTATACTACTTGTGCGATCCGGTGCACTTGCCGGAAGCGAACACCAGGCTAGCCTCTGGCTCACCTAGGCCACCAAATAGCTTCAAGGTGAAGAAACCAACTTGCCTAGGTGAGCTGATTGCTTCAACACTAAGTTTCAGCTAGCCTGGGCGAGCTCAAACTACCCCTAAAGTGCCTTTTTTATATAAATAGGCATGAATGGGTGTTTTAAGGGGGTCCAGCATTGAGTAGTGAAGGAAATTGAGAGAAATAAGAGAGAAGAAAAGGAAAGAAGAGGAAACAAAGCTGAGGCGTTGCCGAATCGCGACTTTGATCAATCTCTACATCGTTCTTTGTTTAGTGTTCTTCGTGCGACCGTCAGTTAGTGTTATTTTTAAGATTTGAATGTGATCTATGTACCCTTAGGGGTCCCCCTTGTTGTTTTATGCATATTCATTTTCTCCTTCTATCATCGGTAATCTTTTTTTGTAAAGTTTAATCTTACCTGATCATTAGCGTCATAGTTGTCTTTTAAAGACATTGAAAGTTAATAAAACCAACGCATAACTGATTTTCTCTTCATCAAAGTCACTTGAGATCGTTCAAGGTTCAACGCCTTAACGACCTTTTTTTGTTCTTATTAATCAAAAGTGAACCTTTCAAAAGCATAAAAACAATTTGACACACAAACTTTCTCACCTTAAAAGACTACGTAGGTATGAATTCCTCATCACACCTAAGGATACGTAGGAGCAAGGGCAACACCCTTGTCGACCCCAAAAAAATAAAAAATATAAAAAAGGAAAATACACAATTTTGAAGTCATGTTTTGCACACTCGATTAAAGGTTGTCGTCCCTTGTGACAGTCACGTGGGGTGCTAATACCTTCCCCATGTGTAAACAACTCCTGAACCCTTATTTTCAAAATTCACAGACCTCATTTTGGTTTTTCTAACGTTTTCCTCGAATAAACGTTGGTGGCGACTCCCGCTCGTTTTCTCCCTTGGAGATGAACGCTTTGGCTTATCTATTTTGCCTTCGCACTCTCATCATAAGCTAGGTTGCGACAATCATGAATCATATCCTCTAAGCAAATTGCAAGAACTGATCAATGCCTTCCTCATATGCAGGGCTCGTGCAAATTTCGTTCATTCAACTTCAATCCATCTAAATAATAACTCTGTGATACTCACAAAGTTATTCCATGCATCAAAATCTCACTTTTTCATTATAGGTGTGGCCTTATCCCATTCAAGAAGACATTTTTTTATGGTAGCTTCATACGTCAAGGTTAAGTTCTTTTGTTAAATTTGACAAAATTTCGGTAGTATTTCGCATTGGTCTCTAAGTACACAACATGAAATCGGTGAGATTAATTCCCCGATAATCAAGTATGCACTCAGAGAACAACTAGAAATGCATTGTACCAGAATTTCATCAAATTGAACAAAAAAATCTTAACCTTAACGCATGAATCTACCATAAAAATATGAGTCTCCCCAAACTGTCCAAACGGGCAATTCAAGATTCAATACAACGATTAATGCAAACTATCCGCAAGAATCGTTGTATTCAATCTCAAACAGAAATCTAAGGTTCACTCATGATGAACAAAAGTTGTATATAAAGCAAAGTACATTCATGACAGACAACAATGTACAAAAGCATTCCTAACAAAAATAATAATCAAAAGTTTATGAAAAACTTTCGTACCTGTGATGATGATCAGTATAGTGTCCAGCAACGAATGTCGTAATCACGATGCAAACAACTAGACAAATAGTGCCTACAAATTAAATATTTCAATGGTAAGTGAGATATAACACAAACTTTGATATATCAAGTAAAATTTGACAAATCCAACATAAATGACAATATAAATCCAAGTGGGTTAATTACAACATACTATTGCAATTGAAATAGTCCCAATGTAACACCAACAACAGCAGAGAAAGCCAAGTGGTTTGGTTCAGCTCCTCTGAAAAATAAGTACCAAAAATCATCAAACTAAAGTTGTATTCAAAAGCCTACTTCTCATAACAAATTCAATTGCACAATTTCTACTTTAAAAATCTGCACTCAATTGCTTCAGTGTTACTTTACAACATATCTGTGTTTATTAGTTCCTGTCCTTATATTGAATCAACACTTTTGGTTGATGCTCTAGGAATTTCCTTTATTCGTTTATAATTTTCCTGTTACTTTTCTTACTATTAAAAAATAATTGGTCAAGTTCAAGTGACTGCATGTATCCAACTATTATCTTCCATTCAATGAACTCAACATGGTAAACACAAAAGAAATAAAAGGTCTAATGATGGCTAATTTCCTTTATCATAATTTGTTGATTAATTGATGAAGTGAGATACAATGGAGATAGTGATGATAATAATGAAGTTGATCGAATTGGATTAGTTGTAATCGAGATTGGCCAAAAGGTAAGCCTCAATTCTATTAACTATGTTATTGCAACATATATAGGTCTCAGTTCATGTCCTCTCCTCTGCAATCTTACTAGCTAACCATTAAGAGTATTCTGAGGTACCTCAGTGGAACTATCACTCATGGTCTGCTATTGCAACCAGCTCACATGGATGCTAAAATTTCTCTCCAATACTCAATGTAAGGGGAAAATACAATATATGAGCCATTATAGCAAAAATTTTGTTGGGCAAGTAATTTAGGTCATCCACAAAACCCAAGGTCATGGTTTTTGATGACTTCTTTGGCCAGTTTAGGTGAGGAAATAACAATGACAGGCCTTAAACCTAAGTGAAGAGAAAATAGAGGGTCATATTTCTTTGAAAGTTGCCATAGCTGTAGGCAAAGAGTGGAGTTATCTAATTGGTGTAATTTCCAATTATTGGTAGGCCTTTAGGACCTAAAGGATGGGGTGGTTTCTTGATCAAGGTGCTGAGGTTTTGGATAAAGATCATGAAAAGCACAGGGAGACAGCAGTTTGGGACTACACGTATCCATGGTTTCAACTAGTATTTAAATTACAAATATTCAAATTCCATATTAGCAATCATCACAAAATTAAAAAAGGAACAATGAAACAAGGAACAAGCAACCGGCTCAACCTCGGGAGCTGTTTGAGAAAATTATAGTATAACTCTTAGTTTTAGGTGTTGGATCAAGTGGCATCGGAATAATTAAGAAAAGGGGGTTGAATTAATTATTAATGTACCTTGACTAATTAAAACTTATCCTTCATAATATTACTAGATTCAATTAGGCTTTACTACTAAGTTATGTAACTTAAACAAAAGTAAAGCGTAAAAGTAAAGTGCACAGTGGAAATTAAAAAGTATAGGGAAGAAGGCGACAAACATAAGAATTTTATACTGGTTCAGCAACAACTTGTGCCTACATCCAGTCCCCAAGCAACCACCAGTTCTTGAGATTTCTTTCAACCTTGTAAAATCCTTTACAAGCAAAGATCCACAAGGGATGTACCCTCCCTTGTTCTCTTTGAACAACCAAGTGGATGTACCCTCCACTTGAACTGATCCACAAGAGATGTACCCTCTCTTGTTCTCAGTTACAATAACCCAAGTAGATGTGCCCTCTACACTTACCACAAAGGATGTATCCTCCAATGTGTTAAGACAAAGAATTCTCAGGCAGTTAGTCCTTTAAATCTTTGTAAGGGGAAACAAAAGATATCTCAGGCGGTTAGTCCTTTGGAATTTTTTGTTTTAGGGAAAGGGAAGAATCAAAAGAATTCCCAGGCGGGGTCCTTTGAATTCTCTTGGAAACGGAGAAGGGAGACACAAAAGAATTCAGGCGGTTAGTCCTTTGTTCTTTTGAAAAAGGGAGAAGAGAGACACAAAAAGAATTCAGGCGATCAGTCCTTGTTGAATTCTTTTTGGCAAAGGGAGAAGAGAATAAAAAGATATAGCACACTTTTGTTTTCTGCAGAATTTTCACTTGCAGAAGAACAAGGTTTAAAAAAGAAACTTTAGAAAGCATTTTGGCAAAGGAAGAAGAAGAAGAAAGATGAGTAGGAAAGAATTGTAAAGATAGTAAAGGTTTAAAGGTTTCTCAAAAGTTGTTCAAGAAGATGTTGAAAAAAGATTATTGAATGCAAGTCAAGGTCTTGCTTTTATAGACTCTTCATGTCTGGTCAAGAAAACCATTGAAAGAGTTATAACTTTGAGAAAATCATGTCAAGAGTTACATCTATTGACTTTTTATTCAAAACTTGTCATTGGTAATCGATTACCATAATCATGTAATCGATTACACAATGCATTTTATGAAAAGATGTGACTCTTCACAATTGAATTTGAATTTCAACATTCAGATACACTGATAATCGATTACCAATATATTGTAATCGATTACACCATTTAAAAATCATTTGGAACGTTGCAAATTCAGTTAAAACTTTTTGAAATCAAATTTTAGCATTGGTAATCGATTACAGGAAACTGGTAACCGATTACCAGAAAGTAAATACTCTGGTAACTTAGAAAAATTTGAGAAAACTCTTTTGTAAAACAAAATTGTGCTATGTTTGGTTTTCGAAAAATCGTTTTCAATACTTCCCTTGTGAAGTCTTCTTGATTTCTTCTCTTGAATCTTGAATTCATCTTCTCTTGAATCTTGAAATCAACTTCTCTTGAATCTTGAATCTTCTTGATTTCTTCTAATGAATCTTGAAATTAATCTTGATCTTGAACTTGTTGACTCAATCTTGAAATCATTCTTTTGGGCTTTTTGTCATCATCAAAACTACTTGATTCATACTTGAATCATCATCATGAAGCTTGCTTCTACATTAGGGAGCTCAATTGTAGAGCAGCAGAGTTTAACTCCAAATTTCTTGTGTTAATCTCACCTCTCTAACAATAGTACTTTGCAATTATTATGTCTCTGATGTTACACCTTTGTTTCAGTTTGTTGTAACAATCAATTAGAGTTAGATCAACTACCACACTATAAATACTTCAACCTTGTACAGAACAATTTAGAAAGCATATGATTCAGGTTTCCATTCAAATATGTCTGGATTCTCTTTGGTCTCATTTTCTCTCACTTTCGCTCTGTTACTGGATTTCTATTTCTGAAAAAGAATGTGAGTTCTAATGCCAACCTAAGAATGAATTTTGTGAATATCTTGAAGACATTTAATTTATATTCACACAATTAGATGAGACTGTACAAGGAAATAATGAAAAAAAAAGGAAACCTCAATAAACATAGCCCTTAATTCCTATAATTTATCATATGCTTAATCTTTAATCCATACTAAATCAGTAAATTAGGTGCCTTATGTTTTTTTATCATAATAAAAGCTGAATAGAACAAGAGAAGCTAAAATCTAAGAAAAACTGAACCCATGGCATTAGCAAGCAATAAGTGATGCATGGGTGTAGGACAAGACGAAAACAAATGAAGTTTATCCTCATAATTTGCTTCAGACTATTACACATACAATAAATCAGTTCAAAATTATCAAGGGCATGGTTTTGAGGCTTTACACGTATGAAAATGAAGGGCATGGGTTCTGAGGCTTGGAAGCATGTTTGGTGTCCCCATTAAGCATCCAATGTCTTATGCAAATCAAGCACTTTGACTGGATTCCAACTCTTCCTCAACCATTTATAAGATTCACAAAGTAGTGGGTTTCCCTTTCACACACCTAACCCTTTGAAAACAACCCATTAAACTAAAATTCAGATTTATTCCATTTTATAATATATTACTATTTTCAAATTCCACTTTGCTGATATTTGATTGAGGTGGATGGGCTCTGACAAATTTGGGTGCCCAATGGTTTACTACACCATCTCTTTCTGAGAAATATTATAGGTTCTATTTCTGTTCAATATCCTAGCTAATTAAACAAAGGGTGGGGCTTCCAATTGTTAATAGTAAGAGATGTTGGGTATTAGAGACAATATCAGCCCTCTGTCGTAATAAGTGCTTCTCTTAATTAGTTTATTGTCCCAAATCTTCACTTTATAGCCTTAGGAACCGTCTTAAATATAAAATCAAGATCACAACTATAAAAAATATGCTCCAGATTTGGAGTTCCTGGCTCCCTGTGATGGTGCCACCCGCTCCCACTCTCTCACTATAAAATATTTTTCATTATGCTCATTGTTAAGATAAAAGTCTAGTTTTGATTAGAGAATAATACCAAAAACATGCAAGAAACTAAAGGTAAGGAATCTTCAGAAAAATGTAGAAGCCATTTTTGTGATTTTTTTTATACGTAAAATAATGGAACCAAAACTTTTTACAAGGAAAAAATAGAGACACCAACTAGAAGGGCACACACAGACATTGTTGAAAGAAGAACATGGAAATTGAGTGTTCCTATTTTTGTCTTCAATGTTGTACTATTTGCATCAAAAGGTCTAAGTTCTGTCTTCTGAACAGACTCAACTTGCTTAAATAGAAATATTAAAGCCTATATCCCTTCATCATACTATAGGTAAGAAAATAGAATACAACATTACTTATAACAGTAATGGAGATTCTTGTCATTCTCCTTAGGTTCTTGTTGGTGTTTCAGAAGCAAGGCCTAGGTGCCAATAATAGTTCAATTGCATACATAATTAAGTAATAAGTATTACTTTTGAAATTTGCTATTATAATCTAAAATTGTACACAGGTGAGCCCTAAGTGTCCTATTTTCTTGAACTTAGAGACTCTACAAACATCTAAAACTCTAAACTCATGATTTATCCAGAATTGGGTAGACTTCTTACCCTTTAGAATGACACTCACCAACCTAAAATTGTGCAAAACTTTGATACGAAAGAAGCATATATATGCAAATGTGCTTCAATCCAACAAATGATTTAATCTACCACATATTGTTATCTTTATTTGAAAGTTGTGCATCAAGTCAAAACTTCACCACTTTATAGGCTACACCAGCAAATATTGCTAACAAACAATGCTACTAATAATTAATAACAAAATTGAAACCATAACAAATTCATGACATAATTTACTATGAGATAGTATGCACCCATTAAGCTAACACTCTAAAGCTAGATTGTGCTAGAACCACTGATTATTATGCATTACCAACTACAATAAACTTGAAGGTAAAATACACTTCAAAGTTCAAACCATAAAAGGCTATATTGAATTTGATAAATATATCAAAAAGGTAGTTTTCTCAGCCAAAACCATGTAAAAGATTCAAAATTTAGAAACAACTTCAAGTCTTCAACATGTTCAAAGTTGACTCAAAACCATCTCATATCTTTCATAATTAGTAGAAACTAACCTCAACCTCCTTAAACCCTACATGCAAATTTTGAAAAAAGAATAAAGACAAAGGAGACATATCTATGTCGCAATTAAGATATGGGTAATGAAAATGAAAACCTTTGGCTATCCACACAGTTCAAACCACCTATTAACAAACCAATATAGCATCCAGTTTTTCCCCCCTAAGCCTCACTTTTTAATCTATATAAGCACCAAAACTCGCACTTACTTGTAATCAAAATAGCAACTTCAACTACTGATATCATATCACAAAACAGTGAAGAATTATTAAGGAAGTTTTATTAGTTTGAAACTGCACCAATTTATTGAAGAAAAAAAAAGCTTACAAAGACCCAGTGACATAAAAACATATATTGAAAAAAAAAAAACAAGCTTGCAAAAGCTCACAAAAATGAGAAAAAAAGCAAAACACGTACCTTGTGTTGATGTCGGACTCCAACGGAGGATGCTCCACCTCGCGGCAATGACGAACCCCAATGGCAGTCGCAAACCCCAGCGGCGACGATGGTGAGGAGGAGATGGCGGTGACAGGTCGCAAACGACGGTCACAGGTTGCAAATGAGGTGACAAGTCTTGTGGGTGAAAGAAAGGCTTTGTTTGCGAGACTGAGCGCCCGAGGGGAAAAAGGATTTTGGGTTTTAATTTATGTATAACATAACTGTTAGTCGATGAATACGACTAACTTTTGTGTATAAAACTTGTGTGAATTGTATCAAACTCCTCCAATTTATGGTTATTTTGTAGTGTTGTAAATACTTTTTGTTAAAGATAGGTAATAAATACTTAATACTTCCATTTTGTGTGTTTAATAATCGTTTTCTCTCAATTTCAAGTTAATTAGGCAAGTTTGTGAAGTGCTAATTTTTACCCTCTCACTAAGCCAATCTTCTGCCTTAGCGAGTCATCCGCTGAGCGCAACACTCCTCGGCTGAGCGTGAGGAAGAATCTGGAAGAAGGATGAGCTGTGCATTTGTGCTAAGCGATGGGTCATCCAGCGAAGCACACCGCTTCAGTCCATCCGCTGAACGAGAAAAGCACGCGCTAAGCCAAAATTCACTAATGCGCGCTAAGCGTGCAAGCACGAACAAAACCACCTATTTAAGCCGGAAATCAGATTTTGGAGAGGAGTTTGGCCTTTTCTTGAAGCTTCTACATGTCTAGAGAGTTCTAGAGAAAGAAAGGTCCAAGTTCTAGAGAGTTTGAGAGATTTTTGTGTGAAGATCTGTAGAGACCGGAGCTTGAAGAGAAAGTCGTCCTGAGAGCTTGAGATGAGTTTGTGAGTGATTGTGAGGTCCTAGAGATGGAGGAGACATCCCCACTACTTGTATTTCTTCAATCCTTCATCTTTCTCTTCTCTTTGTTGTAAAGGAAGCTTCTCAATTATGGAGAGCTAAATCCTCTGTTGGTTCTTCCTTTTAGGTACTTGATGTAAATACCTGTATGTCTATTTAATGATGTTTCGTGTGTTCACTATGCTATTAGAACTTCATTCTATCATGCTTTTACCTTGATCACGTAGATTGATGTGTTTTTAGGATCATTCAATAGTGGAAACCGGTCTGATTCTTAGAACTTGATAGGACAGAGCTAGTTTATCGTATTATCATGAGGGATCGGGGTACGGTAACCTAGTTGTTGTATGTTTGTCTTAATGCGGTTCTGGTTGAGTTTAGTCCAACAAGAGGAATCTGAGGATGATACTTGATCAGGATTAGGCTAAACTATCATGAGGAATCGGAGTTTAGCATTTCAGGAGACACCATAAAACACATGAGCATTGTTAAGTAGTGAATATCCTTTTAACATCAGGCACCTAATAGGAAGATCAATGTGTTGTCTACTTGTCTTTACGCATCATTACTCACGTGATTTTCCTTTTAATAGATAGTTTACATACTTGTTCATACTCAACATATCTCTTTTGATACTAGACATTTATTCACTGAAGTAGCTTTACCAAGTAACACAAGTTTCCCGAGAGTTCGATACTCGATTCTTACCGTTTTATATTACTTGCACAATTCGGTGCATTTATCGGATTCGAACAATAACATCGGTTTTTTTAAAGAAAATCGATATTAACCTCAATTGGTTAACATCAGTTTTATAAAAATCTGATGTTAACGTCAATTTTTTAAAAACCGATGTTAACCAATTGTGTTAACATCAATTTTGAAAAAACCGATATTAATCAGTTGACATTAACATCGGTTTTTTAATAACCGATGTTAACGATCTCATGTTAAGATCGATTTATCCAAAAATCAATGTTAACATCAACTGATTAACATCGGTTTTTTCAAAACTAATGTTACTTAACTCAAATTGTTTACAAAAATGTCACCGTGCTTTTGTTAACATCAATTTTTTCAATAACCAATGTTAATCATGCGATGTTAAATCTATAAATTCTAGTAGTGAATATTTTGTTATATGTTACTTATATTTTATTTCATTAAAGTCTTTATGTTTGTGTGTGTATGTAATGTCCTTATAATATAAATTTTAAACATTAGTCGTATCAAAATATTCCTGATGTGTTCTGTGTTTGAGTTACACTCGGTGTTTAATAGGAACTCCATGAAAATCTCACGGAGAATAATATATTTAAATTCAAATAAAATGATATACTATCAATCAATTCTAGAGATCTTCAATCCGACAAAAAGCATATGAATCAGCAAAACCCTACACAAACTCCATTAAGATCGGAACAAGCAAGAAGCATGACCCACCAAAGCAAAACCAACAACACAAATCGATTACGGGAAAGGATCGTGAAAATAAGGACAAAGAACTTTCAGAATTACGAAATCGAAATAATTGAATCGAAATCGAAAAGATGAACAATTGGGAGCTAGAAGAAGAAACCGAAACTTAACGCTTAGCCATATTTGAACGCGGGAAAAGCCTGGTCAAGGGGGTTTATATATATAGAAGATGAGGGTCAGGATTGACGGGTGAGATTACGCGGTTGGTGGAAATTTTAACGGTGATGATGCAATTAAAGTAAAGTCATTGACGCGGCTTTCTAATGGCGGTGGAATGCTGAATAAGATTTCGTTGGACGCGACTTAGAATGGACGCTAACACGCGCTAGAAATATAACTATCATGATGGACTTTTTATATCCTTAAATAAATAATAAATAATGAAGGATAAAATAAGAAAATTAACTGTTGTAATAAAAATCTATGTATCGGTTATCATATTTTATTAACTATTAAAATTTATTATTTATTATTTTAAATTATTTTTCTCAACTTAAGACAACTAGATCCTATTGCAGCCTTTAAGTGGTTGCATAGACTATTTTAATTGTGAGCATTACATATATAATTTTTTAGACCAATTGTATAGATGAGTTTTCAAATACTTAAGGGGCGGTTTGGTTTGAGAAAATAGTTTTTTACTTTTATTTCTTAAAAATAATTTTGCGGAAAAATTGTGTTTGAACTTTTTGAAACTTGTGTTGAAGGACAATTTTTTTTTTTGTTCCGAAGAAAATTTTTCATGAATTTTTCTACGAGAAATTACTCATAAATTTCTTCAAGGAAATATATTATCGATATATTTGTCTCCGAGAAATTACCGCTGGACAAATTTGGGGTTAATTTATGACGTACAAATCCAAAGGAAAACATAACATCTTTGACAAATTTTGTAGGTCAATAAAAAAATTTTGTAGTGCATTCATTAGACACATTATACATACTTAGATAGTCTACCGAGTTCAATTAAGTCATTTAAAACATATTCAACTAATTATATGTAGTTATAACTACTACAAATTTATCATTCAACATCGTCAAATCTACATCGGTTATTAAAAAACCGATGTAGCAAAATACGCGGTGGCATTTTTACAATTTAAATCAACTTTTTTAGAGTGTTAACAGCGGTTTTATAAAACCGCCTTTGATTTAAATGTTTCGAAAGCGGTTTTATGAAAACCGTATTTGTTTCTAAGCTCACTACTGCGGTTTTAATTACGACCGTCTTTGAATTCATAATATTTTAATTTATTTTTCATTTTCATTTTCTAACGTTGAGAACACGACTTTTCATTTTCACTCCAGAGAGGGTTTCGTTTCTGGCTCCTCCTCTGGTTCCTCTTCCCCTCCGCCACCATCCTTCAAACCCTTGCGCTGTCCAAGCCAAGCGCCACTTCATCCAAGGCGTGCAGCTCCTCACCCAAGCCAGAAGATCCAAAAGCGCTTCCACCGCAACCTCCCTCGCCAAACAGGCCCTAGCCGAGGCCGAGAAGGCCCTTACGCTCGACTCCAAGGATGCCGCCTCGCACCTCCAGGGCTTCAGTACCAACGCGCTGGATGCTCTCGACGCCGCGTTGTCCCCTCTCGCCGCGGGGTCCCTCGCCGAGGAAGAGAGGGGTGACGCGTTGCTGAAGAGGGCGGGGCTCAAGATTGCGATGAGCGGGCGGCACATTGACCGATGCTGGCCGATTTGACCGAGTCGGTGAAGCTGAGTCCGTGAAACGCGAAGGCGTGGTGCATGTTAGGGGAGTGCTACGAAGGAAACAAAATGGGAGAAGAAGCGAAGAAGGCTTATGTAGAGGCTTTGGAGTTGGAGCCACAGTCAAATGTGGCTCAAGAAGCGCTCAGCAGGTTGGGTTCGAATGATGTGAGGTTTAAGATGAGATCGCTGTGGAGGCCCTAAAGAGGGTTGCCAGAAAGATCGGTCTCGGTTGTACGGGCTTGGATGTTTCAGAATTTCCTGCACCTGTGAGTTTCAACCATAGAAGATCTCATTATACATGAAATGAACTTAAAGAAATTATTTATTTATTATTTGATGATGAATTTTCAAGTATCCTAAAGATGCAGAGAACTTTTTACTTGCAGTAAAAAGTAGGTTGACGAGAAGTCAGGTATTTTACCGGCCTACTACTAGTCTTGTTGTTTGTTACTTTGCTTAAAGAGCATATTCTGATATGCTTGGTTTGGTTGTGTCTTCAAACAAACTCAGGTATCCAATTGGTTTATAAATGCTCATGTTCGGCTGTGGAAACCTATGATTGAAGAGATGTATGCTGAAATGAATAAAAGAAAAGCCTATCGAAATGAAGAAGGAATGCAGAGCAACCATGGAACTAGGATAAGCACGAGCAATGAAAGGTTTAATCAGTGTCAACTATAGGCGAACAAAGTCACATGATGAAAATTCATACTAACTCGTTCGTTTTAGCATGATTTTTTTTTCTTATATTGCAGTGCAGTCTCGGAAATTAGATTAAGGGTATAAGTTGTAAGTGCCGGTTAAATTGCTTATGAAAATTCATGTGTAACATATGCTTGTCCCTTTCTAATTTATGTTTATCTAAATCAAATGTTTTTATGTAGACCTTCCTGCATTTATCTTATATGGAGTTTAGAACAAATTCGTTGAATTGCTTAAATGAAATGCACTCAGCTGGGCATATATTTATATTTATATCTATTTATGTATTTATATACATTTCAGAATTAATTACATTTAGAGAAACACAACTTTTCAAGTTAGTTACTTTTCTGTATCCTGCCTTTTGAATACATGGCTGATATATGTTGACAGGGAAATTCAGACATTTACTTGTGGTGGAGAATGGAGAAGTTTTGGGTTTACTAGACATAGCAAAGTGTTTGCATGATGCCATTGCCCGTATGAAAAGGGCAGCTGAGAAAGGAAAAGCAATTGCAGCAGCTGTTGAAGGAGTTGAAAAACACTGGGGAACCTGAGGTTCTGCTTTGTAGACTATATCCTTTTTAGAATCTGCATTTTGTTTTGAAGCTGTTAAATGCTAGTTTTGGTTTTGGTCCTCACCCATTTTTTACTTATCTTCATTTGATCCTGGTAGTTGTTGAAACTTGAAACCATGGGTGTATTCTATGTACTGAATCAAATATGATAAAAAGGAGATACAAAAACATTGAAATATAAAAATGCTATTTATGATTTTAAAAGAACAAATCCTAACCTCTCTGATTTAGTCCTTTCGAAACATAAGCTAACCTGTGAGCATACATCATAAGCTAACTTCTCTGATTTATTTTGCCATCAAACATGTATAGTCAATAATCTTATATTAGTAGTTTGATTAATTAATCTATGCATCATTAGCTCCTTTGAAGAGAATTCGATGCCTAACCTTAGTCCACTAGCATTAATGGCTGGTAAGTGGTAAAAGAAATATGAACATAATTGTTGTTAGTTTAAAGATTTTCACTGTGTACTGAAAGTGTAGCAATTTTTGCTCTAGTTTCCTCTGGTTTCTCGGAGTGGAAGAATTCGGAAGCTGCTGTTAGATGCAAAAGATTCAAAAGTTTTACGCATAAGTCTCCAAATGTGGCAGGTGGTGCAAAGGCATTTGAGGTAGCTTCCAAGTTTTTCCATGGAATCAATGTTGAGTTCACCCTCTATAAACAAAGCTCAATCATAAAGGTGTAACTAGTTCATATTTCTGCCTTGGCTCAAATGTGAACAATTCTATTGTATTTTTTAGTTATCTTTTGCTTTCTCACTTGGTAGGTTGCAATAGACTAGCAGATTCAGACTTCAGCCAAATTTGAGTTATCTTTTTCTTTGTTTGGTGAGTAAGGCAGTGCTTTGTTTTTGCCACATTTGTTGTTTTTTATGTGTATAATATTATGTATTGCATCTTGATCAGGAAGATGGGGTGGATATTTACTGCACCTAGTTTGTTCATTTTATAAGCGGCTTTCTTATTCTAAGTATTTCAGAACTAATGCATACCATCGACATCCTAACTCTTCTTTCTCAGGGTGAGACAATATATCCATGGGTTAAAACTGTCATAACAACAGAAGAGGTAGGCCTTAAATGTAAGAATTAATGTCTCATGTGAGAGACATGTGACTTATGTAGGGACTAATAAGTAAATAATTAACGATTAAGAGCTAAATTGTAATTGGGCTTAATAGGAGAAGTTTCTAGGGTTAACTGCTACTTGATGGGAGTAGTGGTTATAAAAGGGGCTTAATACCCACTAACGTGAAATAAGGTCCCCTTCCTGACCAGAAAAGTGTTCTCTCTCACTCATAGTCATCACTAACGGAGAGAGGCAGAAAAGAAAGGGCAAAGGAAGTGAAATCTTATTTCTCTCCTCTTTCAAGGAAATCAAAGTGCACCGGAGAGAAGTTCCTATGGAGAAAGGTACAAGTCTTCCTATGGAGAAAGGTACACATCATTATCTATTGTTGTTTATTGATTGTTTGTGAGAACCATAGGTTTCAAGATCCTGTTGTTTCCTATCATTGATAGTCTAGGAAACCCCTTAAGAATTTTTACATTAAATTCCCAAAACAATCTCTATGATCTCTCTCTCTATAAGTACATATTTGGTTTTCATGGTTTACTTAAATTTTAGTTTTGATCTTTATATTTTAAAAGTTTAACTTATGGTCTTTATGATTTTGCAAATTTACATTTTGATAATTTGATCTTTATAATTTTATTCTTAGTTTTGATCCTTATAGTTTTATTTTGTTGTACTTTTTTTAGGTTTTGGTCCCTCTAGTATACCCAACGTTCACATACACAACACAACACACACCTAACTTGTTTATGAGAGCTATAAGTCACCACCTTCTAGTTTCACTACTCGATTGGAGAATCTCTACCTCACGATCTCTTTTTTCTCTTAGAACCATCATGTCACAATCTGATCATTCCTCTGCTTTTACCACACCCAGATTAGTTCTCAAGAAGGTTTTGGCCAAATCTCAACATGAAGGGGATGGAGCTGTTGTTAGAAGAGGGATTGGAAGGTATTCTTAATCTTGGATTTTACTATTATGCGTTAACTTGGTTTGGTGGACATTTCCTTTCATTCTTGTATTTTAAAACTCCTCTTATGGGTGGTAGGTGTATTCATGGTTTTATTGATTTGATTTTTGTATCAGGAGCGAGTTGAAGAACTTGGATCCCTTCCTAATGTTGGATCACTTCTCAGGTAGGTACATTCATACATACATACAATTGTGTTTGTGTGAAACCTTATTGGTTGAAGCCTACTTTGGTTGACCTCCCTTTGTCCTGTTTCTGTTCCTTGCGTCTTTGACTTTGCAGTATCTCCCCCAGCAGGATTTCCGGATCATCCACACCGAGGTTTTTAACTCATATTTTCCTCGTTTTGTTGTTGGAAACTTTGTCTATTATTATTCTGTTTCCTTATATTTTGATTTCCTTCTTGTTTTCAGGTTTTGAAATCGTCACCTACATGCTAGAGGTACACGTGGTTACATTTAACCTTAAATTAAATTGTGCCTGTTGTCTTCGGCCAAAGCCTATATATTCATTGCAATTATAAGAGAGTTATTAACTACTGATTCCAGGCTTGCTAGCATGATTCTTGGCGATTTTAGTTTGATTTACTGTAGTTTTTTTTGTTTTGATTGGGCGTTCTGTCCCTCATGTCTATCGAAAACTAAAATAAACTTTTGTCTAATCTTTTATGCTTGCAGCTAGCTGGCATTCTTTTGGATACTGCGAATCTAAGGGACCCTCGTTGCTCCTCTAAAGATAAGTACATGGCTTCATTATTGATCAATGGTGCTCCTATAATCACAAGGTATTGACTTTTACATTTTTATAAAGGTGAATTTGGCCTATCATTTCATTTCACAAATGACAATATATACATATCACATTCCCTCTCTAAGTGGTACTGCATGCTGACTGTCGGCAGAGTAGATCGAACTATTGTTCTAATAAACTACTACAATATAAAGTTTCAGTTTAAGAAAAAGAATTAATAATATTTGATTGTATCTCATGTGAAAATTGGTCAAGGTTATTGTGGTCTTGAATCATGTAATATTTTCTTGATTATAAGTCACTTTTTACAAAAAATATGGCTTTGATGTTTTTTTTTTAAAAGTTTATAAACTAGTATCAACTAGAGGTGTTTTTGATTAGGTTATATTAAAAAAAAGTCATTGATCTATCATAAAATACATTTTGATTCAGTTTGAATAAGTTTTTTTTTTATATAAAAAATATAACATATATAATGTTAATGCGATAATAATTGCATAGTATAATTAACTCTGAGAATACATATGGTAAGGTATTTTCATTTTATTAATGTTTAATTTGCACACTTTTTTATATTTTATATATGAATGTGGGACACTATATTAATAAAATTTATTTATTTGAGGGGGGTAATAAACCAAAAAGTGCAGATTCAAGGTCAGTGCAAATTGGCATGAGTTGTATCGGAATTTCAATCGGACAGCTTCTTTCTCACGCAGGAAATCTAGCTCAAGAAATAACACGCTTCCAGTGTACGCGACTCTGACATAAAATCTCCGTTATTGAACTAATTAAAAGTTTCCATTTGGTTTTGGAAATAGAATATCTTTTTTTTTAATGGTGATAAATATCTCATTGTTGATAATTATATGCATTTCTTACTTTCAACCCCTTTTATTATTATTGTGCTTCAGTATCTGAGAAACTTCGAGCACTTATTGTCGTTTCGGGGTATTATAACGATGAAAAGAACTTCAAGGTTTGTTTCTACTTTCCATACTAATCAAACTCCAAATTAAGTCAAAACATTAAGATTCATTGCATCTTATATTTTATTAGTGTTTCTTCGATGATTACATCTATGGCTGTAAAAAAACCGAACTGAATTGATTTTGAATTGTTTTAATTAGTTTGATTTTATATTTAAATTGTTAAATTGATTTAAATACAAAATCGAAATGATTTTAAAAAATTAGTTTTAAATTGAATTAATTTTTAACTAATTTTAAACTAATTCTAAGAGTCAAACCAGTTTTGAATTGATTTTCAAATTAATTTTTGAACTACTTTTTTTAAATAAAAAATATTTAAATAAAAATCAGTTCAGTTAATTGAACTGATTTTGTAGAAACAATTCAATTAATCAAATTAATTTTATAAAATAATACACTAATTTTTTCTTGAACTAATTGAAAAAAAATTTATTCAATTTAAGTTCAATTTCAATCTAATTTTTTTAACACCTCTAATTACATTCTATTTTTTTTTAACACCTCTAATTACATCATATGTATGAGGAACCTAAATAATGTAAACAAACGCGTACTACTACTACTAGGTGAAAGATTATTTACTTGGCTTTAAGTATGTAGAGTGAATTATTAGTGTTGAAGTATAGGTAACATGTTTTGAGTAATGATATCAACTTTCAATAAAAAGGTGACATACGGCATGCTCCCAATGTTATTGTAACATTGTGGGATTTAGCAGAGAGGTTCAGATATTTGTAACCTTATCCATGTGATCAAATAAGTTTTTATCATGTTACAGGACTATGAATTATAGAACCGCTCTTATGTTTTACTTTTTTATACTCCAGCATGGCATTTTATCTGGCCAAAATTTGATTATACTATTTTTGTTTCTCAATGACATAAATTAATTTAGGTTAAGCATGTATACTTATTTTGATTAGTACTAAATTTTACGATGTTTTTTTCAGCTAATATGTTTGTCTTTATTGTACCTTTTCATAACATAGTCTGATAATACATAATTATATTTTTGGGGGAAGAATACATAACTAATTTAGCTTCGATATGTAATTATCTTGCTTAGTACGAAATTTTATCAACGACGTTTTCTACTAATTAAAATTAGCTTTACTATTGCAGTCCTCCTCTTAATGTATCACTTGATGTTTAATTTTGGCTTATTCGTGCCATACAAACTGAACATAATTTCTATAAATATGTTTGTTTAGAGAGAAGTTTTAATATCTATGGAATCTGCAAAGCAATTGGAGAGTTTGCTCTTCTTCTTCGATTTCAATGCTTCCCGGCTGCCACTCAAGAGCTTACACTTTCCAGGTTGGTTTTAGCTTTTGACTCATAAAAGGCTTAATTGTATTTGATTCTTTTATGAAATAATTTTAAGATGACGGACTGTTATTTGATAAATTGCCGATTCGAGCCCACATGTGAGTCCTTCATAAATGTTTTTTTTATTTATTTATTAGGATTGCAAGCTTTTCTTATCTTGAATTGAGGCATTATTTCTTTATCTTAAAATTTTATTAACAAAAAATCATTTCGTTTCTTTAAGAAAATTTAAAATAAGTTTCTAAATATTTATTGTTATTTTAATTTTTAAACATGTGTTAATATTAATAGTTAGGTTAATATTGTTCTAAAAATATTGTTATTTTAATTTTTAAACATGTGTTAATTTTTAAACATGTGTTAATATTTTCATTTTAATTCTGAAAATATTATATTTTCAGAATTTATTTTCTTTTTTAAATTATCCAAAAGCAAGCTGATTTAGATACACAGCATAAAAAATCTTCACCATTGCTGAATCTGGTTAATGTGATACACTCTATATTGCAATCTGTTCTAAGAATTCCAATCACAAAAGAGGAGCTCCAGCATAAGATACTTATGAACTCTTTGGATTTTGTTGAGATTAGTATGTTCTAGCACTATTGTTTACAACATACATGGTTTCTTGTTGATTATTATCAATAAACTCTAGCCAATTAATATTCTCATCGCTATAGGAGAAGTTGAAGAACAAATTGAGTATCTGGAAAAGTTGGTGCCAAACTGGATCTACAAGAAATTGGTTGTTACAGGACATACTGTGTACTGATGAGTCCCTTTTAGGAATGTTGATCATATCTAAATTAAATATTGTAGGCCATTAAGTTAGAATTAATTTTATTTTGTTGTGTGTGTTGGGGGGTGAGGGTTAACATGAAAGTAGGCAGGTGCTGCTTATTAAAATTAAAGAAATGTTGAGCCACTTATGCTTTCATGAATACATCATACGATGTAGTTTTTTGTGTTGAGCCACTTATGTTGAGCCACTTATTTTCTCGGTCTAAGGAAGTAACACCTCATAAAGGTTTCTTACATACCTCACGTGTTTCTTTTCATGGGTGAGATAATAAGTAGCAATTGACATATGAAGCCTACAATTTTTTTGTAGATCAATGTGTGGGGTATGTAAAATTTTGTATTACTATGATACTTGCACATGTGCTTTTATATTAGTTCAGTGGCTCAATGGTACATATGAGGGTTTGGTCCTTTCTCATATGCATTCCCCCCCCCCCAATATCTTTTATATTAGTCAATACTATTTTTTAATTTGCTTTTATGCTGACTTACTTTTTTATTTTCATCTACATATAGTGCAGAAGTGGCCATGGAAGCTGCAATAGCAGGTGGCATTTCAGTTGTGAGTATACTTTTGATGTTCTTTTATTTTGAGTCATATGTATATAACTCAGGACATTTTATATGGCCTGTTTTGTCTAATTTTTAAAATTGGTCCTACTAGTTAATTACTTTAAATGCTTTTTGGGCCATATATATGTTAATGGTGTGCTTCTCATCATCTATTTTCTTTTTACATGTAGTTGGAGATTGTGGTGTCGACCTCAGGTGTGTTTGAGGTTGTTTACCTAAATTTTTCTACTTCCTTACTAGTCTTGTTCTTAGATTTAGAATTCATATGCTTGAGATTGTGGTGTCGACCTCAGGTGTGTGGAATTTCATTATTTGTATTGTATTACATATAAGCAATGTAGCTTCTTGTACTAATTCAACCTGAGTAAAAAAAATATCCATATTCTACATCGGTTCAATTATAAACGATGTAAAAAATATCCTCATTCTACATCGATTAGGCGATAAATGATGTAAAAACTCTTCAAATTCTACATCGGTTGATTGAAGACCGATGTAGAAACCTTTCCATTCGTATCCATTCTACATCGGTTTTAGTGATAAACGATGTAGAAAATCTCCTCATACTACATCGGTTTGACGATAAATGATGTAAAAACCTTTCATTTTCTACATCGGTTGATTGATAACCGATGTAGAAACCTACCCATTCAACACCGTTTTCAGCCTTAGAACCGCTGTAGAAACCTACGCATTCTACACCGGTTGTAGCTATACAACCGATGTGGAAAAACCACCCTTCAAAGACGGTCATAAAACCGATGTTGTGATTCAACGACCCCGAGTTACCACCACGCGTCATAACCGATGTAGAAAGGTCGTTAGAACCGATGTAGAAAGTCTTTTTTTTTAGTAGTGATTATGAACAAATGATTAATGTAATAAAATTAAGGTTAAATTGTTTAAATATTATTTAAATTTAATCTTTGAAGAAAATAATTTTTTGTCATTTTATTTATCTCTCAAGTTGAACTTTAGATTAGTCAAAATCTATTTTTTCTTATGAATTAAAGAGTTAAATACAAAAAAATATAATTTTCATAAAATACGAGCTCACATTAGATAAAGAAACATAAATTTTCAACAAGAAAAATAAATTAAGAACAATTAGTAAGTATCAAGGTTATTAAAATTGGATCCTCGATTCAATTGGTTTGACCATGAATCGTTCTTGCATCCGATCCAAATTATGCGTTTTTATACAACTTTAAACTATAAGTTGATCTGAATTAATTACTACAAGTTATTACTTAAAAAACAAATATAATATTTAAAATTAAATCATAAAATAACATCAATTTTTAAGAAAATTGTTGTTGTTATTTACTTATCAATTTTTTTGAAAAACCGATATTGGAAAAAATAAAATAATATTGGTTATTTAAAAAAAATTGATGTTATTTTTTACTATGATAACATCAATTTTCAAAATGTTAATGTTAATAATTAACGTTAATAGTTTTAACATCGATTAATAATTATTTTTAATAATCAATATTTAAAATGTATTTTCTAGTAGGGCAATAAATTAATAATCTGTCGCTATTAAAGATTTGGTCTGCTTTTCTCTTTCGAATATTATCATCACATTTGATTTCTCGCACTCTCCCCCAACATAATCTACTGCACTTTAGTACCTATTTTCTGACTACAGAAATTAAATAAAGATCGATCACAATTAGATAAACTACGTACATATAGAAACCATAAGTAGGTAATTCTTCTAGTTCCTTTGATCAATAATGATGTGTACAAACTGACAAAATAAAGATGAGGTTATTGATTTAGCAATCATAAATGCGAGTCATGCGTGTTCAATATATAGTACTGTTGTTGGGCTTAAAGGGCAGTAACAATGGTGATTTTCACAACGCATTGAAGTCTGTGTTTCCATCAACTTATGGCACTTGATGATATCATCCTGCAAGAAGAAAAGAAATACCTCAACAAAACTGTACGTAAATTATTATTATATATCAATAAAAAAAAGTACAATTAGAAGCATAAATATAAATATTCTCTTAATTAATTATTACCTTCTGACTTTGGTTTAAGATACTCATAATATAAGCAATGTAAGTGTCTGATTTTGGTGGAAATAACTGGTCTAGAGTGCACCACAATGCAGATATACCAACAATGCTTGGCCTGAATTCCAGCATTTTCTGATCTGCAACATGGTTTGGACATAAATTAACAAGCAAAATGTTGATCTCTTCTTGGTGAAGAAACCAGTCATTGCAAATATTGAAATTAATTTGCCTTCCTCTTTGTTGAAAAAATTCAAATTTCACATTGATTAAAAATAATATTAAAATAAAGTATATAAGTAAAAAATAATCATCATTATATAATCTAATTTTGAAATTAAGATAGATCCAAACTCATATTATTGTATCGTATTAGAGCTTATAATCCATTAATAGATCATTTATCATATTATTCATACATCAAACCTAAAAGTATTGAGTAGGATGAAATGGATCGAGTAAAATTAAGTCTCATATTGATTAAAGATAATGTCAAAATAAAATATATAAATGGACAAATCTAATCATTTTAATTAATTCTTTAAATCTCATGAGAATATACCACTTCTTTTCTCATTTTGGTTATTGGGTAATGACCATCATGATAGCTATAATTTGAAGGATGAATTAGGTATACAAAAAGTGTCTCTAAATAGAATAATGTCACAAGCTATAAGGATAGTTTAAATTGTATACTATTCCTAGTTGCCTACACATGCAAAATCCGAATAAATATGAATGTTATAACATCATTAAGAACGCAACCACACAGGAATTGTAAAATTGCAATTTTATTACTTATCAGCCTGCACTATATCTTATCTGATAATAAAGTTATTTTTACATTAATTTCTTTTATATCTACCCTACACACCCTATTATGCTATAAAATCAATCTTTAATTATACTCTTGTCATTTTTATCTTCTCTCTACATTTTATTTAAAAATCTAAAGAAGTGTATGAAAATAATGTGAAAAACACTTTTCCAAACTAATTAAGGACTTGGTTCTTTAGAAAATGTTTCTTATTTTCACTTTTAATTTTAAAAATGGTATAGCTTATTTTTATTTTCAAAGGTTTATATAAGAGATAGTGAAAATATAAATAATTCTTCCTTATTTTCATTATTTTTATTTGCTATACAAATCCTTGAAAATAAAATAAAAGAATAAAAAAATTCTCATGATCAAAAAGACCCATAATAATTAGCACACATACCTAAAGTAGCTTGGATAAGGAGATCAATGACTCGTGAAATAAACTTCTCATGAAGATGAGGTTCCAAGAAACCAACACTTAGCATTTCTACAAAAGAAAAACTTGTCACAGAGTTAAGGCGCCACCCCAACACCTTCAACAGGATCAGCTCCATTTTCAAAATTACATTTGATTGGAATGAGTAGTCCAAATTCTCCACCTTCAAATTAAAACAGCCACACCAATCAACTTTTATCAGTATATATTCATATTATTAATAGATATTCTAGTCATCATTTTCAACTAATTAATCATATTAAATTTATCAATTAATTATATTATAATTCCAAAATTATTCTTTCCTTATCTTTCTATCTACTTAGTTATGTAAAAAGAAAATAATTAAATAAGGATATAAAAAAATAATAATACATCTAAAAATTAGAAAATAATCTTATAAAAAATGATAAACAAATTTTTGACAATAATCTTGTAATTAGGAACAAGGTAGTACTATATAATATTATATTACTCTCCATTCCTTTTTTAATCTGTCTTTTAAGGTTATTTTATAGAAATGCAATAAATTTTCTTGATTTTAATAAAATAGTTGTAAAATTTCTTATTTTTATCCCTTTCTTTACTACTTCACAATAAATGCATGAATAAATTAATTAAAGATTATGATACAAGTGAAAATATAATTGAAAAAATAATAATTAATGTGATTTTGAATTTTGCAAGCATAGGAACAAAAAATCTCCAAAAATATCACAATTAAAAAGGAACGAGGTAGTACATGATGGATGTAATGAAAATTAATAACCTGAATTTCATGCAACGAAAGTGCTGACATCTCATTGAACTTTATGGCAATTGATAAACATGCAATAGAAATCAATTCAAGCATCCAGTATTCCCAATCCTGGTATATATATACAAGTAAGGCTTAATTATTAACTATTCTCAATTCTCATATATATTCAGAAAAGTTATTAACAAATGTTGCAAACTGATCAATAGCCCGCAATCCTTACATGGCATTGACAAATGGATACAAAGCGATCAAGATAATTAACAGCCAAGAAGACTGTCCCAAAAGAAATATTAAAGCGACTTCTACACTGCATACACATGAGAGAACCAAGTGGAAGAAAGTTAATTATTGAGTAATGATGTACTTTGTTCAGCAAAAATTGACAGAGAAAAGTACAAAGCTAAGGACATTTAGTCTGAGAAATCAATCATTTTCTTTCCCTATTTACACAAATGATTACAAATGTCATCTAATTTGTATTTTATTTTTTATTTTTAAAAAATATTTGTGCAAACAAATTAAAGTAAAATTTTCTAAAATTATTATGAAAATAAGAAACAATGATATAGAAAATATTTTCACAAAAAAGATCGAGCAGCTATATATATGAGTTAAAGTTTGAAAGTACTCCAAAGGAAACTTATATACCTTGATAAACCATTGAATAACTCTACACCTAGGAAAAATCAAATTGTTGGAGTGTAAGTACTTTGTGTAGTCAGATTCGGGCAAGAAAGAGACCTCCTTCTCTAGACACACTGCAAAAGCCTCTTCAAACTCTTCATTTTCATAACTCTTTAGTGCAACAGGGTCACTAACTTCTTCAAAAGTATTTGAAGACTTTGAAAGCCACACCTCATCACATAACAAATTATCCATACATACATATGCCATGAATTGAAAGCTAAAACTTAATAACGTGCATGTGAGCCTTTTGGCTGGCACAAATTCCCAGGCATGCAAAGGAAAAATAACTAATTACTTTATAAGTAAAGGTATACGTTATGTATTTTTTTTTCTATCAGAAAGCCAAACACATAAGGGTATGTTTGGATATCTGTTGGAATGGCGTTGAATGGAAAAAACACATTTTCCAATGAACAAACGGAAAAACAATGTAAGTATGTGAGTTGAAAGTAGATCAGTTGGAAGAAACTGAAATCCAAACACACATTTAGTCAATTAAGAAAGAAGCTTGAGTTTACGGCTAAAGATGGGAAAGTTGTGAAACACAAGGAGGGTTGTTAATTATCATATTATCATTGGAGTGTAACATGGAGGTCCGCTCTCGAATGGTGGTGCGATATATATAAGTTACATTAATATATATGTTTTTTTTTATAGAAATTAAGATTGGAGAGCTTGGTGGGGTAGTTATGGTTGGTACAAAGTGGCAAGGAGATGTTAAAGAGAGAGAGGGAAATAAAAAGAAGGACACGTCCCGTATGAAATGGGGTAAATGCAAGAGTGTATTTCTTGTTAATTTGCCACCCTAGCTAACAGTGTAGTGCGTGAACGCACGAGGAGGAGGTTGTCCTTGTGCATGTGCGCATAAATGTTTGCCCATTTTGTCTCTCTAATGCCTAGTGTATACGGTAAATGAATTACTACTAAAGACTAAAGTAGTGTAATTTTATGAATGTCCTAATCTATTTTTTTTTAAGCTTGCATTTTCCCAACAGTTGACACAAGTGGTATTGATCATTGGACATGAAATAAATCATATTAGAAGAGGAATATTTATTTTGTGTGTGCTTAAGGTCTTCCATGAAAATTTATCACTACTTTTGACAGAAAAAAATAATTAAAAAACGCATAAAAATAACACAGGAGGTTCTAGATAAAACTCACTATGAATTAAAAATTGATACCATTTATTAATTGGTTATAAATGGGTAGTAAAGTATTTTGTATCTATGAATATCACTACATAAAAAAGGGTATTTTTTGCGGCACAAATCTTTCAATAACTCCCAAAATCCATTGGCAATTTATTATTTCTAATGGATTTCTGACGAATAAAAATCCGTCGATAAAATGCTCGTAGGAAATACCAACCAATGGAATTTTATGTTCGTTGATAATTTTCGACAGATCTATTTATCGAAAAGAGGTCGTCAGTAATTTCCAACAAATATATCCATCAAAAATACCATCAACCTTTTTTCGACAGATATATCCATCGAAAATTACCGATGGAAATATATGTGAGAATTTTGATAAACAATCATTATTTGAAATATAATAAACATTTTTAAAAATAAAAGAGCATGCAAGATAATGGTCTCACATGTGTCTCTCTAGATTTATCGTTGACAAATTGACTAGTACCCTTTCATAAATGAACTGTTGAAAGACCTCATCAACGTATGCAGATCGACCTAGCTCCTTTGACTATTTACAAACATTATATATAAAATAAACATTAAGTGATAAATTAAACAAGTACAAAGAAATATGTATTATAATTTTAATGTACATACCAAGCGAATGACGTGATCTTACTAGCTAATAGAACCACCTGTGTGCATACATACCCTTTTTAGATGCCCGGTTTTTTTTTTTTTTTTTTTTTTGCCTGTGCACACTTGGAACAATAACCAGGTGCATTCCAATGTGATGACAAATCGTTCCAGACACGACCTCCAATCCAATATGGCCTTTTATTTTTGTTTTGGGCATCTGAAAGTTCGTAAGAGACTTTCAAGTTAAAAGCTTTCTTAATTTCATTTTCTTCCTCGAGTCTCCATACCAATTTTGTCTAAAGTATCACAAAGTTATGAAAAGGCACACAATTAGTAAAATACCAGTTTTATAATTTCAAATCAAATAAAACAAAATCAGCATTAGTTATTATTGATTTCCAACACAAATGAAGGATATCAAATATATAGCACAAACGAATTAATTAAGCTAAAGCAAGCTAAACAAAAATGACCATTTACACCCCCATAAATTTTATAAATTAATTTTCTACCTAGTTTCTTACACATCTTGGATAGCTTCCATGACCCAAGCATCATAACATAACAATCACAAAACCAATTAGACTAAAATAAAGTAATGACTAATGGTAGTAAAAACAATTAGAGTAAAAAGTTATTTTCGTCCCTGAATGTGTAGAGCATTGACAAATTCATCCCCGAAAGAGAAATTCAAATTTTATTCCACAAAAGGGAAAAAGGTGTGAAAAATCCATCCGACCATTAACTTTTGTCTGTTACCGTTAATGAAAGAGCCTACATGGTACAAAGAGATGAAAATGTCACAAAAATGATTGTCAAAATGACTGCTGAATAGATTGGACCAAAATGCAGTAAGTTTTTATTGGACTAATTTGTCATACCCCAAATTTCATTTTATTTAAAGATAAAATATAATTTAAACTTTATCTTTCCCCCTTTTGTGATTGAAAAATTTGTAATGATTAGTATATTATTACAATGTTTATTTTGGTACGCTAGTAGACTGTTTAATTTGGCAAATTTCTATTGAGATAATATTAGATAATGATAAAATCAAGTTGAGTCTTATTTTTTTTATAAGGATTAACTTAATGTGGTTATGCATTTTTGTTTGAGTCCCATATTTTGGATAAGATACTGTCACATTAGAAATTTCAGAACAACAAACAGATTATTATTATGTTTGTTCTAACTTATATTTGTTTCACTATTTTTTTAAGTGTTCATTGTAATGTTATGCTTGCAACAATAAAAAATGAAAGGAAGATGAAGATTAAATTATACTTTATCCTTAAATGAAATGAAATTTGGGATCTGACAAATTAGTTCAATATAAACTTATTGACATTTTGGTCAAATCTATTCAACAATCATGTTGGTAATCATTTTTGTGACATTTTTTTCGCTCTGTGCCACTTAAGCTCTTTCATTAACGATAGCATACAAAAGTTAATGGATGGATGAATTTGTCGCACTTTTTTCACTTTCGAAAACTAAAATTTGAATTTTCATCTTTCAGGGATAAATTTGTCAGCACTCTATACATTCAAAAAAGAAATGACTATTTACCCAAAAATTAACAACAAATAAAAAGCAGACTGAGCTTGAACATAGAGCCAAAACAAAGGGAAAGACCCCAATTTCTCAACCCAGATCCAGTAATAATATATGTCAGATTAACCTTGATTTCCTATGCAACATATTGTTTAATTGCTTCTATATGTCAGATTTTTATTTAATTTTCATAGAGATCAAGTTATGGATACTGCTAGATACGGTCCTAAGCTAAATTTCATCTAATTCTTGAAATACTTCTTAGGATTGTTAACTCAAGTTCTTATAGTTTAGCAGCCAAGAAGTCTCTTCACTTTACTGTCAATAGTTTTGTCCAAGAGATTGAACTACCTTTATTCTATCTAAATTTTATCGCCTTTGGAAGAGCACAAGAGGATGTGATACTAATGTAAACAATAGTAAATTTGAAACCTGAAGTGAAACAATAGTTGAAATAAAATTCGCTTACTGAGTTGGCTACTGCTATTATTCTTAAATATTGATTACGTATAGTAAGTTCAATAGTAGATTTTGTGATATTATGAGCTGTGAGACTATGCTAACTTATATTGATTTAAACTTTCCCAAACATTGTTGCTTGTAGATTAGAATCATAATTAGATATCACACAAAACTTGATGAATTGCTTAGTTTGCTGCAAGACATTCCTATATAAACTAGTTAAGGTTATGAACTTTAGGCAGCATCATGCTAATGAAATATATGAAAACAAGATATTCCAAGCAAAGACTAGTTTCAATTGAGCATGATTGGAGAAGCTGTGTTATGCAATTGTGACACATGAACCATAATTTTGGTGGCAACATAGTGGTGAGACTGGTATAGATAGGAAAACACCAGTTGGAATCATTTTAGTGAGTGAAGATAAATAACAAATGGAACAAGCGCAAAAGTGGGTTGTTAATGTGGGAGAAAAGCAAATGTTTGGATATCCATAGTACCACCATATATAATTAAGAAAATTTGCCCATAGTACCATTTATACCTTTTATCACAAACACTTTTTGTTCTGTTTGAGATAAACTTATGCTTCATATATACATGTTCTTATTTTGTTGCTCCTACACAAACTACCACCCATTTTCTAGAGCAAGGAGAAAAATTCATGCCCAAAGTTTCTTTAGCATCCCAACTACACAATATATTACCATGGCTGTCAGCGCTATTCTCTTTGAAGTATAAAAGCTCGGATAATTCTATCCATTGTGTAAGTTGAACTAATGTCCAAGACTTGGGATTACGGAAAACAAGAATCAATTCCACTTTAATAAGGTTTCATTAATAATAAAGTAAAAGCTCTAAATACCTAAACTAGGTGTAAGAACCCCATTGAAATGAAGTTGATTTCACAAGTGCACACACTTTCCTTCACAAGATGTAGTAGTGAATTTTGGAAAATAAAAAGGCTCTAATATTTTGCTTAATCTTGCTTGGAACTTTTATATAAATAGTTATTTTTCTCTGTTCCTCGGTATATTAGCTCATCAGTTTTTTTAACAATAAGCACAAGCACCACAACGAAATGAATCAAATTAAACACTTGAAACCACAATAAGCAAGAAAGTTCTAAAAAAAATTAAAACCCAAACTGAAAGAGCAATGTGCAATGTGAGAATAAATTTGAAAAGGGAAAGAGTAATTAGGCCTAGAATGAAGATTACCAACGACAACCTTAGCGCGGGCACGACAGCAAATGCACGACGGCATGTGCAATGGTGATGTGGGCTCAACAACTGTAGTGCGATGATGTGGGTGAGAGGACGCGCACTCGTGTGAGTGAGAAAGACAGCGAGCGCGCTGTGTTGTGGTTGTAACGGAGGTGTAACGCCCTAAAATTTCGCTAACTATAAATTAATGTTTAATTGTATTTATCGTGTTATTTGATTATATGATTGACTTGAATGAGTTGAGGTATTGTTTGAATTAGACATGTGTGATTTGCTCGATGTGGATGTTGAGTTATGTGAAGTTTTATTGACCTAAGTTGAAATTATGATATTTCAAATTTTACCTAAACCTATTCCGATAAAACCATGATCCTAGATTCGTTAACCATTGGATTGCCTTCAAATTTTGACTGTAGGTTCTTAACACATTAACAACCCACTTTAACAACCCACATTTGCTTTTCTCCCACATTAACAACCCACTTTTGCGCTTGTTCCATTTGTTATTTATCTTCACTCACTAAAATGATTCCAACCGGTGTTTTCCGATCTATACGAGTCTCACCACTATGTTGCCACCAAAATTATGATTCTTGTTTTCCGTAATCCCAAGTCTTGGACATTAGTTCAACTTACACAATGGATAGAATTATCCGAGCTTTTATACTTCAAAGAGAATAGCGCTGACAGCCATGGTAATATATTGTGTAGTTGGGATGCTAAAGAAACTTTGGGCATGAATTTTTCTCCTTGCTCTAGAAAATGGGTGGTAGTTTGTGTAGGAGCAACAAAATAAGAACATGTATATATGAAGCATAAGTTTATCTCAAACAGAACAAAAAGTGTTTGTGATAAAAGGTATAAATGTTACCATGGGCAAATTTTCTTAATTATATATGGTGGTACTATGGTTATCCAAACATTTGTTTTTCTCCCACATTAACAACCCACTTTTGCGCTTGTTCCATTTGTTATTTATCTTCGCTCACTAAAATGATTCCAACTGGTGTTTTCCTATCTATACCAGTCTCACCACTATGTTGCCACCAAAATTATGGTTCATGTGTCACAATTGCATAGCACAGCTTCTCTAATCATGCTCAATTGAAACTAGTCTTTTCTTAGAATATCTTGTTTTCATATATTTCATTAGCATGATGCTGCCTAAAGTTCATAACCTTAACTAGTTTATATAGGAATGTCTTGCAGCAAACTAAGCAATTCATCAAGTTTTGTGTGATATCTAATTATGATTCTAATCTACAAGCAACAATGTTTGGGAAAGTTTAAATCAATATAAGTTAGCATAGTCTCACAGCTCATAATATCACAAAATCTACTATTGAACTTACTATACGTAATCAATATAAGTTGACATATTGTTTGAATTAGGCATGTGTGATTTGCTTGATGTGGATGTTGAGTTATGTGAAGTTTTATTGACCTAAGTTGAAATTATGATATTTCAAATTTTACCTAAACCTATTCCGGTAAAACCACGATCCTAGATTCGTTAACCGTTGGATTGTCTTCAAATTTTGACTATAGGTTCTTAACACATGTCCCCATAATTTGACTGTTGGAATATGCAAAATAACAATTTTTAACCTCTCACTTAGCACGAGAAGTGCGCTAAGTGCAATTCCAACCCGAGAGAGAATTGCGCTAAGCAAGAATTGTCGTGCTTAGCACAAGAAGAATTACACTCAACGCAAATTTTCGCACTCAGCGCAAATCCCAACTCGAGAGGAATTGCGCTAAGCATGAAAAGTCACGCTTAGTGTCAAAAGTGGACCCCCACTTAGCGAGACAAGCTCGCTAATCGAGATCTACAAATTATAAAGATTTTTCATCATGAGAAACACGATTTCACGCCTTTCTCTCTCAAAACTCTATCCAAACCACCCTAGAATCTCCTCCACCACCCACGACCACCGGCAACCATCACGAGCCACCATTGCTTGCCACCGAACCACCACACCGAGAGGAACGTTTTAATCGGAGTAGAATATTCAAAATCCACCTAAAATATTCGGTGGAGAATGTAACAACCTGCCTCGTCGCTACGATATCACCACTCTAAACCGCGAGAATTTTAATTTTTAAATGAAAACTCCATTAATTTGCTTATGAAAAATGAAAATAATTTTTTTCTAGATATACATTCACCAAACAAGCATCATTACTTAAATGAATTCATATATATATATATATATATATATATATATATATATATATATATATATATATATACTGTGGAAGCAATGCCTTCCAAGGTTATTTTGATGATGCCAAAGAATCAAAAGTCAAGCAAATTCCAAAGATTCAAGAATGAAGTTTTCAAGAATCAAGATTCAAGAATAATCAAGATCAAGATCCAAGACTCAAGAGAAGAATCAATCAAGATAAGTATTAAAAAAGTTTTTCAAAACATTGAGTAGCACATGAAGTTTTCACAAAATCTTTTACCAAAGATTTTTACTCTCTGGTAATCAATTACTACCTTCTGATAATCGATTACCAGTAGCCAGCATTGTTTTTCAAACTGATTTACAAAGTTGTAATCGATTACCATAAACATGTAATCGATTACCAGTGTTTTAAAACATTAAGATTTTCAAAATTCAAAATAAAGAGTCACATTTGTTGATGTGTAATCGATTACACCTTAATGGTAATCAACCAGTGACTGTTTTCAAAAAATTCATTTCCAAAAGTCACAATTCTTCAAGTGACTTGTTTATGAAGATTCTTTCAAAAATCATAACTTTTTAAGTAATTAGTTTTAAAGGAATTGCCAAGAGTTACAAGTTTTGACTTGAGTCATCAAGAAATTATAAATATGTGACCTTGGCATGAAACATACTCATTCATCTCAGTCATCTCTTTCAATCAATCTTTCAATATTTTCTTTCATCTCTTTCAATAGATTTTTTCTGATTCATCTTCTCTTCATCTTTCTAAAAGTTTTTGTTCAAAACTTTCTCTTTCAAGAAAAGTTCTTTGTTCAAAAACTTGTGCTATTCATCTTTTTCATTCTCTTCTCCCTTTGCCAAAAATAATTCGCCAAGGACTAACCGCCTGAATTCTTTTTGTGTCTCTCTTCTCCCTTTTCCAAAAGAATGAAGGACTAACCGCCTGAATTCTTTTGTGTCGTGTCTCTCTTCTCCCTTTTGCCAAAAAGAATTCGACATGGACTAACCGCTTGAATTCTTTTTGTGTCTCTCTTCTCCCTTTTCCAAAAGAACAAAGGACTAACCGCCTGAAATCTTTTGTGTCTCCCTTCTCCCTTTTCAAAGAATTCAAAATGACACAGTTTGAGAATTCTTTTGATTCTTCCCATTCCCTTAAGCAAAAGATTTCAAAGGACTAACTGCCTGAGATATCTTTTGTTTCCCCTTCACAAAGTTTCAAAGGACTAACCGCCTGAGAACTTTGTCTTAACACATTGGAGGGTACATCCTTTGTGGTACAAGTAGAGGGTACATCTACTTGGGTTGTTGTGAGTGAGAACAAGAGAGGGTACATCTCTTGTGAATCAGTTCAAGTGGAGGGTACATCCACTTGGTTGTTCAAAGAGAACAAGGGAGGGTACATCCCTTGTGGATCTTTGCTTGTAAGGGATTTTACAAGATTGAAAAGAAATCTCTAGGACCGCAGGTCGCTTGGGGACTGGATGTAGGCACAGGTTGTTGCCGAACCAGTATAAATTCTTGTGTTTGTTTTCTTCTTCCCTACACTCTTTAATTTCCGCTATGCACTTTTAATTATCGCTTTTACTTTTGGTTAAGTTTCTATTAAATTAGTAAAAGCCTAATTAAATCTAGTAACATTAAGAAGGATAGATTTTTAATTAGTAAAGGTTCATTAATAATTAATTCAACCCCCCCTTCTTAATTATTCCGAGGCCACTTGATCCAACAAATACACATCATTCACATAATGGAAAGTAAATTTGTTTATACATATAATTAAATTTGTGATTTACATCCTCAATTCAACAAAAAGAATTATGAAACCATCTATGGAGGAGTTGATTAACAAAACACAACTCTCTCCCAAAATAATCCCAACGTCATCACGTCGGCTCCACAAAAGAATCTCACTTCCTGTACTCTACTGCTGACATTCTACTCCCATGAACAAAGGTTTGTGATCATCACAGGTACCAACCACATGGTACAAAAATTAATACAAAAATCAAATAACCACAATTAGTAAGAAAACATTAACAAATATCATAAGCTTACACAAATATTCATTAGTCCAACACACACTCAACAAATAGTCATCATTCGTCCATAGTTCCAATCAATCATGCTCAGTATGATGCATGCACCTGACCTCAACTCTCAAATGCAATGTGGTACCATCCCCAAGGAAATAACCTAAGCGTGTCCACACGATACTCTCACTTAGGAAAACTAGGTAGTAAGTGTCGAGGTCACCCTGTCGTGCACAGGCAACTCCCCCCCCCCCCCCCATGGTGATCAGCTTGAGTCTCAAGGGAGTTCCAAACCGAGTGACATGCCCCCAAGTACAAGTATTCCTCCTCATGAGAAACTACAAGTACTTACTGACAAAGTTTATACTATTTCCATGTCATATGAAGTATGAAACATGGACACCATCAATGCACTGACCATGGATAATTAAAGATTCTAAGCCATCCCCCTCCAGAGATGCTTAAAACTCTTTAACCACTTTATTTCCCCCACCAGGAATATCCAACAAGGTCACTACACCCCCCATGTACATACACAACATACAACGTATGAAACATGGGCACCATCAATGCACTGACCGTGGATAATTAAATATTCTAAATCATCCCCCTTCGGAGATGCTTAAAACTCTTTAACCACTCTTTTTCCCCCACCAGCGATATCTAACAAGGTCACTGCACCCCCCATGTACATACACAAGATACAACGTATGAAACATGGACACCATCAATGCATTGACCGTGGATAATTAAATATTCTAAGCCATCCCCCTTCAAAGATGCTTAAAACTCTTTTAACCACTATATTTTCCCCTCCAGGGAACAAGGTCACTGCAACCCCCCATGTACATACACAACATATATCATCATAGTGCATTTTCACATCATCAACATTTCATCTCAATGTCATTATCAACATCAGCATTGTCTCATCTCAATGTCATTCTCAACATCAACATCATCTCATTTCAATATCATTCTCAACATCAACATCATCTCATCTCAGTGACATTATCAACAACAACAATATCATCTCATATTAACATAATCATCAATAACAACATCAACTCATATTAACATAATCATCAATAACAACATCATCTCATATCAATATTATCATAAACATCAATGTCACCTCATATCAATTAATGTCATCAATAGCAATATCATCATTAAGTCGCATTTTGCATATATATATATATATATATATATATATATATATATATATATATATATATATATATATATATATATATATAGTTCATTCCTGAGATTCACACTCCCCAAGTCTTCAGACAACACAAGTCTAGTAAAAACAATAATGTCATTTATCAATAATAGACGTATTGTGACATCCTGAAAATTTCTACCCGGGATTTTGTAAAGATGCATTTTGAATGATTATATATATAAGTATTATTCAGTGTATATATATATATATATATATATATATATATATATATATATATATATATATATATATATATATATATATATATATACTCCTGGTAGAAGTAGGTATATTGGGGGAAAGATACGCGGGTTAGGCTAATTAACAAAGAAAAATCCATAACTGGATAGTTATAGATTAATTCTCAATTAATTAGTCTAAAAATTATCGTTTTGCATGCAACTTAAAATTTAACAAAACCAACCTCTGAACCACGCTCGGGGCTTCATTCTGAGCGTTTTGATATATATATTGCTTACTTTCGAAAACTGGCCCCGACGGGTGCAGAGAAACGCGAGGGACTGGAACCAGAGAAACGGCACGCAAATCGAGGCAGGATTTTAGCATTTCAAAAGGTCAGATTTTTTTCTCTTCTTGTGGCTGAGTATGAGTCACATCAAGGGAAAAAGTGGGCCCCTTTTTGCTCCACTCAAAAGAAGACATGTGGCACAACTTTTAAAAAAAAAAAAAAGAGAAAGCCTTTTCTTAAAACACAAAGCCACGTTCTCTCTCTCCTCACTCACTCAGCCAAAAGTGCAGAAGCTTTTCCCTCTCCCTCACGTTGCTTTTTCTCCCTTTCTCCTCCACCATTGAAGCTCCAACCTTTGCTCACCATTTCTGCTCCAAATCGCGAAAGGAAGCCATTTTCGGAGTCGTGAAGCGCACCTCTACGTTGTGGGACTTCAAATTTCAGGTTTGGGTAGACTTCTTCTCACATAAATTTCGTGGGTATTGGGTGTTTGGGAGACATGATGAGTAGTTTTACTAGGTTTATGCCTTATGATAGTTATTTGTGAAGAAATTTGTTGAAAGAATGCTAAACTTGTCATGTTGGGTGTGAGTCAAGCTTACCCATTCTGTTTTAGGGTTTTATGATGATGTTTGTGATGTTTGTGTGCTGAAATTGCTGATGGAAAAACTGATAGAGATGAAGGGTAGAGTTAACCTAGGGTTGAAAAGTGAGAATGTAGTGATATGAGTGGAAAAGTGTTATGCTTTGAGGGTTTGAAAAGCTAAATCTAGATTTAGTGGTAATTGGAGGTTAAAGTGAGTTAATCCTAGTTTGAAATGTCATTTAGGACTTGTGGGAAAGCTTGGGCTGTGCAAAGGAGGAAAATGAGTGACCAAAGTGAAGGCAAGAGCCATTTCTAGGGTAAATTGGGTGTTGAGGAGTCAAATTTTGATTCGGTGGAGTTTTCATCGTAAAACCAGTTTGAGCGAGTTTAGATTAATGTTATAGACTTGTGTGAGATGAGAGTTTGCTCCAAAATTACCCCATTCTCATTTTCACTTCTCAAACCTTGAAAATCCACTAAAATGAGGGGTTTTAGATACCTAGATTTTGAATTGCTTTGGTCTGAAGCTTGTCTTTGATTTAGATATGATTTATACTTGATTTAGGACTTTTAGGATCCAATTTGGGCAAAATTGGATGAGGGCAAGAGTGATTTCGAAAATCTGCACTATTATGCAGAATTTTGTTGTTGAAATGTGCAGCAGGATTTTGTGCTTGTGCAGAAAATGCTTATGCATTGCTGGTTGTGGAAAGGGTTGTATATATTGGGTTCTGGACGTTTTCTAACAGATCCCAACGGTCAAAATGTAGACTTATGTACTAGGGACCTCCAATAAAATTTTCGAGTCGATCCAACGGTGAACAAATTGGAACGAAGAGAATGTTACTGGGGTATTTGAGTAAGGAAAGTTGCGGTATTGGTTTGTGTTTTGGGCAGAGTTTTCTGCCTCTGCCCTGTTTTCTTGGTTTTGATAGTTTATGATGTTTGGATGTTGAATTGCTTGGATGTTGTGGAAGCTTGGAGGGATTGATGGGGACCCGGTGTTGAGAAGAACGAGGATAAGGGCTACGTGGGAGTACGTGAGCTCAATTGAAGGTGGGAAACTGGGGATGGTGGATTTATGTGTGATTTGTGGACGTGGAGAGTTGACTTGCACCATCGCCCGACCGCCACCTAGTACCACATATGACGGGTACCCCATAATCCTACAAGCTTGAAGTGAGAAAGTGTGGAAGAGTCAGTCTTCCTACTTTTATTCGTTGACCATAGAGTGGTACCTGGAGATATGTCGCGGGGGTCAGGAGACCTTGGGGACGTCAGGTGGGGTGCTATTGCCCAAAACCAAGCTTGACCAATCCCGACCCAACCCAGGCATAGTCAATCAGTGAGAACCTGTGATGTACCTAAACAGGCGAGCTCCTGGCAGTCAACCGATAAAAGAACAAAGACCACAAAGCAAGGAGGCTTGTGTGGTGGCTGGCCAGCTATGAATCTTGAGTGGTAGTTGGAATATGGCCTCTGGTAATCGATTACCAAGGGTGTGTAATCGATTACAAGGCTTAAAAATGAAGACAGGAAGTTAAGATGGTCTCTGGTAATCGATTACCAATGGTGTGTAATCGATTACCAGGCCTTAAAATGGGGTCAGGAAGTTGAGATGGCCTCTGGTAATCGATTACCAAGGGGTGTAATCGATTACCAGGCTTAGAAATAGACACAGTATGTTGAGGAGGCCTCTGGTAATCGATTACCAATACTGTGTAATTGATTACACAGAGTAACTGGTCACTGGTAATCGATTACCAGTTATGCGTGATCGATTACACAGTGCATATTGCAGGTTTCCATGTTCTGAAGCTGTGTAACTCGAGTTTGGCCTCTGGTAATCGATTACCAATGTTGTGTAATCGATTACCAAAGATGAAAAGCCTTGAGGCACACCTTTTAATTACATGTAGTGGTTATGGGACGCATTGTGTTGCTACTGTAGTTAGATCTCTCGTGAAAGAGTCTACCCCCCTTTCTTTTATTTCTTGTAGATCGCAATGGCAGCGCAATTAATCCATGACCGAGTGGAGATGGAGTGCCTAGAGGGAGTTTGGGAGACCCTCGAAGGCAATTCAAGGTGCCGATTCCGGGGCACGATTCGATTCACGGCTACTTCATTAGTACATCCAGAGGAACCAGCACGCACGCTTCAGCGCACTGTGGAGTGGATATTACCTACACCTACTCCATATCGACTAGTGGAGCCAGTCCAAGTGATAGAGGTGACGACATCTGAGGAAGACCCTGAAGAGGACCCAGAGGAGCTACCTCCTGAGCCTGCTGTGGATGCTCTTGACTTTCCAGATGGTGATGAGGACCCACTCCTTGAGGTGGATTCTCCCGAGGACGTCATGTCGGCATCTGAGGCAGACTCTACGGAGGAGAGTGGTCCTGGGGGGATAGCGACTAGTGGAGGTTCTTCATCATAGCAGACGGCTCCTTAGACTAGGTTTATATACTTTTTGGGGGTGGGTGTATCTAGTACAGACTGTTAGGTTTACTCTTTTGGTTTTTGTATGGGTAGACCTATTGTATAGGAATTTGATGATTGTATACATATGGCTGAAGCCACCATAGTGGATACCTTTGCTCTGGATGTCACTATGTATTTTGCAAAACTCCCATATTTTGGACAACTTTAGATGATGAATGTACTTATGTTTAATCTTGTTATTTGAAAAGAATGTGTTAACAAACTTTATTTGAAAGAGAGTTCACCAATCGTATTTTATTTTATTATTTTACACGTGACGACCTAAAATGATGGCTGGTATACTTCTATTTTTTTTAAAGAGCAAAATATTTTAGAGGTTATGTGTGATCAGAAAGAAATGACTCCGAATAGAGTTGTGAACTGGCCATTCAGGACTCTATAGTGATGATTTTCCTTCTGAACTTAATTACTGTGAAAAAGAGAAAGAAACGAAAAAGAAAAAGAAAAAAAAATTCCCATGGTTTTTGTTATTTAAATCATTACTATTAAGCCAGTCATTATTTGGGGACGCCACACGTATTGCATCCCATTAGTCAAAAACATTGTTTTTCTTGAAAACCAGCATGCAACAGGGACAAGCATACGTCCTCATAGTTAGGTTCCCTGACCCCAACTATGGTATTAAAAATTATAAATGATAATAAACTCCCTTCACCTATCTTGAGCTCTCCGTCAATTCCTCTTTGCGTCGCTCAGAGGTCTCTCTCATTCACCCTCGTCAGTCCAAACGCAAGGTTCTACATACCAAATTGAAGGAAATTAAGTATAGATTTCAAAAACAAGGTTAATAACAATATTCAGAGTCAAATACCCCTGTCAAAACATAAAGGGTTGAAGGGTGTTTCAGATTCTACTAAAAGGAGACGTCATTTTGAAATTCCACTCACGCCAACATGATCGAGGTTCAATGAAGGTCATGAAAATAACATCAATGTTATAAAAAGATAACTTACAATATCTCATTTTAAAGGGTTTTTCAAAGGAAGTGTAAAAACACCCTATTATAGTACCCAACATGAGAGATATTAAGAGAAACTCAAACTAACTAAGAGAAAGGCTTAGAAGTCAAGATTATCTCAGAGAAACTACGAAATGAAGGATTGGGGGAATTTTCAACACTGAATCCTTGAGGAGGATTCTGAGGATTCCACTTCGATTACAACGTTCTTCTTGGTGTGGAGGTTCGACGGCAAGCAACGGCGGCTCGTGGTGGCCACCGGTGCTTGTGGGTGGTGGAGAAAAAGTTGTTAGGGTTTGGGTGGGCGTTTGGAGGGAAGGATAGGGGGAAAAATTGTGTTTTTAAAGCCGAAGAACGTATTTATAATCTACAGATCTCGCTTAGTGAGCTTGTCTCGCTAAGCGGGAGTCCACTTTTCGCGCTTAGCGCGACAATTTGCACTGAGCATAACTCCCTCTGCACTAATTCTCGCTCAGCACAATTCCCTCTCGAGTTGGAATTGCACTGAGCATGCTAATTCTTGCTCAGCGTAATTCCTTCTCGGGTTGGAATTGCGCTTAGGGCACCCCTCGCGCATAGCAAGATAATAGAAGTTGTTATTGTTGGATCGAGTGGCCTCAGAATAATTAAGAAGCGGGGGTTGAATTAATTATTCCTAAACTTTTACCAATTAAAAAATTACTCTTTTAAGGCTTTTACTAAATTGTTAAGAGAATGAGGAGTAGAAGAGAAACTTAACAAAAAGTAAAAGCGGAAATTAAATGCACAGCGGAAAGTAAAAGAGTAGGGAAGAAGGAAACAAACACACAAGAGTTTTATACTGGTTCGGCAACAACCCGTGCCTACATCCAGTCCCCAAGCGACCTGCGGTCCATGAGATTTCTTTCAACCTTGTAAAAATCCTTTTACAAGCAAAGATCCACAAGGGATGTACCCTCCCTTGTTCTCTTTGAACCTAGTGGATGTACCCTCCACTAGAACTGATCCACAAGAGATGTACCCTCTCTTGTTCTCAGTCAAACCCAAGTAGATGTACCCTCTACTTGTACCACAAAGGGTGTACCCTCCAATGTGTTGAGACAAAGATCTCAGGCTGTTAAACCTTTGATACTTTGTGAATGGGGATACAAAAGAATTCTCAGGCAGTTAGTCCTTTGAACACTTTTGTATTAGGGAATGGGAAGAATCAAAAGAATTCTCAGACTGTGTCGTTTTGAATTCTTTGGCAAGGGAGAAGGGAGACACAAAAGAATTCAGGCGGTTAGTCCTTTGTTCTTTTGGAAAAGGTAGAAGAGAGACACAAAAAGAATTCAGGCGGTTAGTCCTTGGCGAATTCTTTTTGGCAAAGGGATAAGAGAATGAAAAGATGAATAGCACAAGTTTTCAAGGTTTAGAAAACCAGAAAACTTCAGAAAGCTTTTGGTACAAAGAAGAAGAAGAAGTTCAAAGAGATTCAAGGCTTGTAAAGGATTGTATGAAAAGTAAAAGTATTGAATGAATTAATTGAATTTGCAAAACAAACCCTTGCTTTTATAGACTCTTCGTGTCTGGTCAAGAAGACCATTTAGAAGAGTTATAACTTTTAGAAAACTTGAAACCAATTTGAAAAAGTCAAAAACCTTTTGAAGAGTTACATCTTTTGATTTTTTCAGAAACAGTCACTGGTAATCGATTACCAAATAAGTGCAATCGATTACACAAAGCTTTTGAGTGAAAGGATGTGACTCTTCATATTTAAATTTGAATTTCAACGTTCAAGGGCACTGGTAATCGATTACCAAAACATTGTAATCAATTACAGCCTTTTGAAAATAATTGGAATGTTGTAAATTCAGTTTGAAAACTTTTTCAAACTCATTTTGCTACTGTTAATCGATTACAACAATATGGTAATTGATTACCAGAGAGTAAAAACTCTTTGGTAATGGTTTTTTCAAAAACACATGGCTATTCAAAGTTTTGAAAAAACTTTTTAATACTTATCTTGATTGAGTCTTTTCTTCATTCTTGAATCTTGAGTCTTGAATCTTGATCTTGATTCTTGAGATCTTGAATCTTGAATCTTGAATCTTGATTCTTGATTCTAGGCTTTCTTCTTGAGTCTTGAATTCTTCTTGATTCTTGAACTCTTGAATTCTTCTTGATTCACTTGAGTTGTTCTTTGATTGATCTTTGAGCTTTTTGTTCATCACCTTTGTCATATTGTTATCATCAAAACACCTTTGAATCACATTCACCATGAAGCCTTGCTTCTATAGTTATTTTCAAAATCCCAACGGTTAGACTGTGGAGAATTCTCTTAGGAAGCTCCAGCCAAAATTTGAAGACAATTCAATGGTTAACGAATCTGAGATCTTGATTTTACTGAAATAGGTTTAGGTAAAATTTGAAATCTCATACTTTCAACTTAGCTCAATAAAACTCCACATAACTCAGCATCCACATTAAGAAATTCACACACAACTAATTCAAGCCATACCTCAACTCATTCAAGTCAACCATATAGTCAAATAACACGATAAATACAATTAAACATTGATTTATAATTAGTAATATTTCAGGGTGTTATAGAGAACATTCCCCCAATCCTTTCTTTCATAACTTCTCAGAGGTAATCTTGACTTCTAAGCTTTTCTCCTAATTAGTTTGAGCTTCTCTTAGTGTCCCTTGTGTTTTGGGCAATGTACAAGTTATCTTTTTATAAAATTGATGTTATTTTCGTGACCTTTCACTGAACCCGGTCACATTGGCGTGATCGAAACTTCAAAATGATGTCTCCTTTTATGTTTTGACAAGGGTAATTGACCTCGAATGTTGTTATTAACCTTGTTTTTTAAATCTTTACTAAATTTCCTTCGATTTGGTATGTAGAACCTTGCGTTTGGACTGACAAACGTGAAGAAGAGAGGTCTTTGAACGACACAAAGAGGAACCAGCGGAGAGCTCATGATAGGTTAAGGGAGTTTATGATAATTTTATGGCTTTGATACCATAATTGGGTTCCAAGAACCCAATTATGGGAATGTATGTTTGTCCCTATGTATGTTGGTTTTCAAAAAAAAATGTTTTCGACTAATGGGATGCGATACGTCTGTTATTGATAAATGACATTATTATTTTTATTAGACTTGTGTTGTTTGAAGACCTGAAAAGTGTGAATCTTAGGCATGAACTATATATGTATGTATGTGTGGAATGTGATTTATTGATGATATTAATTTATATGAGGTGACGTTGACGTTTATGATAATGTTGATAAAGAATGATGTTGTTATTGAAGATGATATTGATAATAATTGATACGAGACGATGTTGGTGTTTATGATTATATTGATATGAGATGATGTTGTTATTGATGATTATGTTGATATGAGATGATGTTGTTGTTGTTGATAATGTCATTAAGATGGAATGATGTTGATATTGAGATGAGATGATGTTTATGTTGATAATGACATTGAGATAAGATGTTATTGATGTTGAAAATGTCATTGAGATGATGTATGTTGTGTATGTACATGGGGGGTGCAGTGACCATGATGGATATCCCTGGTGGGAGAAATAGAGTGGTTAAATAGTTTTAAGCATCTCTGGAGGGGAATGACTCAGAATCTTTAATTATCCACGGTCAATGTATTGATGGTACCCATGTTTCATACTTCATATTGCACGGAAATAGTATAAACTTTGTCAGTAAGTACTTGTAGTTTCTCGTGAGGGAAAATACTTGTACTTGGGGGCATGTCACTCAGTTTGAAACTTCCTTGAGACTCAAGTTGATCACCATGGGGGGGGGGGGATTTTCCTGTGCACGACAGGGTGACCTCGACACTTACTGTCTAGTTTTCCTAAGTGAGAGTGTCGTGTGGACACGCTTAGGCTATTTCCTGACAAATTGTACCATATTGCATTCGAGAGTTAATGTCAGATGCATACATCATACTGAGCATGATTGATTGAAATTATGGAAGGTTGATGACTACTTGTTGAGTGTATGTTGGACTAATAAATGTTTATGTATGATTATGGTATATGTTAACGTTTTCTTACTAATCATGGTCATTTGATTTTTGCGTTAATTTCTTTTATAATAAACTCACCCTTACAATTTTTGTACCATGTGATTGGTACCTGTGATGATCGTGAACCTTTGTTCGTAGGAGTATATGGATAGTAATAGAGTACGTGAAGTGAGATTCTTTTGTGAAGTCGTCAAGCCGATGTGATGACGTTGAGATTATTTTGGAAGAGAGTTGTGTTTTGTTAATCAATTCCTCTGTAGCTGGTTCTATAATTCTTTTTTAAAATGAGGATGTAAATCATAGATTATTTATATGTATGAACTAATTTACTTTCTATTATATGAATGATGTGTACTGAATTAATATATTTATATATTCATTTAAGTAATTGTGCGTTGTTTGGTGAATGTATATCGCGAAAAATTTACTTTCATTTTTCATAAGCAAATTAACGGAGTTTTCATTTAAAAATTAAAATTTACACGCTTTAGAGTAGTGATATCGTCGTGACGAGGCGAGTTGTTACTAGAGGCCTATGCGTGACAACAACATGGGTGTGACAAGGGCCACATGCGACGACAGCGTGGGTGATTGAGTGAGTGAGAGGAAGAAGAGTGCTATAAAAAACGTGAGTAAGACGACTAGGGTTTGGTTCTTTTTGTTTTGGGTGAAATTTAAATTTCTTATGCATACATATTTCATGGGTAAAATCCATGGGTAAAATTTAAATTTTCGACAGAACTAAATTTATGGGTAAAAATCCATTAGTAATTTATACTTTTTGACGGAAAAATTGTTCGTCAATAAATTCCCTCGGTAATTCAAACATTTTCAACGGAATTCAATCTTTCCATCGGTAATAACAATTTTTTTTGTAGTGTACTTATACTTTAAAATTATTTAAATATTTTTATTATATATAAAGTAAAATGTTCTAATTTATGATAAACACATGTTTCAAAATTATTTATTTTAGTATAGGATGAGTTCTAGGGTGTACCATCCCGGTACATCACTTATATTCACCACTATTATCTTACATCTTCCACCCTAGTTTCCTCCTCTCTCTCCAAATCTGCTCCATTAGTCAATATGAGATGCCACTGAAGGTAGACGCATTACCACCCACCATAGTCATTCCCCTATTGTCAAAACCCACCACCACTAGACGTTGTGAGCCATTGCCAATTGAGTGTAAACACCAATTAAAAAAATTTAGAAAAGGTGAGTTGAACATATACAATGGTCACTAGAAGTATCGATAATGAGAGTATATTGCATGGGTTTTTAAGCTTGTGAAAAGGGGGGGGGGGGGGGGAGGTACCACGAAGGACATTGATAGTTGTTAAGAGGGATCTCATGGTAAATTAATATCTTTGAAATTTTGAGCTTTAATCAAGTTAAATGACATTAAGTGATCCATGTAATATACATCATATATATACTAGGATAAGCCTTATGTTGATGTAAAATAGATATTTAAAGTGGAGTGGACCAATGAGTTGTTTAAACTAAATGGATTTTTTTGCTCAACCCTAATTTTTAATAATTTGTATGAAGAGATAATAGAAATTATCCACAGGAAAGAGAAAAATCTGGGCTATATTATTAATGACACACATGTAAAGTATATATATATATATATATTCGGTAAATCACACATCTCTTTTAAAGTATCGATATGTGCTTATCGGAAAGGTAATATGTTAGGGGACATTTGGTAGTCAGAAAGTTTTTATATATTTGGGAATTATGATTCCTGAGAAATTCGATTACTAGGAATCATGATGTCTGTAAATATGTAAAATACGTTTAATCAATCTTAATATATTTTTTGAGAAATAAAGATTCTCATGGTTGGTTACATAACTTTCCTGTGTATATAATAATTTTTTACAAATATACCCTTCATTAAAAAATGCATCTTAATGATTGAATCATCTCCTCAACAACTTTCACATTTTTTATTTTTATTTTTTTTCCTTTGTATTCATAGAATCACTTTATGGAAGTCAATGATTGACTATTATGGTCAAAATTGGCATGGCAATAGAAAAATTCAAGTGATCTATATCAAGTAATGCTTAACAAGGACAATGTCAAATATAAAAACTTTAGACAACGAGAAACACCTCAAAGTTATTCCATGTAAAGTAGGTCAAATTTAGTTTTTTGTTAAACTGCGTAAGTAAATCTGTACTTAGGCCTTCAATGAACCTTATTTGGGCTAGAGGTTTGAATATACTTGACATACCAATTTCCAATTATGTTAGATTTTTAATTATTGAGGTTCATAAATTTTGACCAGAAAAAAAAAAGTTCAGATAAAGAACTCAAGTTCAGAATTTGCCATGGCGCGATGGCTGCTTTGAATGAAGATGTAGACAGAGGATCATATGAACCAAGGGCTATTGTTGTTGAATACTCATTCGCAGTACAGTTTACTGATAATTCCATTGAAGAATCAGATGAGGGCTAGGAACAGTGGCTTAAAGATGGTTGTATATCAAGTTCATTAACACATTTACTGATAGGGGGGGTCTATCTTATCCAAATTTTCTTTCAACAGTTTAATTGTGTATAAGTTAATTAATGAATTTCTTGTGTCTATTTTGTTGATAATTGATTGTCATTGATCTTATGTTATCAGTATCTGTGTTAGGATATGAATTTCTTGTGTGTATTTGGTTCACTTGAGAGAGCATTCTGCTACCATTACAAGCTTTTTCTATTCTGTTGATCATTCTTTGCATCTTATTTTTTATCAATTTAGCTACTTTCCTGGATCCGGATCGTCTCCAGCTCCTCTCCAGCCAAACTTCTGACCGTTCAATTATAGGAGATTATATTTTGATATTATTCCTGATATTATATTTATTATTTAAAAAATTATTTTTCTATTAATCAGTAATTGATTGATGTTGTAATCAATATCAAACCAATATTGACTGTTAGATGAATCTGACAGCTGAAAAATTAAAAACCAATGAAAACTGTGAACCCAGAGCAAAGTGTGGACCTGTCACTTTCGATTAGCATGATTCTGATAATGTTGATGAGGTTTCCATGATTCCTTCATTGCTTGGCATATGGTAATGGGAGCAACTTGGACCCATTCTCCTCCAACATTTGGGTAGCTGATAAAGGAAAGGGAAGGGAAGGCCTCTTAAATGATGTGCTCAGTGTTACTGCTCCTAAGGTGCTTGAGAAGAAGCTTGAGGTCAAGAACATTGAGATCAGTGGCTGAACTTGAAGTTAAGCTGGGAGTGAGATGAGATCAAATAAAAATCTAAATTAATTAATTAATTTATTTTGAACAAGATAGATTTATAAAAGCTTAGCTTGGCTAGCGTCCAACTAGTCTGGTATGATCATTTAATAGCATGGGTTCAAATTGGGGTCTGCAACTCCATTTACGGCCACAAAATATTACTGTTGCAGAGCTGTCCACAATTGTGGTGTGAAATTCAATCACACAAAATACCACAATCCATATGCAACATAGCTGAAAAGGGAACCTAATAGAACTCAATGGAACCTTGGCTCCATTCTATTCGACTTTTTTGTCAAAAAAAGAGAGACTCATTTAAATATTCTATTCTAACTTGTAAGTGCCAATGATCAAATGAGTGTGGCTGTATGGGATGTTGGGAGAGACCAAATCTTAAAATGAATGAAAATTTATACTATCTTGCAAATAAAAGATATACCAAATAATAAGATTAATTGTAAAATTCCTTTCTACATTCGGTGCAACCATATAATAATTTCACGCCACAACGACTGCCATCTGCATCACAACAGTCGCAATGGCCACAACAGCAATCACAATTGCAACTGCAGTTTAAGTCCATGTTTAATAGAAATCTTGTATAATAGGTGATAGATTAATTTCTTCAAGTGGGGAAACGATTCTTCTTCTCAACAACAGTATTCGCAGACATATATGATTGAATCCAGAATCATATAGTGACCATAGCTTTATCTGATTGTATATGTTTCTGTGGATAAGGTGAGATTTCATTTTCAAATGTTTGAGTTGATTCTCATACATGAAGGGACTATTGCGATAATATTGCTTAGACTTGGATCAAACTTCCCAGATTCTTGAGGTCAAAACTCCAATTGTTAAATCAAGTCATTATTCTATGTACCAAAATTCAACTTTGCAAAAAAGTAATGCAGTATAAATAATCATTTGACAATGCAGCAATTCAGTTACCATTTTTCAACTTTCCGGGCAAAATCCCTTTCAAGCTGTCAAGCAAATTTCTTTATCCAAATTTCTGATGATGTTACAAATTGAGATTCACCTATTAGCATCTTTAATTTGAACATGCTTCAGCCCTTTCACCAGTTCTTAAGCACCATATAAAAAAATACAGAAGCAAAATTGTATAAAATGAAGGGGACGTTATATGAATCCCGAAAATGGATGCCAGTGGGGGAAATAATTAGAATACAAACTTCCTATGTTGGGATTAAATTTATCATTACAATAACTTTCTCTCTACAATTATAAGACATCATGAGATGATAAAATAAACAACTATCAAAAGTACAACTCTAAGTACGATGTAGATAATCACCTTGTTTCTCCTCTAGCATGGAGAGTATAAAGTGATGTATCAATAAAAGGAAACCTAGCATCCATGTCAGTCTTTATAGCATAGGAACTTGTGCTCATCTGATAAAAGGAAGAAGGTTCAAGTGAGTTCATGAATTCATCAAAACCCTCCTGATATCCTACCTCTTCTGGCTTTCTCAACTCATCTGGCAATCCAACTTCTCCATCCAAAAACCTCACCACCTGTCTCATGCTCGGCCTAGCCGCGGGTGCGGCATTTGAACATAGAATTCCCAATTTCAACACCATGAGAACCTCTCTTTCATTAAAAGCACCATTTAGTTTAGGATCCACCAAATCAAGTATTCTCCCTTGTTTGTACTTGTTCCACACACAATCAACCAAAACCACATCTTCTGGCAACGCCTTTGGCTCAAGTGGTCTGAGCCCACATGCCACTTCTAGTAAAAGTGCACCAAATGCAAAAACATCTGAGTTAGGAGTGGACTTCCCTGTCCTAGGCACCTCAGGTGCCATATAGCCAAAGGTCCCCACCACCCTTGTGGTACTTGGGTTAGCCCCATGTTCATACAACCTTGCTAATCCAAAATCTCCTAATCTTCCATTGAGTCCACCATCTAGAAGCACATTGCTAGCCTTCACATCTCTATGTATCACCACCTGCTCATAGCCCTCATGAAGATACAAAAGGGCTGAAGCAACATCCTTGATGACCTTAAACCTTTGCTCCCAACTTAAGATTGTTTTTGGCCCATCAAACAAGTACTTATCTAAGCTCCCATTTTCCATGAAATCATACACAAGGAGGAGGTCACCACGGCGGCGACACCACCCCAGCAACGGAACCAAATTCCGGTGGCGAAGCCGGCCTATGCTGGCTATTTCTGACACAAATTCCCTAAGGCCTTGTTTGGAGTCATGTGAAATTCTCTTAACAGCAACTTGGGTATTGGAATTTGGCAATGTTCCTTTGTAAACACTACCAAACCCACCTTGTCCAAGCAGCTCTTTGTCCTTGAACCCTTTTGTTGCTTTCTTGAGCTCTTGATAGGAGTACCTATGTGGCCCAATCTCAAGCTCCCAAGCTTCTATGACATCAGCATTCTTGTACCTCCTGTACATGTAGATGCCAAATAAGAAACCACACAATGCAAGAAAACCAGAAATTGAAACCCCAGTTATCAGAGATGTGTGTTTCTTCTTTGGGCCTGGAAGCTGTGGGAGAGAAGAGAGCTCAAGGGGTGGAGCTGGTCCATTGATCTTGAAGCTCCAACCCAAGATGTAATGGGAGCTAGCAAGCAACCCTGTTGATGCAGAGAACCCAACAAACATTAAATCCTCAAAGATTGGTGAAAGGTCCACATGATGGGACAAGAGAGGTCTCTTTGGTTTGGTAGAAGATTCAGAAATTGTAACATTGACAATACTTTGAGAAGCATCATAATCAACCCAAGCTATAATGGGTTCCCCACTTGTGAGCGTGAGATTCTGTTTGGTTGAATTATCATCACCCCCGGTGTAGTAACCTACAGGTGCAGAAGCAATGGAGACCAAGCTATTGATGTCAATTCCAACATGGTTGTCATCAATGTCCCCAAACTCAAAATCTTGGGCAGTGTCAAACTCAACAGCAAAGAGGTGGTTGGAGGAGTTCCCTGTGCTAGTTGAGTTTAGAAGACCAAGATACTGACTTGGAAGAGCCTTGAGATTCTTAGAAGATGCAATTGTAAAAGCAAGACCATGCCCTCCTAACTTTTCATACTCAGGGAATATAATCAAAGCAAAAGAAGAAGAAAAGGAGAAAGCTTTACCATCACTAGAGTTCTTGAACCTTAAACCAGTTGGATAAAAAGCTTGACCCACTACTCTACTTGAATCATCTGTGAGTTTCAGTATCCCATTTGACTCTATTTCTGCTACTCCTCTAAGGGACATGATGTTGCTTCCCAAGAATCCATCATAGAAGAGCTGGTTAGGCTGAGATGAAACAGGGATCAGAAGGAACAACAACACATGCAAGAATTGTTGGAGGAGCATGTTGAGGTTGGCCATGAGATCAGATGTGGAAAATCAACGACTTTGAATGAGTATAACTTACAAGGGGCTTGATTGAGCCTTGAGGCTTCAAAATATTGATTGCTATGAATAAAATAGATTTGTTGTTTTTTAAAGAGTATGGAAAAAAATGTGTTGGCGAGAATGATGGGCGGCTGAGGAACAGGAAGTCAGGAACGAAGCAAGCAAAGACAGCAACTAGTTGCTGTCGGCGTCCACATGAGTCAGCAGCAGTAAAGTTAAAGCTGTGGATTATGATTGGTCCAATAAAAGCACATGAATAATGAGTTTAAAGGTCTCGGATTAATAGTATGAAACACGTTTATATTTTTTTACAGGATAAAATATTTTTATATTGTTATATAATTATAATTTATTGTTAATATAATTTTTTAAGTAATTATCATATAAAATGTATAATATTTTTTTTCATATTATATAATACATCAAAGTGGAGAGCACATATATTTGGGATCCTTCTCAGAAACTTAAAGGAGCCTACATGTGACTGTGATGTATGTATTCAGTTTTGAATTTGATGGTTTTCAATTCCTTTTGGTAGATTTTGGTAAAAATGGTGATGGTAAAACAAAATGAGTTTGAAAATGTTAGAAAATCAATGATTTTTAATGATACGATAATATTATAATTTAAGATTAGTTAATAGTGTAAAATAAAAACCTTTTATAATATTGGTGTGTTCCAATTAAATTTATAACTAATTTTTTAGAAAATATTGGACCCTATTTCAATGAAGGGCCATTAGGAAAAGACTCTACTACCATGGCCACTCTATTGTGATATTTCATGAGAAAGAATAAAATAATGGAAACAGGATTGACTCAAAGATAAGAATTGGTCCAACCATAAGTGAAGTCTAAAATAAATTTTAAGAAAAATATTTGATATTATAAATAAGAGAAGTGTATATTAAACCTTTTGGCTAACATATATGATATTTTTTTAAGAAAATATGACTTCTTTTTCTTCATAAAAACTAAAGATATTTTTTTATTAGCGGACCTAAAATTTAAGCTTTAACTGTTTTAATCTTTTGATTGATTCTAAATAAAAGAGTGATGGTCACAGACACTATCACACACAAAATAGGCCAATCAAGTCAAGAATTTAAAGCAAACACACTAGATAAAGTAAAAAAGTATTCAGATTCGCTAGGAGACCTAATCAATCCATAAATAAACTACAATAGAGCTGGTATATCAGAATTAATAGCACGCAGTAGAATCGGCGCTTGACTAACAACGAGAATAAATAGTCATTTTTGTCCCTCGATATGTAATTTGTTGATAAATACATCTTTGAAATATGAAAACACAAAATTTATTCCTTGAAGTGTAAAAAGTATGACAAATATATCCAACTGTTAATTTTCATCTGTCATCGTTAATAGAATAGTCTACGTGACACGAAGGGACAAATTTGTCACTAAAATGATTGTCAATGTAGATTGTCAGCATATGGGCATATTTGTCATAATATTTTTTTGACTTTTTGTCTTCCCACTCCACTGACAAATGTGTCCTTGAAAGATGAAAATGCAAAATTTAGTCCCTGGAAGTATAAAAAGTGTGACAAATATATATGGACGTTAATAAATGAATTGTATAAGAGAGAAGCTAGAGAAACAGGGATTAAAAAAACAGTCAAATATAGTTTAAGATTTGAACTTTTATATTTTGATTATCTATCTATTTATCCATCTATCAAATTGTTAATTAGTTTTTTAATTAATCAATATAACTACTTATTTTCCAAAATAAAGTAAATTTCTTTAGTTTTATGATATAAAAAAATTGAGTTACCATTTAAAAAAATGAAAGCCTTTTATTTCTTGATATTTTTTGTTTCTTTAATTAATTATTAATTTTTATTACGTATTTTTTCATAGTATGTCAAATGGAATACAAGGTTGTTGGAGCCCTTAAATCAACGAGAGATATAACTCTATATCCCAAAGGCAAAGAATAAACCTCTGTATTAATTTTTTTTCTCTTTTGTTTTGAAGTTAACCTCTACATTAGTTTGAGCATTATTATATTTTTTATTTAAATTTATTTGAGTTCTTTATTTGTTAGTAATTGTTTTGATTTCATTCATATATAATAAGTATTGTCTTAAGTGAAAGTACATAAGGTTTATCTAAGAGATTCTTTCATATTTGAGGTATATATATACATTTTATTGATTAAGGAAAAAGACTTATAATTCCACTTTAGCTTTATCTAATTTAAATTTTGTGAGACTTTTTTTTTATAAAAAAAATAGTTGATTAAATTCTTTTTTTAAAATAAATAAATAAATTTGATCTCACGGCCGGTTGTGTTTTTTCTACTCAAAACTCTCGACATATTATTTTCAATATAAATATAAGGATACTTAAGTTGGAATTGAGATATGGAATGATTTTAAAGATTAAAAATGAAAAATTTAGTAGAAATTTGATAAATTTATAAGATATAAGATAAAGTTTTTTTTTAACAACAAATATTAAGGTTTCACAAGGAAATAAAAATAATAAAAATATATATATTAAAAGATAATTTAAAAAATATATTGAATAAGTACTAAACGAATAAGAGGAGTAAATTACAAACACATAATAATAATAATTAGTCACAATTTATTATTAACTTCCGGATATATTTATTGCACTTTTTATACTTTCGGGAACTAAATTTTGCATTATATTTTTTGCACTTTTTATACTTTCGGAAACTAAATTTTGCATTTTATCTTCCAGGAACGCATTTGTCAGCGGAGTGGAAAGACTAAAAGTCAAAAAAATATTATGACAAATATGTTCCTATACCAACAATCCACATTGACAATCATTTTCATGACAAATTTGTCCCTCCGTGCCACTTAGGCTATCTTATTAACGGTGACGGACGGTTGGTTGCACTTTTTACCCTTTCAGAGAGTAAATTTTGTATTTTCATCTTTCACATATTAGATTTTTTAATCTCTATAATAAAAACTTCTCCATAATTATTCAAGTTCACTAGTACGTAGTGAATAATATTTATAACTGTCACTGCATTGCTGTTTTACAAACTCGGAATATTTTATAAAAGAGCACCAAAGTGCAACATAATCAAACAGTAGCATTCCTATGATTATTTCCTCCCCACTCGAACTTGCTCCAGGTAAGAAAAAGGCCCTGGAAAGGGTTAAGTGATAGTCACGATTATAGCTGGCCAGCATCTCAGCAACTTCTGCATATCATAGCAGAACAGAAAAGTGATGCTGCTTTGTTGAAGTGGAGCATATTTAGCTTGAAAGTGAACTAAGACTCTGCTTGCAAAGCTATGCTTTTAGTGGAAGCTCTTTGTAAGTGTAATCGATCCCTTGATCACCATCAACCACATGCCCACTCCCTCTCAAAATCCTGCATTATATCCACGAAATATGAAAATTGGCAAAACATAGCACTGAATAATGCAAATAAATGTGTGTTTCCCTTTGTTTATTACCCAAAAAGGGTAGTTGTGTAAGAATAATGGAAAAAAATGTGTACAAATAATATTGTTAATGTAAAAATAAAATGAAGCAAAGGACAGATCCACATGACAAATATCAACAAGTGCATATATTTTTAGTTTAAAGTGTTATTTCCTTCGTTAAAACAAAAGCCCTTGATATGATGAGCTCAAAAATATCATACCATCTGTTTGTCAACAGCCCCTCAACTCCTACAGGACCTCGAGCATGAATTCGACTTGTACTAATTCCAACCTGTTCAATAATTAATATAACCAAGACCAGATGAGAAAATGAAATCACTGTCACTAATAATGATAGCATTTCGGGAAGATACATTACCTCTGCACCAAGCCCAAAGCGTGCTCCATCACAAAACCGCGTACTTGCATTGTGGAATACAGCAGCACTGTTTGTACACAAGGAAAAGTCGCATATATTCCAGTCAATGACATGAAGCAACATGAGTTATTCATAGTCTAAGTTGTGAGAGAATGAATTCTATTTAAGGTTGAAAATCGAATTATGTCCAAATAAAAGATGGTTGTTACTTGGTATCCTCACTGTATTTTAAGAAACAAAGTTTCAGAATCCCAAAATGTTGTTCATTAAGGACTAGACATGAGGTAGTATATAGGAAGAGAGAGAATGGGGTGAATGACAAGATTTTCTGTAGAGAGAAATAGATGGATTGCACAACAATGATTCTGTAAAATTTACAGATTCCACGGGACACTAAGATCTATGGAGTGATTTTAAGGGGAATGGTAAAGTAATGTTTATGAAATGGAATAATTCATTGAAGACAAACTAATGCAAAACCACACTTGATAACTCAATCTTATGGGCTGAAAGAGTATAGACATATCAGTTGCAAAAGAGATATTATAAAGGTGATTAGGTATAGGAATGAAGTAGTAACTAACAATGACAACAACAAAAGCCTTTTTCCCACAAGACATGGTGTCATGGTGATACAACCAAGCCTTTTCTTGGTAAGTGGACTCAACAAAGTTAGAGTGACACCAGACTTAAAATTTTGGGGCAAGAAAATTAGCCCTTAGTTGGCTGAGTGAGAATAAAATACCAATACTAATGTGAAAATAAATCTAACAATTAGATAAAGGCAAAAAACACAAGCAAGCAGTCAAATTTCTAGACATACCTGTCAACTTGACTTAAGAAAGTCTCAGCAACTTCACTATCTTCTGTAACAATGCATTCAGTATGAGCACTGCACAGCAAGATAAGAGAATTTTAAACACAATAATGATAAAGATAAGAGAATGAAAATGAAATTTATTTAGAGGAACCCAACATGCCTTCCATGTTGATTTATGTGGTCAATGGCAGCAAATACATCTTCTACAATTTCAACTGTGCAAGCAAGTGAACTATACTCATGATGAAAAGTGTTCGTTTCAGCAATGTTTAGTAAGCCGCTGGCTCTTGGTCCACCAAACATTTTAACACCTGCAAGCCATTTTATCCCTGTTTATTCATGTTTTTTCTGATTTTGAAGGAAAATATGATGCACATTGCTTGCACCATTCATTAAGAAAAGAAAATTGAGAGATTTAAACATGACACAATAAATAGAAAAGAAATTATATTTCAGTTTGGTGAACTCCAACTTTTGTTATGCAAGTGGTCCAACTTTTTTTCTTGCCATTGCTATATGAAATTTGAATAACTTAACTGAGTTTTATTTACACAGATGATTTTTCTTTCCTTTGAAAAGCTTGTTTTAAGATAAAACTTTTTCTTTATTCTTCTATACACTATGGTCACTTTTGCTTCCCTTAACTTGCACAATGTACTTCTGTTTATTGCTCAAAAGTTGGGAACTACTTGTACACAGAATACCATGATGTGATCTAATGATAAAATGGGGGGAAACAGAAAACAACATATATATCATAAAACTAATACAACAAAATCTCTTCTCATCCATGAAGGGGATTGTTTAAAAATCGAAACAAAATAAAAGATAAACATCAATTTGAACCAACATTCTTTGTTATAAATCCATTTGCAAGCAAAGTCTACCTTCTCGTTGGAGTTCAAGGACAAGCTCATTAAGTCCACCATTATTTGACAGATCCTTGTGTATGAGAAGAGTTTCCTAAGAATACCAAAACAAAAATATTTTGATGAGCACAGTCCATAAATTCCAATAACATCACACATACCAATTCAGTAAAACCTAAAAGGAGAGGAGGATACAGATGAACATGTTTTACTTGTTGCATTGCAAAGGATGTGTAAATGCTAATTACCATTGCATTGCAAGCTGCAGGATAATCAGTCTTTGCATCCCTAACAATCTGCTTTGCCATATCAAAATTAGCAGACTTGTCAACATATACATGACAAATTCCATCTGCATAACAAAAATAACAAATTCAGTAAAAAAAGAGAGGCTATTTACTAACTACAAAATAGGAAATTTATATGGAAGAAAATTACCAGCATGACCAAGAACAGGAATTTTTGTTGATTCCTTGATTTGAGAAACAAGCTTATTACTGCCTCTAGGGACCACTAGATCTATTACATCATCAAGCTGAGACAGAGTATAATTAGTGACAAATCATTGTAAAACAATAATTTTGAGGATTTATTTTTTACTAGTGATATCCAACCTTAAGTAGGTCAGGAATCTCATCTCTTGAAGTCACAAGCCCAATAAGTTTGTCACCAACAGTATCTGGCATCACTGAAGTAATGACCTACAATAAAAGAAGAAATACAAATGAGAGAAAATATGTATAAGTGAATTAATGACAAAGAAACAACAGTCAATTCAGATCCAGAATAATTTCATAAAACAACAATCTCAACTAAAATAAATAGATATTAGATAGTACTAACCTTGTGTAAGATTGCATTTGATCGTCGGGCTTCCTTTCCACCTTTAAGCAGTAAACCATTCCCACTTCGAATTGCCAATGCAGCTATCTGTTTATCAATTTAACCAAACAACTTAAAGATAAATATCCAAAACAACTAAACAATTTCAAACAACATACATTATCAATAAAAGTAGACTTAGAAGATTGCATAAACCAATAGGACATGTTTAAATTTGATGATATATTGAAATGACAATCAACTTATACTAAATGGATAATTTGTAATCATGCTCAAATCTTTGTCCTTCTAAGCAGTTTATTGAAGTTGAAAAAACAAATAAGAGGAAAGGAATCTTAAATTAACCTGAACAAGGGCATCAGGTCGAGACTCAAATATAACCAGAAGGACACCCAAAGGACATGATGTCTTCTCCAGGATGAGTTTATCTACTAGCTGAACAAAGAGAACAACAATCAGAACTGTCACAAAGAGTGTTGAACAATAGAACGTATAGTTTAATAACATTATTCATTTTTTGGTCAAAGCAGTGACATCAATTTGTTCTTATAGACCAAAGTTAAGTTACAGGATCAGCTCTACAATTTGTTTCTTCAGCAAATACTGGAAACATATTACATACTTAAAACATGTTAAAAGAGGAAAATGTTGAATATTTCAATGTCACATCACCAATATCAGATGTTACTTATAAGCTATTTATTTTCAATAAAAGAAGATACTCATTAAGATAAAGAAATCAGTGACTACAAAAGAATTAGGGGGATAAAAGAAAAGGGATTTTTGACCTCGGTCCTTTTTAAAATTTGACCAATTGGTTCTTCCATATCTGCCAGCAGGCGCACAGACTTTGCAAGACTAGAGATCTGTAAAGTACAACAATAAAGGTCAGACTAAAAGATGCTCACAAAAAAAAGCTTAGAAAATGCCATGCTTTGGAACAGGAGAAATCAATGTTATACAGTAACAACAAAGAAGGTGGTGTATGCTATCTTTCAGTATTTAACTCTAGTATGCAACCAATTAAGTTCTTGCCTTCTCTTGCTTCAGGGTTAAACGTGATATCAAGGATTTTTCATATCCAGCTACCACAGCATCAGCAACATCAGCCTCATTCTCATGCCTTATCATACTTTCATTTTTCTCCAATGCATCAGCAATTGCCAGCAATATTTTCCTCCTATCTTCAGATTTGAGGATCTGACACCAAAAACATCAATATAATTCCAATAACTACCCTAATTCAGTTCATTGCATTGAGAATAATAACAGTAACAGTAGTAGTATAATATAAGTCACCACCTAAAATTTTATATTGATGAAAGGAAGGACTATGGCGAACTAATAACACTAATACTAATATTTATTATTTAACAAGCAAAGCCTTAAATTGGTCCTTCAAAGATTAGTATGTCTTCACGTTATTTCTCAAAAGATTATTTTCAGCACATACGTTAGTATTTAAAAATGCAATGTTGTTTTGAAGTTCGTTCACTTTACTGTTTTATAAGGATGAATATAGCAACAATTTAAGTATTTGATTGACTCATTTGGAGACAAAAATCTTCAGAAGACAAATATGCTGACATGCTATATTTGGAAGATCAATTTAGAAATTCACTCAACGTGTAACTGTATTTACCTGAAGCTGTCTAGAACCCTCACGTGCTGCAACTGCCATTTCACGTGCGCTCATTTCCTTTATATTGGTCCATAAATGAGCATCTTTATGAAATACAGTACCTATTCTTTCCCCTTGAAGCACTCGTATGATGTTGTTTGTAGCATAGCCACTTCAACAGAGGTTGAAATATATTAACAAAGTCAGTAAAGTACAAAATCCAAGTGTATACGTGATATTATGCACTACATGCAAATTATTGCTCACAAGTCACAACAATAAGAATCCTTTTTATCTCTTGAACTATTTCCAAGATAATAGATACCAAAGGTTTCAACTTGCAAGTAAAAAGGGAAAAAAAATCTCTTTTCCTTTACTCTAGAATTACATGATCCACGAGCCACTATAGATAGCGTGACACATTACATTTATTTCAAACTGATCAAGGCCGTAAGATATATATACTCTGACATCATGGAGAATATCTGCATTCCCTTGTCTGATATCCATAATCTAAGTGTTGTATCAAAAAGAGGGTGGGGAAGGAACACACCCATTGATGCACCACAACCAAGAAAAAGGAACAATACTTTGAAAACAACTTCACTAGAGAACCTAATTCAACCTTTTTTTTATGTTTTGTCCGTGGTTTTAAAAATTTAGCATGAGGGTGACTCCCCCAATAGTCAACACAAAAATGACTCAATTAGAACAATATATATGTGGTATAACATGTGAAACTAAAAATAGTTATCTTCAGTGCCTATATGACTAAATGCACAGCCCAAAATGTTAAATACCTAGTTATAATGACCGGGATGCCAGCATGAGCAGCGCAAACAGCAGCATTAACTTTAGCAGTCATACCCCCTCTCCCCAATCTTGACTTGTCTCCAAAAGTAATTTCCCCTTGATGCTTCTCTTTTACATATGTATGGATCAACTTTGAGTTTGGGTCACTTGGAGGACCACTATAAAGACCCTCAACATCACTCAATAAAACAAGGAGGTCAGCTTTAAGTTCAAGGGCTAATAGACCAGCCAAACTGTCATTGTCCCAGAAAATACCCGAAGAATCCTGCACACAACACTTACAATTTAAGATAACCGCATATTAGATATTGCAAAGTCACCAACCATGTAACCAAACCCCACCTAGTGGGGCATGGCTTGTTTTGTTTATGTTAATCAAATTAACATATTGTTGGTGAAACATAAAGAGTTTTGACTAAAACATTTTGATCATATCATCTCAACAAACAAAGGAAAGATAGTTATCGAAAGAAAAATTAAACAATTTTGAAATAAATAAATAGAGATAATTCAAATGAAATAGTTGAAGAAAAACCAGCCTACCTCATATGGTGCCTTCCTAGTACTAACAGCATCATTTTCATTGAAAATGGGGATAACCCTTAAATCTAACAATGAGTTCACCGTGTCTGAAAGTTGTTTTCTAAAGCCAGAATCTCTGAAAAACCCATCATTCACAAGAAGTTGGGAAGAAGTCACATCAAGCTGCACCACAAAAAATCTGGTATCAGCGTCAATATGGAGGAAACAACAAAATCGCTTGCAAATTAAGGAAAAGAAAACACTTATAATGGATTGTGATGATAATGAATAAGCAACTTAATTAGTTTTGTGCCAACCTGGCTGAACATGGTATCATAGAGAGCCATGAGACTACTCTGCCCAACAGCCGCGCATGCTTTTCCATCAAGCTCTCCTTGTGGCTTTTGAAGATCAGAAAAGCTGCATCACAATTCACAAGTAAACAATGTCTTTAAGGCTAGTCATTCTCACCCTGAATTGAACCTCAAACTAATCGGAAAGAAACAAATTTGCATTAACTCCCTCAATCCTTCATAGGTCCAACCCTAATCACACAATTTGGACTAAAAGTTCTAAAGAGAAACATGCTAGTAGAGTATAAAACATTGAAGTACTTTCAGTTGTGTTTAAGACAGTTCTTTTTCTCCATTCATATTGCATTCGAAATCTCATATTTGCTTAGGAGCATCACCTACAAGTCTACAAGTGAAGCTTTTATCATTTTTTTTCTTTCAAATTCAAGTAATCAAAGATGTGAAAGCCATTGTTGATTAGAAATTTGATTCATGTCATTGGAAAAGATATACAATTAGCATAGCAAAAGATAGATTATAAGAACCTGCTATTGGCCAATTTGCGGTATCTAAGCCTTTGCCTGCCAAGACCAACAGCACCTGAAGTTACCAATATGACTTCATACCCTTGACTGCTAAGTTCTTTAAGCTGCAACAATTTCATTGGAAATTAGTCACATACACACAAATACATTATATATAAGGAATATAAAAGATATATATTTCTGAATTTTTTTTATACCTGCTCACAGAGAGCTCCAATTCTGCCCAATGCTAATCTTCCATCACTTCGAGTAACAACAGCTGTTCCAACCTTCATTAAAGATGATCCAATAAACAAATGTACTAGTTATAGAATTAGAATTATAAACAAAGCATGTATCACTCAGCCAAAGAAAAATACTACTAACATATAATCAATGCGACATAACACAAAACAAGTAAACTATGCACAAAAATAAAAAGAAACCTGCAGAATGGTACATGTTAGAGCAAAACGAATTAAATACTCAGGTGAATTAATTAGAACTTAATATACCATTTATAACCCTCTAAATTAAAAACTTTCTTTCCTTTTTTGTATCTTTACATTACATCAGAAAATAATACAATATATTCCAACAATAGATACATACATGATACATTCGTATTTTATTTTTGTTATTAGTAGGAATCAAATATAGGTACTAGACAATTATAACAACTCACATTTTATCCAATCAATTCAATTAGACTCTCTTAATATACACAGACATATTTATGTTTGTGGATACATCATACATCACACATATTAATATTAAGAAAGTCATCAAATTATAAGAAACAAAAATAAAAGGCAAATTTTTTAACTAGAAAAATAGGTGACATCTTTTCCATAACAATAATCACAAATAAAAAATAATCTATGTCCAATATACAAGAGAATGCATGTTGTAAATAACAATCATAATCATAATAAAAATTGTAAATAAGGTATTTGTACGAAGTAGTCTCCGTGGATTAATCTTCGTCGGAAACTACAAAATGTGTATATAATTTATTTTATATTAAGATCAATCAGAATTCAAATCTTAAACTACTTAATTAAGGGATATAAATGGCTTGCAATTGTTTGATCCATTGTTTACTTGTTGGTTCAATCGTAATCATAATAGTACTTAATAATTACAAAATAATGAAAATGTTGTGGGACCTTGACAACAACACGCTTGACAGAATTGATGAAATCTCGACTGGGATCCATGAAGTCCAATGCAATAGGACCTGGTCGAAACGGGTGTGAAATAAATAGAAGAAGACTGAGTGCGTGAAAATGCGTAGAAGAAATATAAATAGTTATAGGTGGCTTCAGAGACTGGGTAATACTTGGCTTTGTGGGCCCCACGAATCGAGGGTACTGTTCTTGTTCCTGCTACTTCACCCACTCACACCACTTTCTATTCGACTGAATTCTCATTATCTTGAATCTTTTTTCTCTTTTCTATTTCTTTTTTCATTGATCTTTTAGATTTTTTTCGTTACAAATTAAAAAGATTTTCTTTTCTGTTTTGAAAGAAAAATATCTTTTAGATTTAAACCAAGCATTTCAAGAATATGATCAAAACAAGGTCTCTTGTAACTTGGATAAGATAAAATAAAATAAGATAATTATTCTTTAACAGTTATAATTTTTTTTTTCTCTTTTCTAATTCATTTTTCAAAGATCTTTTAGATTTTTTTTCGTTACAAATTAAAAAGATTTTCTTTTTTGTTTTGAAAGAAAAGTATCTTTTAGATTTAAATCAAGCGTTTCATGAATATGATCAAAACAAGGGTCTCTTGTGACTTGGATAAGATAAAATAAAATAAAATAATTATTCTATAACAGTTATAATTCATTGTTTATTATTATGTAAAAATATAATAATTTTATCTTACTTATTATATTATCTTATTATTATTAATATAGTTCGGTTCATTAAATATAATAGATTGAGAGGTAAATTATTATAAATTTTAAATAGTATTTTTTTTCTTATCAATAAAAAAAATATTATTAACTTAATTATCTTGAATGAGAAATTATCTTTAAAATAATAAATAAGATAAAGTTTTTTAAATTTATATAAAAGTAAATTACATATATATTAATCAAGTTATTTTAATTAAATTTTAATTTTTTGATAAATTTAAAAATTTATTTGATCAAATAAAAGTGTGTAAAAAATGATTTTTTCTTATTAACTTGTAAGATTTGTTTTTAAACATAATTTAAATATATGATTATCATTTTTATATTTATTTTTAATAAATTAATAAAATTTATCATTTATCATTTTTATCTAAAATTAAATTATTTATTTTAATAAAATTTCTTTTTATTAACTAAAAAGATATTTTTCAGTTTCCAATCATAACTAAAAAGATATCTTTCTTAAACATGACCTAAGCTAAGTTTTTCTTAATTCAAAATATCTTCAAACTAATTTCAACATCCATTTTTTATGCAAATGAGAAATATTATGCTTATTTATAGATTAAAATTGGTTTTTTTGACCAAATTAGAAACTTGTTTTTCAAATTTTAAACGAGAATCAAGTGCTCTCCTCACTTTTAAATTAATTAATTATCTTTATCAATACATTTCCTTGCTCTCTTTTTTTTTTTCCTGTTAGTCTAAATAATGTAAGGGTGAGGGAATCTATCTAAATCTCATCATTCCGGGGAGGAGTGCTAAAAGGACGATGGAAAGATTGACAAAAGTCCAACACAAACCTAAACCACAAATAATTTTATCAAATGGTTTATGCGGAGAGTACTGTCTACCAAAAAAATTTAGAAGACTTCGGAATATTCAAAATCGCATTCATATTAGAAGATAAGTTTTTTTTATTATTCAATCCTTAACCATCATTCGCAACAAATACATCTTCTATACTCATCTTTTATTTTTGAATTGTTTGATATTAATCACATTAAGACTCTTTTTTTGGTTTTTTAAATTGCTAAGCTCGGAACTTATTTGTTTGTTATTTTTAAAAATTATTCTACAAAATAAGAATTAAAAAATTTAGATGTGTGCTTGCTTGATTATATTTTACTTTTGAAAAGAAATTTTAGAATATTAATTTTCGTCTTTTAATAAAAATATATTAATGTAAATTTATAGTATATATTTGTTTAAATATACATTTTAATTAACTTTACGGTTTAAAATTAATTCTGTCAAATTCAATTTTAATATACTTTAAAAACGTATAACTTCGAATGAATTATTTATATCTTAACAATGACTATGAGTTAGTATATTACTTAATATTTAAAGTATGTACGATAAAACTATATTATAAGTGAGGAAAAATAATATAAAACTAATTACAATCAATGTAAATATAACATAATTATGAAGCAATGCATGAGTAAGCGTGTGAATATTTTTAGCACTCTTAGCCTTTGTTTCTTTGTAGAGAAATGGAAAAGAATGAAATTGAAAGAGAAGAAAGAGATGAAAGAGAAGAAATATATCCATTGCATATTTTATAGCACTCCTTTTTTTTGTTTTTAATCCAGGCAAAAAGAGAAAAGATTTGCAAAAAGAAATATTTATACACTTTCAATACATAATCCTTTTTTCATATATTAATGTCTCTTTTTATTCAGAAAAAAAATGTTTCGTTTTTTACAATAGATATTAATGTTTCTATTCCATCTTTATTTATTTATGTATTTCCGTCAAGTTATCTCATCCGTGATACAATTATGATTTTACAAGTTTTTTCATTCTCTTCCTTTATTTTCAATATAACCAAATAATTGAAAAGGAACTCTCCTCTATTAATTTTGTCGATCCAAACAACATAAATTTTCAACTAAATTTTACTTTTATTTCTTTCTTGTTTTTTTCTTTGTTTCTTTTTTTTTTTCCTCTCAATTTCAACTCATATTCAAATAAAACATTAAAAAATATAGCCCGTCTGTCAGAGACATGTGCAACGTACCGAAACTTTTGCTTTTGGGGCAGTAAACAAATTAAAAAAATAATTTATAATAGTAAATAAATATAAACTAAAACTTCAAATTCTTCTTTGAAAAAATTTATAATTACGCACGTCATTTCTTAATAATACCTTGTTTTTTAAGAAAATATAAACATTAAACAATCATATCACACCTTACACAACCAAATAATTAACATTTAAGTGGCAGGTACTAACATTAAATTTTCGCCTTTCTAAAATTTGTCATGTTCGTAAAAAAAAAGAAATTCACAAATAAATAGGGAAATTCACTGAAAAATCCAGTAATTAAAACAAAATTACTACACACATTTACTTTATGCCAATGCAGTGCTATCAAAAACTGATGACGTTTTGATTGTTGAGGAAACTGCGACATTGATATGAAAAAAAAAAAAAAAAGTGTGTAAAAGGAAACTAGAAAGGGCCTCTTCTCCCTTACTTCATTTTGATGCAGAGAAAACAAAACGAGAAATTTAGAAAAGATTGAGAATTAAATTAAAGAAAAAAAATCATATATTTTTCTTTTGAAAATTAAGGCCTATTTATTTCTGTTTTTATTTTTAATTGACAAAATTTTCATTTTATTTTCAATTTGTTTTCTACTTTCAAATATTTATACATAAAATGAAGAGAGAAAGTTCTCATAATTAATTGGACACTTATTGTGATGCATCTATATTTTCTTTGACCTGTAAAAAAGAGAAAAAAAACTATACCATTTAAAAATAAAAAGCACATTAAAAACAAAGATATTAAAAATGAAAATCCAAGTAAACAAACTCTTCTTACCCTCATTTTGTATAATTTCCTCGATTAAAAAAAGGAGAAATAGTACTGATATATAAATTGATATAAACTTGTCTTAGAGTTTGAGTTTGATTTCTATGAATAAAATAAATAATATAAAACAATGATAAATTAAAAGCAGTACCTTTACAATGATACGCTTCACTTTGGTGACAAAAACTCTGGAAGGATCTATGTTGCCATAGTACTCATGAGTTTCGGAGAGCGAGTTGAGGAGAGTTAACGCGGCCCCATTCAAGAGGGGTAACTCGGAGGGTTTGATGCTGACCAAATTTTTGTGGCCATTTTGCAAGAGTTCCATTGTTTCTCTTGTTGTGTTTCAGATGAGAGATGAATGAATGAAATAGAAGCCACTGGTGTGAGAGGTTCTGTTCAAATGACTAGGGCTTTTAAAGGCATGCACAGGATTTTTAGGGGTTTTTTTAATTTTTTTTTTTCTGCGTTTTGTGGTCACCAGAATTTTTTAGTAGTACGGCTTCTGCATTGACTTTGGAGTTTGGAGTACAGTGCTAGTTTGGCTGATAAAGGGGTTTTTTACTTATATTTATAAAGAGGTCGGTTCTAATGAAAAAAAGATGCTATCTCAGGTGGCGAACTAAGGTGCTAATTGTTATTTTAAGAGATGTTCATGCATGCATATTTAAAGTAGGATATATTACCTTTTGATATTAATTTCTTAAATTTATCATTTTGTTCTTCCTCATTTTTAATTATTTTTAATTGTAATATTTGGTCTCTCTAATTTTTTAATTTGATAATTTTAATCTTTTTGATAGATTATTAACTGATAATTATAATTAATATACTTATAAACTTAATTATAAATTAATTTGAAACTATTAATTTTTAAAAAAATTAATGAAATCTATGAATTCTTAAAGACTTTAATAAACTTTAATAATTGTGATTAAAGATTATTAATTTTTTAATAATGAATTATTTATAATTAATTTAATAATTCTATTAATCACAATTATTAGTTGATAATCTATCAAGGGATCAAAATCATCAATTTATAAAATCAGGGGGATCAAGTGTTATAATTAAAAATCATGGGATCAAAATGATGAATTTGAAAAATTAAGAAGACTAAAATTATAATTTAGCCTTTAAAGTATGTTTGCTTTTATGTTCTAGATATGGTTTTTAGAAATTAATAGTTATTTTCTAAAAAAGAAATGAATAGTTATTATTTTAATATTTAAATGTTTTAAATATAATATAATTTGGAGGAGAATAGTATAGAGAGAAAGTAGAGAAAAATATAATGATAATTGTGAGTATTCATTTCAAGAGAAATAATTTATTTATAGATACAAAAGGTTATAAAAGACAACTGAAGAATTATAAAAGATAAGCACATATAAAGATAAAAGAATATATGGACATCCACATAAGTCATAACACTCTCTCTTGGATGTCCATTATCTGAGAATATACCTCGTTAAAATCTTACTAGAAAAATCATGGTTAAGGGAAAAAGAATGTAGAACGTGTTATATCTCTCTTGTGTAGATAATTATCTTTTAGGTGACAAAGTCCAATCATGTTAACTTGTTACTCAAAAGTCTTTCTTGACAATGACTTTTAAAGATATCTTCTAGATTTTCACGTGAACGAACTTGTTGAACATTTTTATCACTATTCTTTTTTAGATCATTGGTGAAAAAGAATTTTGGTAAAATATGATTTGTTTTATCTTCTTTGATATATCATTCTTTCAACTGAGCAATACATGTAATATTGTCTTCTCATGTGATCATCAATGTCATTTTTTCCTCATATTGAACTAAATTTTTTGCATGATTAGCTTATGTGTCTAGTTTGGTTTGTTTCATATATTGTCATGGGATTGTTGTAACACATCATGTAAACCTATGATATATCATTATGAGGATCTAACAAACACTACTACAAAAAGCAGTTTAACATCGGCTTATTAACATCGGTTTTGTACAAAATCGATGTTAAGTTAAACGCGGTGATATATTTGTAAATAAAGTATTCTTCTTAACATCGGTTTTCCAAAAAACCGATGTTAATGAATACACGTTAACATCGGTTTTTCAAAAACCGATATGTTAACATCGATTTTTCAAAAACCGATGTTAACGTATAATATGTTAACATCGGTTTTCCAAAAAACCGATGTTAATGCATACACGTTAACATCGGTTTTTTAAAAACCGATGTTAACTAATGATGTTAACATCGGTTTTTCAAAAACCGATATTAACATATGATATGTTAACATCGGTTTTCTAAAAAACCGATGTTAATGCATACACGTTAACATCGGTTTTTCAAAAACCGATGTTAACTAATGATGTTAACATCGGTTTTTGAAAAACCGATGTTAAAGTATGATATGTTAACATCGGTTTTCCAAAAAACCGATGTTAATATAATTTTTTTTTAATTATTTATATATTTAAAAAAAAATCATATATTGCGTTATTAATTATATTTTAATTAAAAAATATAATAATTAAGAAACGATTATAAATTCAAAAGGTAAACATTTAAAAATTAAACTAAATTTTTAAAATGAATTTCGTAATTTTAATTTTATTATTATTTAATCAACAAAATTTGACCAGACTTCGTCATATTTTTTGTCATTTGACTAAGCAAAGTTTTTTCTTCACTGCTTAAATGACCAACATACAAATGGAGGTGAAATTTAATATTTTGGTTATTACCAAATGCATTGTGTTAAGAGTAAATAGTGAATGCTACTAAAAAAAGAGTAAATAGTGTATGTTAATAATTTAATTTTTTTACACTAATATTTAATAATAAATTATTATGTACAATGTTTTTTTCTCATGTTAGTTATCCTAAAAATTGTAGTAATAATAAATTTTAACTAATGAATGATATAAAAAAATTATATGGTTTCTTTATAGAAATTAAAATCTTGCGTAACTTTTTTTTGTCAAAGATCGGTCTACCGCAAATGTCCAAATGTAGTGTGTGACTACTACCCAAGTAAGTGTAGGGTCGGATTGATTAATTTTTTTTATTCGTAAAAATTAAACATAAAAATATATAATAACTATTCAACCAAGAAAAGACAAAAAAAATAATTGTTTAGTCAGATCTCTTTGACCGATAAAATAATTTATTTCAATGGACATATTTCAGAATAAATATAAAATCATTGTTATTTATAAAAAATTCTAAAAATTAATTTAAGATATGATTCTTGCATAATACTAAATACATGCCGTTAAAAAGATACATATTTTAAAAAATGTGATTATATCCCATGAAAATTAATCAACATTATAATGATTTTCTCAAAAAGATCCAAATTTTTAAAATTATATTGAGCTTTATAGAGTCAAAAACTTTAATTATGATGTTTATTTAAAATAGAAAAAATTTACAATTTATTATATAAAAATTAATTGTTAATAATTAAAATGCACTATGCCTGATTATTGAAAAACATAAGTATCCATGTATTCCTGATTTTTTTTAATTTTTATTTGAAAACTTTGATTATAGAAAAATAAATCAAATATTAAGTTGTATATCGATAAATTGTTGGTCCAAATAGTAGTGGGTTAAAGTAAGATTTTGGATTTGGATCTCGTAGATGAAAAAACATATTGTTAAGTAGTTTAAGACCATCACGTCATCCATGATTCCGACCAATAATCATAATAAGTGAATAATAATTATTGTATTATTCATTGATCTAAGGGATTTTAATTAATTTAAAATATTAAATTATCTATTTGTCACATGATTATTGATTAGGATCATAGATAATATGATAGTCCGAATCACTTAATAATTTCTTGATTGAGAGGGAAGAACATATGAAATCATTTTATTATGATTATTGATTAGGATCATAGATAATATGATAGTCCGAATCACTTAATAATTTCTTGATTGAGAGGGAAGAACATATGAAATCATTTTATTTGAAAAGTCAGGTAATCAAGTTCATATGTAGGATCTTTAAGCATTTTATCTTCAACCATTTTATTTGATTAATCTAGAATATTTCATCTAATTGATTGAGATGATAAAAATTATTTTGGTTATCATCAAACATGTTTCTAAAGCCACTATGAAGCATTGTAACATCATCGAAATAAAATATATTTTAATCCATATATTCACTACAAAGAATCTTTCATCAAAAAATAAAAAAAAAATATGACACAACAATATTCCAATAGAAAAATACAAAGAAACAACACAATAGAATTTGATAGACGACAAAATTATCATAAATTGGTGTTCGACTTTCACTTAAGAGTTACAACTATCATGTACAACTTACCGTACCCTCGATTAGGAAATTTTTTGAAATATATCCCTATTGGGCAATTTTGAAAAAAAAAATTGCCTACTCTTATTAAAAAAAAGCCGAAAAATTTACCTCTTACATTTTTTATTTCTCTCAAGTTGAGATATGACTTTGGCTCTGAATTAATAAACTCTTTTATCTATCTTTCTATTGAGCAGTATACTACATTACATACTACAATCTGTTTTGCACTTGCACGCATATACTACCGATCTTAATTAATAAATAATATAAAATCCAATGCTACGATATTAAAAAAAAATCAAAACTATGGTCAGCTTATTTCTTTTCCTGATCTTATAATCATTAAGTTGAAATTCACATTACTGTAAAGTTAGTTAACATTACTGTCAACAACGATAAGTTTGACTTCTTTTTTTTTTTATCAAGAAAGGACAATTATTTTCCGAAATTCCAAAATGGAGTTACATTTCGAAAAATTATCAAGTCAAAGGTAAGTCGTAGATACCATTTACGACTTTAGAGTTTTTTTATTTTTGTTTTTTTTTAAAAGTCATGAAAATTTCTTTGACTTTATTATGAAATCTGATTTTTTTAGAAGTCGTTGGGCCTATGACTTTTTAGTTTTCCTTTTTTTTTTTAATATGTTTGAAATAGAGGTCATAGAATATGTAGGGATTTCTTTCTTTTTTGAAATAAGTATTATTAAAATAAAAATTTATTTAATTTATTTAATATGATTATTTTAATATTAAGGATAAAATATTTATTTACTAATAAAAGGTAAGAAAAATGCGAAAAAGAAAGAAATAAATCATGGATAAACTCAAGACTTCAAATTGGAATTAAACAAAAAAAAATGAGGTTGCAAGGGGTTTCATGACTTTGGTGAGGACAATTTTTTTTAAGAAAAGGAAAATTAAGAACATTCTAATTTAATTTTTACAACATAGATTTTACTGTGCAAATGTGGTTTACCAATTGTTTAGATTAATAAAGAGAAAAAAATTAAAAGGAATGATAGAAAACAAATAAAAATTAAAGATAAATATAGTCAAAAAAAGTGTTGTTTAGGCAAATAGAAAAAAAGAAAAATAAGTGGAAATATTAATATTACTTGTTTGAATGAACGTAAAAGAAAGCAAAAATAAATAAATAATTATATTAAATTATTTTATATTAATGAAAAAAATACGCAAATATATTTCTAAAACAATTTTTAAAAAATTTACTTTATAAAAAATCATTTAGCTTTTTACGCATTACCTCTCATGCCTCAGTCACTAATATTAAATTATGAGTAGAGACGTAGAGTAACAAAAATATTAAATTATGCCTCATTTCGTAATTCCTTACTACTAATTAGTATTTTTTTTATCATATTAGTAAATTAATTTGGAAAACAATATTTTTTTTTTTCAACAGAAAAAACCTGCAACACGTCTACACTCGGAAAGCTTGAGGCATGGACTACGGCCAAAATGAGGAAAAAGAAAAAAGAGTCAATTTTAAAAGATTTAAATAAAATTTAAAAAAAATGGGAATGATACATAGTTTCAGGAATTAAAAAAAAAACCTGCTTCTTCCTCTCACTCACTCACTCACTCTCCCTCGCTCGCTCTAGGTACTATAATGCCTCTTTCTCTTCCTTCCATCACATACTTCCAGCAGATTAACTCTTTTCCATGGGCTAGGGTTTATGCCAACGAAAGTTTCTAACTCACAACTATTGCCTTTCGGGTTCAAATCAAAGTGAGAGATTATAAAATTTTCTTATTTTTGATTATGTAAAGAGAATCACCCGATGATGGTGCAGTGGAAAATTTTCCCCTTAAACCCTTGATGATTTGTATAAGGCTTTTACTTTCTTGGTTTTTTAGATTAATATATATTGTTGCATCCTATATTTACATGTTGTGACATTGTAGTGTGATTGATAGTTAGGTCCATTTGTTGGAGAAAAGCTTTGAAGAAGAAGAGAACAAGCTGGAGCCTTAGAGGAAGACCAGTTGGCTAATAAGCTGGGATTGCAGTCGTGGCAGGTGTTTCTGTGGTTTCAGAACCTCAGGGCGCGAGAAGAACCAGGTGTGCCTGATATTTATTTTATGTCATGATTTATGAATTCTTCTGGCACGATAAAGCGTGAGAAAATAATAGGCAGAACAATGCAATCTATATCCTTCCACTATCTCATGAGGTGTTTTAGTTTAGCCTTATTTAAATTGGAACATTCAGCTGATAACTGATGACTAATGGTGATGACCTTAGGGCACTTGTTGGTTGCGCCATTAATAAAATTTTTTACAAGGGGTGAGTAAAATAATAGTGAAGAAATAGAAATAAAAAGAAAAATTCTTATGGAAGCTTCTAATGTCTCTACCTAACATTTTGGAAAAAGGAAAAAGGAAAAAGGGATGGTTGAAAAGGGACGCTCCCCATCATCTGTGGGAAGGGCATAGTTTTGGGATCTGGTTGAACAGGACACTGATCCTTGGATCCTTGGTGGAGTGGTATCTGTGATGTTCAAAGACACTATATCAAGGAGAAAAGTAATAAAGTAGAATATTAAGCTGAGAATTCAAAGATAGTTAGAAACTGCAGAACTTGTAAATGTAAATCATTATTATAGAAGGATATATAAACTAGAAAGTGGAAGTGGCAGATGAAAATGTCACTAACATCACGTGTGCTTCACTCCAGCACAAATTCCACCACCCTCTTCATATTGTGCCTGAAAATGGCACGTGGAAACAAAACTCTTGTTGTCAAGTCACGTGCTGTGATGGTGGATCATTTTTTTCCATAGACAGTATACCTCTCAAGATGCCACGTGCAATATCATCTTCTATGTTTGACCCTCATGACCATGTGGATGCACAATTTTCACTCTACCTCCTTAATTATTGCTTTTAGTTTTTTTTAGTATTGTCTAAATACAGATAATGCTCATGCTGAATCCGAGTATATGTATAATACATTATATAATAAAATTAGAAAAACGCCAAAAAGAAAATATTTTGTTGGCTTAAAAAAATGGGGGAGCTAGCTAACAACCCTCTCCGTCTTGATACACTTGTGATGGCTCTTATTTTGTAATAGAATCATAATCAACCACACGTATTGTGAATCCCTTAGTTGGACCCACACTTATGTCTCAAATCATAACATATGCACCTCCAGATTTCAGGAATCATAACATATGCACTCCATAACCAACACATGATGTTAGCTACAACCCTGTTATTAATTGTTTACCAGACTATTGAATTTTGTTTAATAAATTTGTCAAGTATAGTCCAGTTTTCCCATAATTGTCTTGTTCCGATGACAGTAAATGGTAGGTATATGCATTCAAAAGCTGTCTCCTACCTAAACACTAGCTACAACATAAGTGTTGGGTTCTTAGCTTCAATTCGTTCCTCTTCGCGAGTTTGACCAGTGACCACTGTCCCTGCCACTGCTCGTGTAGATCATATCTCAAACTTACTGTAACTTACCTAACATAGTTAATGTCTAACAACTCATTTACTGACCCACCAATAGCCCACTACTAGTACGCAAGGAATATTCAAATTTTACCCAATACCAGTTTATTATAATTACCCATCTCAAGTTAAAAAAGCAGTCCATCATATTGATATATAATAAGAATATTTTATGTTGCTAGATGCTAAATAGTCTACTATAATGTTTTAACTTTTGAATTATATGTTGCCCAATTAGTTTAGATTTATCTTGGTACAACTTTGTATTAGGAAGAAGGAATGAATGACATTTTCAATATCATTTTATTTATTTATTTGAGGAATAAAATTAATATCATTATAATATCGTATATAAATATATTTACTTTCTATTTTTCATTTATCACTATATACATCTAAAATATTTTGCACAATTAATCAAAAGAAACTTATATAAGTGTTATTGTATATATAAGTTATAAGTACTTATATGTATATATATATATATATATATATATATATATATATATATATATATATATATATATATATCACAAAATGGAAGACAACAAATTATTTAATATTTTTTTATATTATCGCTTTCTAGTTTCTTCTTTCATTTATCGCTTTGTAGTTTCTTCTTTCATTTATTTAATATTTTCTTTTACCTTTTTTATATTATTTGTGTGCGTGCAGTGCAAGTGTAGATTAGACACATAGATCAAACAAAAATAACTAGTAGACAGTTTAGTTATTTGACATGTAGTGAGAAAAAAAAAGACAGAAATACTACATAAGTATAACATTATTTGTGATAATAAAAAAGATAAATAAAATATATGCATTCCTATTAAGCTGATCTGACAAAAAAATCACGGGCCTCACAGCCCTTATGCGCGTAAAGTGAGTATTGGACTTTGCTTTTTTTCTGTTTTTGTTACAGGGCAAGGTCTTGATTTTTATTGTAAGTTAACAAGATTTAACTGTTTCGGAATAAATAAATGTATAAAATATTAAATTAGCATTAATATAAATTATGAGGTATTTTATTATATTTTGTTTGTATTTACATACGAATACGAATTTTTTGCATATAGTTTAATTTTGTCCCTTGTGATCTCAAATTTTCCAATTAAGGAGGCAGCAGTAACTTTTCTCTTATTTTCTAATTTCTAATTAGGTTAACGTATATAGGTGTGGATTTGGATGAAAGTGGTGTGTGACTGAAAAACTGGGGGACCCCGTGACTGGACCTGTCCACAGTGCAGTTCTGTGATCTTGTGAGAGGTAATAGAAGTTGTGTGTGTGTGTATGTGTGTGTGTGTGTGTATATATATATATATATATCCGAAAAGAGAAAGAAGTAAGACATTTTTTTGATATAATTTAGAATAAATTGTTCTCGTATCTTCTGAGTGCTTGTTATACTTAATCTTACTCTTTTTTTTTATCATACACAAGATTGTCTTATGTAGGTGTTCATTCAATTATTTCTTTGATTCTTGCTTTCATTTTGGACCGTGCTGCTCATCATCACAAGTACAAATGTTTGTTACCAATGAATATTTTTATTACGTGTTCACTGCCATTAATGACAATTGATATATGCTATACAAATTGTGTTCATGATGAGTGAACCTTAGATTCCCGTTTGAGATTGGATGCAATGATTCTTGCGGACAGTTTGCATTAATCATTGTATTCAATCTTGAATTGTCCGTTTGGACAGTTTGGGGAGACTGATATTTTTATGGTAGATTCATGTGTTAAGGTTAAAATTATTTTGTTTAATTTGATGAAATTTTGGTAATGCATTTCTAGTTGTTCTCTGAGTGCATACTTGATTATCGGGAAATTAATTTCATCGATTTCATGTCGTGTACTTGGAGACCAATGTGAAATGCTGCCAAAATTTTGTCAAATTTAACAAAATAGAATTAACCCTGATGTATGAAGCTACCATAAAAGACGGTCTTCCCGAATGGGATAGGGCCACGCCTTTAATAAAAAAAGTGAGATTTTCATGCATCGAATAACTTTGAGAGTATGACCAAGTTATTACTTAGATGGATCGAAGTTGGATGAATGAAAGTTGCATCAGCCCAGAATATGAGGAAGACGTCGAGCAATTCTTATAATTTTCTTCACAAAGAGGTCGACCGGATGAAGATGGAAAATATTATTGTCCTTGCATCAATTGTTTGAACGGAAGACGACAAATACTGGATGACATACGAGAGCATCTGTTGTATGATGGAATTCAGAGAAATTATACGACGTGGATATGGCATGGTGAAATGACAGACATGCAGAGTGGGCAACAATCCGAACCGTTTGATGTAGAAATGGGAGATCGCTTGGAGGATATGATTCGTGACCTTGGACAAGAGTCTTTCTAGCAAGCACATGCCCCTGTGTATGAAAGATTGCAGGGTGACTCAAAGAAGCCTTTGTATCCGGGGTGCAACAATTCCTTGACGCTATTGTCGGTGGTGTTAAGTCTGGTTAATGTCAAGGACAGATATGAATGGAGTGACAAAAGCTTTAGTTTATTGCTTCAAATAGTGCACGATCTGCTTCCACAGGATAACACATTGCCTAAAAGCTACTATCAGGCAAAGAAGATATTGTGTCCGATGGGTATGGGGTATCAGAAGATTCATGCTTGCCCTAATGATTGCATATTGTACAGACATGAATTTGAAGAAATGTCGAAATGCCCTAGGTGTGGGGCGTCACGGTACAAGGTGAAGGATGATGAGGACTGCAGTTCTGATGAAAACTCAAAGAAGGGCCCTCCAGTGAAGGTGTTGTGGTATCTTCCCATCATTCCAAGGTTTAAGCGTTTATTTGCTAATGAGGACGACGCAAAAGATCTTACCTGGCATGCAAATGGGAGAAAATCTGATGGAATGGTCCGTCATCCAGCTGATTGCTCCCAGTGGAAGAAGATTGATAGTTTGTATCCGGATTTTGGCAAAGAGGCAAGAAATCTTAGACTTGGACTAGCCAGTGATGGAATGAATTCATATGGCAATTTAAGCACTCAACACAGTTCATGGCCAGTTCTACTAGTAATTTACAATTTTCCGCCTTGGTTGTGCATGAAGCAAAAATACATGATGTTGTCTATGATGATATCGGGCCCAAGACAACCAGGAAATGACATTGATGTTTATCTAAGTCCGTTGACTAAAGACCTGAGAAAGTTGTGGGATGAGGGGGTTTTAGTGTTTGATGAGTTTCGCAAGGAGACTTTTCAAATGTGTGCAATGCTTTTTTGTACCATTAATGACTTTCCAGCATATGGGAATCTCAACGGTTACAGTGTTAAGGGTCATCATGCATGCCCCATCTATGAAGAAGACACAAGCTACATACAACTGAAACATGGTAGAAAAACAGTGTACACTAGACATCGCCATTTTCTAAAAGCTCATCACCCTTACAGAAGATTGAAAAAAGCTTTTAATGGAAGTCAAGAGCACGAAACTGCGCGGACACCGTTAACTGGTGAGCAGGTCTTCCAGCGGGTTGAACACCTTAATACTGTATTTGGAAAGACCCAAAAGAAGGATAAAAGTAAGAGTTGCATATGGAAGAAGAGGTCCATTTTCTTTGATCTTCCGTACTGGTCTGATCTAGATGTTAGACATTGTATTGATGTTATGCATGTAGAGAAAAATGTATGTGACAGTGTCATTGGGACACTCCTTAACATTCAGGGCAAGACGAAAGATGGTCTAAATACCCGTCAAGATCTAGCTGCCATGGACATACGATCGCAGTTGCATCCAAGGTCTGATTGTAAAAAAATATACTTGCCTCCAGCTTGTCATACTTTATCCAAAAAGGAGAAGATCAGTTTGTGCCAGTGTCTGCGCCGGGTTAAAGTCCCACAAGGATACTCTTCAAATATTAAGAGCCTTATGCAGTTCAAGGAGCTTAAGCTGGTGGGGTTAAAGTCTCATGATTGTCACGTGTTGATGCAACAATTGTTAGTTGTGGCCATACGAGACATTTTGCCTAACAAAGTCAAGTTACCCATAACTCGCCTGTGCTTTTTCTTCAATGCCATATGTAGCAAAGTCCTTGATACGGTCAAGTTTGATGACCTGGAAAACGAGGCTGTAATTATACTGTGTCAGTTGGAGATGTATTTTCCTCATGCTTTCTTTGACATCATGGTCCACTTAATTGTTCACCTGGTCAGAGAAATCAAATGTTGTGGTCCTGTTTATCTGCGCTGAATGTACCCAGTTGAGCGCTACATGAAGATCTTAAAAGGGTATAACAAGAATCTACATCGTCCAAAAGCATCTATTGTTGAAAGGTACATCGCAGAAGAAGCCGTTGAATTTTGTTTAGAGTACATTAAAAAGGCTAAACCTGTTGGCCTTCTTGAGTCTCGCCATTATGACAGAGTGGGCGGTAAGGGTTCAAGAGGACGGCATGTTATCTCTCCAAGTGTAGAAGATTTGTTACAAGCTCACTTGTATGTGTTGAACAACAGTAATGAAGTTTTGTCATACATAGTTCAGCATGAACGTTTAGTCAAACAAAGTAATCCAAAAATGTCAAAGAACTGGGTCTTGAAAAATCATAACAAGACTTTCTCTGATTGGTATAAAGATACAATCTTTGCTAACGAAAATGCTTCTGAAACATTAAGAAAGCTAGCTCATGGGCCTAAAAGAAATGTTATAACTTGGCAATGATACGACATAAACAAGTATTCCTTTTACACAAAAGCACAAGACGACAAAAGTACAATGCAAAACAGCAGGGTCACCCTAAGGGTTGAATCTCAACACTTTGCAACTGTACATGATGACAATCCCTGTGTAGTTTCAATTCCTTACTTTGACAGCAACACCGGTGTGCAGACTGATGATGTAGGATTTACATTGGTAGACCTAAAGAAACTAGCTTACCAAAATGACCCTTTCATCATGGCAGAACAAGCTAAGCAAGTATTTTATGTGCAAGACCCTTGTGTTGAAAGGTGGTTTGTGGTTCTACACGGGAAAATAATTGTTGTTAATGTAGAAGATGATGATTCATACATGGACACTTATGTTAGTCCTTTGTCTACACAAATGACTTCTAACAGCGTCGGAGAAGAAGAAGCTGACGACGTTCATGCTAATCGTAATGATCATAATGAAGGAGAATTAATTAACATCGTCTAACGTAATTTTCTAATATAATATTTCATTTCGGTACATTCATTTACATAACTCATATAGTGTTTTTTGATAATATTAACTAACTCAACTTTTTCTCTTTAAAGGACCATGACTACTCCACCTGCCTCGCCTCCTCCTCCTCTTCCTCCTCCTCCTGCAGACGCATCAGTGTCTCCATCTACGTTGAAGCGGACACGCAAGGCGACACGGCTATGATCATTGGCCACTAGACCACCTGGGGCAAAAAGACCTGTGGTCAACGTCGATCCTGCTACCGGCAAGGTTAAAGGTCCCCACAAGAAGAAATTAAGAACATATTTGAGGATTGTCGCTCGTGATAAGGTCGACGTGACATATGACACCTGGAAGGAAGTCCCAACTGCTCAGAAGGATTTGATATGGGAGGATATTCAGGTATTTGAGTTTTCTTCGTTGATTTTCTTTAATAGTCTAAATTTGTTATTTACTTACAATAAAACCTAATTTATTGTTTGTCAGGCGGAATTTGAAATCCCTGAAGCTTCTAACAGTAGGACAAAGAAGAAAATTCTTTAGATTGTCAGCGAGCGCTGGAGGCAGTTTAAATCTGACTTGACTAGGAAATGGGCACTTGGAGTCGACAAGGACGGTGCAGACTACATTGTCTGTGAAAAATATGGCATTAGCAAGGAGAAATGGACCCAGTTTTGTCAGACCCGCAGAGACCCCTCATGGGAGGTATGTACTTTGTCATTTTAGTTGTTTTCCACAACAAAATCACTTCTTATAATTTATTGTAATAATCATTTTCATTAATGTTAAACTTTTGCAGGATGTGCGAAAAAAGGCACAGGCCTCCCAGAAGCAAAATACTGCCCCTCACGTATTGTCTCGTGGGGGTTATAAATATTTAGAAGAAAAGCTCATGGCTGAGAAGACAAAGAAAAGACTGCAAGAAGCTGCCCAGTCTGGAAGCACTGAGGGCATCATTGACCCTTCATCTCCCATCAGACACCACGTGAAATGGAAGATGGCCCGCACAAAGAAAACTGGACAGATGATGTCTGAGGCAACAAAGGAAATAGCTGACTGAATTGTAAGTCATTTTTAATTAATAATTGTAATTATCTTTGTGTACTTTGTGAATTCCTTGGACAAATATGTGTTCGGTACAGGATTCTTTGGACGAGCAGGCGTCACAGGGATCGTTCGTCCCCCATGGACGTCAGGATATCCTGACTGTTGCCATTGGGCGACTAGAACACCCTGGCCGTGTTCGTGCTGTTGGAGCCGGTGTCACCATAAAGCAATACTTTGGATTGGCTTCACGAATGTCCCGCAGTTCTTCCTCCATGCCTCCTGAAGACCTAGAACAGCTGACCCAACAAATCAGAGACCAACTGGAGGAGTCAATCACAGAAAAAGTGACTCGAAAGATGATGGAATCTTTTAGCCAGATGCAGTCCCAGTTTCAGTCTCAGATGCAATCACAAGGACTTACACTACCTCCAGAGCCAGAGGTTGGTCTCTTAAGTTCTCGTGTCAGCACAAAGGAGAGTTGTGTTGCTCCCTCAGGGAACGATCCGGGGACGGGTGACTCAGACAAATGCGGGCTATATATTGAAGAAAATCCTTCCCTCCTGGTTGCCCTAGGAAGACTTTATGAAGGATCCACAACAGTTCACAACATCCCTTTGTTGCATGGCCAAGTCAAGGTTGGTGTTGAGGAGGTTAAAGATGCAGAGGCTCTCGTTCCTGTACCCACTGACGAGGTTACCTTAGTGGGGCAGACACTTAACACCTTCCTTGCTTGGCCAACACATCTTGTGAAGTGTTTATCAGAACAGGTATTTTACTTTGATTATATGTTTATTTTTTTCAATTAATTTGTTCACTGTAATCAAAACTTGCTAATTAACTATGTTTTATTAACAGGTAGCTGTGTCTCCAGCAAAACCTCTAGAAAGCCCGGATGAAGAGATCGATGATCCCCTGTACCTGATGACATTGACCATCCCACAACTGTTTTTGAAGCCGCTCCAGGTTATGTGGGATGCTACCATATTCGGGGTGTTTATTCAAAACTTCCCGTTGTATATAAAGCACGAAGATCTCTCTGAAATTGCACACGGTGGTCAATGTCTCAGCATATCTGTTATACAGTTGTTGATTCTGTAAGTCATTTTAGATTACTATTAATTACCAAAGTAATTGTTTTAAATTCATACATAATTAACTTTGACTTAACAACACACCCATCTGACTGAGACAAGTGTGCGAGCAGGGAATTCTGATGTGTATGGATTCCTCGAGTCACAGTCCATTCAGAGATCTAGGTAATCACAATTTGAATCTGAAAGTTACATCAAGAGTTGGATACAGAGTTCAAAACGAGATGTTTACCTTGGAGCATACCTGAATGGGTAAGTCAAACACAATAATTGAATTTAAATAATCTATACTACTACAATAACCCATATTCGTCTCTACTGCAGCGGACACTGGCAAATGGTCGTCATTCTGCCTAAGGAAAACCTAGTTGTCTGGTTTTGTTCTTTACATAACAGGTCAGACAACTACCTTAACAGAATAATTAACAGGTCAGTATTGTTTTCAATACATTTTTATTGGCATAACTCAACAACATCAATATTTTAATGTTCCTCATATTCAGCACTAGTGCTTTGAAAGGACTTGATGATACTCCACAACCGAAATCCAAGGCTTTTGCTAGGTGGATTGTTGTTAAGGTACGTGATTTAAATAAAAGTTCTACTTATATATATTTTATGTGTGTGTACACTAATTGTAGTTAACGTTTAATTAATATCCAAATTTCATTATGTATTTAGTGTAATAGACAAAAAGGAATCACTGAATGTGGTTACTACGTGATGCACTGGATGTCCACGATAATCTTAGGATCTTTCAGGAATAATTGAGAGACGGTAATTGTTTATTTCAAACAAAGTTGGTTTTTTTATAATTATTATTACATTATTAATTTATTTATTTTATTTGATCATGCAGTATTTTAATGAAGTTAGACCATTGGAAGCAGAGAGATTCAAGGCACTTCGCATACAGTGGGCACAATATTATCTAAAAGTTAGAAATCAAACATAGGATGTTAGACAACTATGTAAATTTAGGTGAATTAATTAGTTTGCATACTTTGCATTACATTTTTTACAATTGTTGTTTCATCTTAACATTCAATAACCTTTGTTGATAGTTAGTTTTTTGCTAAAATCAATTTGAAAACAGAATGCAAATGATATATGTTGTGTATTGTGTAGTCTGATTTTAAATTTACAGGATAAATTTTGGTTTTTTTTTGTAAAAACAGAAAATAATTTAAAAAAAAATTCCTGAAAACAACATCAGTTTATAAAAAACCGATGTTAACTGTCAATAGTAGCACATTCATTAACATCGGTTTTTTGAAAAAACCGATGTTAACTGTCAACATTAACAAATTCGTTAACATCGGTTTTTTTTACAGAAAATCGATATTAACTGTCAATAGTAACACATTCTTTAACATCGGTTTTTTACAAACAACCGATTTTAACTGTCAACATTAACAAATTCGTTAACATCGGTTTTTACAGAAAACCGATGTTAACTGTCAATAATAACACATTCGTTAACATCGGTGTTTTACAGAAAATCGATGTTAACTAACGTTAACATCGGTTTTCTGAAAAAACCGATGTTAATTGTCAACATTAACACATTCGTTAACATCGGTTTTTTGTAAAAACCGATGTTAATTTTCAACATTAATATACATTTTCTGGGTGTAATTCATATTAGCAACATCGGTTATTTATATAACCGATGTTGGTAATTTTACGTTAACATCGGTTTTTTAAAAACCGATGTTAATGATAATACTATCAACGTCGGTACTTTCAACATCAGTTCAAAAATCGATGTTGAAAGTCATAAATAATCGATGTAGAAAACATATTTTCTAATAGTGAAATAATCTCTAAAATAGCAAAGGACATGCATAAATATCTTTGTATTGGTGAATAAATATATTCTACTAGTGAATTAGAGGGACAAATTGTCTATGCATAATAAGATACATTAGTGTTTCAATAATAGTGAGATGTGATACTTTAGGACCAAGTATTTCTTCATCATTTTCTCAAGATTTGGAAGGATCTTAGTTTACATCTAGAGACCTTCAAAAATTGGAATGTACAACAAATGTGATTTTTTTGTATCAAACCTTTTAAGCACTTTTGTTGTATAAGCTTCTTGGTGCATAAAAATTTTATTCTTTAAATATTCAATTCTCAAACAAAACTTTGTGCTTCCTATGTCTTTCATCTCAAATTATTTCTTCAACCAATCTGTAGTTTTTGGAAGCTCTTCAAGAGTTCCAACAATATTTACATCATCTACATAAACAATAATTATGAAAATTTATTTTCAAATTTTCATGAAAAATGCATGGGCAAATAGGATCAATTTTATATCCTTTCTTTAGCAAGTACTCACTAAGTCGATTATGCCACATGCAACTTGATTGCTTTAGTCCATAAAGAATATTCTTTTTCAAGAATATCCTTCAGAGAGTTTCATGCAAATATCATTATCAATAGAGTCATATAAGTAAGTTATAACAACATCCATTAGATGTAAACTAAGTCATTCATGTGCTACTATAGTAACTAAGTATCAAAAGTACTCACATCCACTATAGGTGAATATGTGTCTTCAAAATTAATGTCTAAGTCGTGTTTTCTATCTCTCAATTTCATCATTCTCATTTTGTTTTTACACAAAAAAAAAAACTATTTGCATCCAGTTGGCATCTTCAAATGTATATAACCTATGAGTCCAAAAATGTAATTGATTTTACATCTTCAAATATATGAACTATAGGTCCAGGAATCTAACTAGTTTTATGTCTTCAAGTATATGGACTACATGTCCAAAAACCTAAATCTGCTTTAGATCTTGAGGTGTATAGTCTACAAGTCCAAAAATCATTCACTTTGGGAAGCAACTCTAACTTTGTCTCAATTGAGTCTTTCTATTATGATCAATCATTTCTTTGTCTACAATTATATATAGACTTAGGTCCAAAAATCATTCACTTTGGAAAGCAAGTCTAACTTTGTCTCAATTGAGTCTTTCTATTATGATCAATCATTTCTTTGTCTACAATCATATACACACTTAGGTTCTTGATCCTCATTATCATTTATTACACTTAACGTTACATTATGTGCAAATATATTGTCAACGTTGACTTTTAGTACAGTTCAATTGTATTCCATTCATGACATAATATGAGATCTCTTTCTTTTCACTAATTTTAGGTACCTGAGTTCTTCTAGAACCAAAATATATAATTATGTCAGAGAGATCTTTCAGCATCCTCGTAACCTCAATTTGGCCATCTTACTTTTTAGCTCATTTTCTTAATTGAAGACTTTTATCTTTAGAACTAACTTGTCTACCACACTTCATGCATGTCTAAGACTGGTTTTGCAATATTATATTGTCCAACAAGAACATCAAATTTATTAGAGCATTAGCAATTGATACATATGATTTAGCCACTCTTTATGACTAAACTTTGTAAGTAAATTATCTTTTGGACTATCAATTCAAATTGTTTTGTATGAGGGTTAAAATAATGATAGTTCATTTAAACTAATATCCTTTTTCCAACTGCTTACTATATGTCCCCATGTTAGGAAAACTAATTCAAAATAGCAACTGGCACACAAAGTTGTAAATAAATCTATTGTTGATGATTCAACATATTTTGTTACACATGAAGAATTTATACCCAACATATATTTTCAACCTCTTTTGAGGACTCATCTTCGTGTGTTGTGATCAAATAACTAACTCACATTTAGAACATATACAACACATTTAAAATAATAATAATAATAATAATAATAATAATAATAATAATAATAATAAAATTAGAAATATAATGTTGTTAACCAAAAATCAATTTCAAAGAGGGGAGAACTAATTATAATTTGTTGGCATGATGCGAATCAATATTGCAACATGCAAGATTGCATGTCCCAAAGAAGATATTAAAAGTTCTGGTCTCATGAATATATGAACTTGTTCCGCAGGATGTTCAACATAAAATTCAATAGTCATACAATACTCATTAAAAGAATGAGATGTAAACTTATCAACATTAAGATGGATTTTCTTGAGCTAACAATCTCACAAACTCTTGGTTGTGAGTTGACAACAAAAAACATGTGGTCATCGAACTTAAACAATAAATATCTAAATAATCTACGTGATTGGTGTATTGATCCATAAGTATCACCTTGTATCTGTTCTAAAAATGTAAGGAATTCATCGTCAATTCTTCTATTGGTGGTCATATTATTAACTTCTATTGAGAACAAGTAGTACATGAGAAATCACTTAATAAAAGATTCTCCTCGATCTCTAATGGATGTTCACATGAATTTGTAACTATTTTTCGCACCATAATAAACCTGGAATGACCCAACCAATCTCGCTAAACAAAAAAAACTTATTTTATTTCGTAAATTTCTAGTTTGCAACCGTATATTTTTCAATTGTACTAATAAACATGTGGTACAAATTTAACATTAATGTCTTGCCTTGTGTGAGTCATATTTCTTGATATTGCTCATAATAAAAGGCACATCGCATATCATATATACATATACATGTTAATAAACCAATAAAATCATTTGAGGGAAAACATATGACTTTAATACATGTAAAATATTATAATCAATCTATATGAATTCAATCATACTCATTACACAAGTTTAAAGAAATTTTCATAAATCTTTTAACGTATACTTAATTATATCCATGATAACCTAATGAATGCACTTATAAAGATGACAACATACATGTACAAAGCTCTAACCAATACAAAACTCAAAATAATGTAAATCATGTCCCCGTCAAAAGCATTGCTTTTCATATATAGGTCTATCAACCAATTTAATAAAACCTTTCAGACATATATGTATATAAAGTCCATAAATAAATACATTATTGATTCTTTGAATTTACAAATCTTTTAAGTCAAATAATATGTCTTCTGACAAAAACTTGAATATGAAGCAAAAAAAGTCCAAAAGTAATCCATTTATCTATATAAAAGTTGTAACAATAGTAATAATGATTAAAAGTTATATAATAGAAATAAATTATTTAAATAATTATTTTAAAAAAATAAATATGTGCAACTTTCTCTTCAGGGAATGGAACAGTGTTAGTCAAAAGTGAATTTCATATTATTTTTCCATGGATATACCAAAAATAAACTCTTCAAATGTGTCTTAAGTTATTTTTTCTTGATATTGCTACAACATAAACACATTATGAATACGCGCACGCACAAGCGTGCGCACACACACATATATATTTTTTCTTCATATTTCTTCCTTTCGTGATTTTGTTGACTCATGATCTAGGCAAGTGTACCTAATCTATGCAGTAAAGAAACAATAAGTATTGAAGTATCATATCCATAGAGACTTGTATAATACCTAGGAAATTGAACAATAATTGTTATCTAAAGCAGAAAAAAAAAAGAAGCAGAGAAGCAATTTTCCTAGAACGAGTTATCAATTTATTACGGCAAAATATCAAATGTTTGTCAAATTTTTAATAGAGTTTTGGAGTGAAAATCAATGGAAAAAGTGTTGCTAAACTCAAATTCCATAGAATTCATCATATGTGATTCAATTTCCAATCATATTCTTAGTTTCAATGCAACCAAGACTCAACTCAAATGATCAAATCCTAATTCCTTAGGTAATTGATCCTTAATCCCTAAATTAGATTACTAATCCCTTAGGAAAACGTAACCTAGAAATTAAAGTATGAACATGGAATATATGCTATGTAAAAACCTAATTTCATTCCTAAAACTAGATTCCTACACATTTCTATTTTATATCTAGAATCAAACTTGTTTCTTCAATTCCATTAAGCAAGCTTGACCAAGCCTATGCATATGTATCTAAGCAAAGAAATAGAAAAGGATTTCATAAACTAAGAAATGAATAAGAAGTTGGAGAGTCACATACTTTGAATCTACTTCATTCAATCCAACAACTCAAAGTTTAGCTACAATGGATCAAAATAAACACAAAATGAAAATTGCAATGGAAGAAGAGAGAGAGATCACAAATTTCTATCAACAATGAACAAAAGTGACAAAAGGTCCCTGAAATTATGTTACAAGCTCTTTTAATGAGAGCTTCTACTATATTTTTTTCCTACCATGCCAGCATCTTATTGTAGCGAGGATAACTATCACTACAACGAGTCTTCACTCTTTCCAAAGGACCTCTTGATGCAAGCTCCATTGGAGCTTGTAGGCCTAGGATCTTCTTCATCAATGGATTCCTTTGCTTCTTGGAAGATAAATGGCAGCGGAATGGAGAAGGAAGAGAGAGAGGAGATGCCACTTCAAGGAGAAGATGAGTCTAGAAGAAGCTCACCACCATAGGAGGCCATGGATAAGATCTTGGAGGAAGAAGGAGATGAATGAAGGGAGAGGGAGAGAAGAGCACAAAATTTTGTGCTCAAAAAGAGCTCTGAAATCTGAAGTTAATATTCAAATGATCAAAGTTGAAAAAAATGCACACACATGACCTCTATTTATAGCCTAAGTGTCACACAAAATTGGAGGGAAATTCAAATTTCACTTGAATTTGTGGAGCCAAACTTTGGAGCCAAAATTTCACTAATTATGATTATTGAATTTTAGTTATGGTTCAGCCCACTAATCCAAGATCAATTCCAAGATTCTCCACTAAGTGTGCTTAGGTGTCATGAGGCATGAAAAACATGAAGGACATGCACAAAGTGTGACTATATGATGTGACAATGGGGTGTAGTAAGCAAATGCTCACCTCCCCCTCTAAAATTTAATTGGATTGGGCTTCTACCAATTCAATTAAATTTATTTCCAACCACACACATCAAATATCCACTTAGTGCATGTGAAATTACAAAACTACCCCTAATACAAAAACTAGTCTAGGTGCCCTAAAATACAAGGGCTGAAAAATCCTATATTTCTAGGGTACCCTACCTACAATATGGAGCCCTAAATACAAGGCTCAAAAATAATGAAACCTTAATCTAATATTTACAAAGATAAGTGGGCTCATACTTAGCCCATGGGCCCGAAATCTACCCTAAGGCTCATAAGAACCCTAGGGCCTTCTCTTGCATCTCTGGCTCAATCTACTTGGAGTTTTTCTATCCAATGCCCTTGCGGGGTAGGATTGCATCACCTCTTCTCTTGAATCCTCATGCTCTATGGACTCAGTCTCACTTTGGGAGTTCTTGCTTGTGTTCTTGGTCTTGGACTTGAAAATCCGATGTGGTGAGTCGAGGTCTAGAGCTCCTCATTTCTTTTTCCTCAAAATGTCCTTGTAACATAAAAATTTCACACAAGAATATTAAAAACTCTTTTTTATTGTCTAAACTAACTTTATACAATTTTATTCACAAAAGCAAAGATTTATCAATAAAAGTACTAAAAATGCTAAGATAATTACTCACAAAAATGAAGTATGAAAAATAATTATCAAATTCTCAAGTTTTTTTAACTGTTTTTTTTTTCGTTATTGATGTGATTCCATGAAATAGGTTAATTAAATAACTAACCCAACTTTCTACATATATTAAAAGCATGTTAGTATAAAATTGTAATTACTCATTTTATATTATTTTTTTACTTTTGAATACATTTGAATCTATATTTTATATTTTTAATTAGTATTTTATACTCATTTCATACTTTTATTACATTTTGTTCCCTTCTCTAGTATTTCTCTAACAATTAAGAACTTTGAGTTTATGTATTTTTCTTTATTTGTGATTATATCTTTCTTTCTTTTCTTTTCCACACACTATTTATTGTTTTACCAAATTTATTTACAATTTTCAGTTTCATCACTTTTATATATATATATATATATTTAAATAATTATTTTTAAATCTTTTAATTTTATATTTTATATTTTTGAAATATCATAAAATATAACTGTTATTACCCGTTAAATAAATAAAATTAGAAATATAAATTTTATATATGACCCACCCCCCACTGTGGATAGGGGTGGGAATAGGTCAGGTCAGATCAGATTTTGAAAGGCTTGAGCCTAGCCTACGATGAATCTTTGAGGCCTGAGCCTGGTCTATAGCCTATCAAAGGCTTTTATTTTGGCTCGACCTGACCTTTTTGAAAGTCTGGTCTGCTCTGATAGTCTTTTTAAAAGTCTTCCTCACAGTAAATATTTAATATTTTATGGAGTAGGAATATAATAGGAAAGTTAAAGAAAAAGGAAAGTCAATCAAAATAATGAGGAATATAAAAGGACATTGTAATTAAAGTCCTTGATTATAGGAATAGAAGTTATGGAATAATCAAAGTCTGATAGTTTTAAAAAAAATTAATTGTATCCAAAAAATAATATTATATATTGGCCTGTCCTATTCTCACCCCTAACTTTGAACTTACTCTGGCTCTATCCCTGCATAGTCCACTTTTTATTGAGAGTTGTTTTCTTTTTTAAAGAAAAAAGGTCACTTAGAATTGTGTCATTTACTATAAAAAAATATATGATTCTCTTTGTTCTAAAACAATAATCGTCTTAGGTTGTTGTGGACTTATTGTGGCTCTGGTCCCTGCATAGTACATTTTTATTGAGAGTTTTTTTTTATATAGATAAAAAAGACACTTAGAATCATGTCATTTACTAAAAAAAATATTATTATCTCTGTTCCAAACTAATAATCATCTTAATTTATTTTACATAAATAAAAAAATAACAACTAAATAAAAAAATATTAATTTTACAAAATTAATTTTATATCATTATTAATATTATAAAATATATAACTAAAAATAATAATTAATATTATATCAAAAAGTTAAAATAATATTTTTTTTTGAATAATTTTTTATATGAAAATTATAATTGGAGGAAGAAAGTAGTAAGCATCAACTAATGTCACTTTTCGATTTTCCCCCTTCTATTATCATATTTCTTAATGTATGAGATTGATCTTCCCAAGTAATATAAATGGCACTCTAAAAAAAGTAATATAAGTGGCATTCCTTTCTTTAACTTTTTTTATTAAGTGAATATTATCACTCTTTAGAAAATGAGGTGCCGATTTGCCACGTCTCTTCGTTTTTATGTACGACAATTTCCATCTAGAAACACATACTATAAATTTAATTAAATGTATACCAACTGCCAACTCATACAACTTAACTATCAATTCAAAATTTAATAAATTTAATTAACAATGATGAATGAGTATTATAAATAGTAAGAAACAAGATTTTGAGATGACAAAATAAATAATTGTTATCGGTAAAAGCAACTTATAAATTACTAATGTGGCTTACTAAAACTAAACACACTCTTTGAATAAATAGTTTAATTAGTTAAATTTTCGTAAATTCACATTGTCATTTGATAACAAATCATTTCACATATGATTTGTAAAATAGTCATTATAAAAATTAATAAATTTATTATATATTATAAATTACAATTAGATAACAATATAAAAAAATCTTTACACTGTTAATTAGTATAATACAATTAAATTTTACTTTTAATTAAGTGTTTAATAATTTTATCATAAGTATTATTTGGAAGATAATCTTAACATAGTTCACTATTATTATTATTAGAAATATTTTAATTTTTCACTTTAGGGAAATAAAATAACCTGGCTGTAATCAACCGATATTTTTTTTATGCACCAAACACGTTATTATGTCAGCTAAATTCATAAAAGTTATCATCAATCTCTTAAAAATGAGGTGAGGAGATGCCACGTCTCCTAGTTTTTTGAGCAAAACGACAATCACTAGAGCAGCATCATTTGTAGGAATAAAAATATGTTCGCTTTCCATGGCCACATCTGGTGCATCCAACGGCAACGTTTCACTACCACTACATGGTTAGATTCTTGCCACGTCACCAGTACATCACGTGAGGTAAACCAATCCAACGGTGTAAAATTTTTCAGCAAATCTGGTTCGTATGAGCACATGCACGACCCGTGATGTGTACGCTCCCTTTGTCGTTTTCTGCGCTTCATGTCACATTCCGGAAGCCACTTCCCGAAGCCACGTGGTCGAGGATGTCGTTGTCGTGTGTGTCGTTACATGAAAGAGTGTGTCGTTTTCAGTTTTCCCATTGCACACAACATCTCTATGCAACACGAAGTGGACTCTGATTTGATAATGCGTCTATGATTGATTTTGTGTTATAAATTGACCCGTTTTCAGAACCAAAGGATTCCACGACTCTTCCTCGCATGTGAAATAAATCCACATGTAATGCAATGTTGTTGGAGTTAGAGTTGTTAGAACTTGGAAGTATGGGTGAATCCCACTTGGTTCCTAGATTTTTTTTTTTTTAAATGAATCAAGATAGATCATTAGATTTAGATGGCTTTGCTTTGACTTTACGAATTTCCCTAACTAATCTATTGATTTAATGTTTAATTAAAAGTGTATTTAGGCAATTAAATGGATTGATTAAATGCTTGTTTAATGAGTTTGGAAAGAATTTTTTGTCGCTACAATAGCAATACGGAGTATTCATCAGTGTGTTGTGATGATGATTATTTTTTATTTTTTGGAAAACCAAGGAAAGAATATTTAAATGGGATTTTATGAAATTTATTTATTTATAAAAATAGTTTATAATGAATCATGATTTGAATCTTCATTTTTATCATACTACATTTAGTATTTATATGTACCTTGATGTAGACTGGTTCCAAATATCTCTTATAGAAAGTAAAAAAGAAAATTGTTTTTTAACCGTTGAAATCAGGATTTTTTACTCTTTTTCTAGAATTCTAAAATATTTTTATAAGTTTCAACTTTTTGGGCCGATTATTCAGATACGGACGAGGTTGAAGACTAGTGGGAGTTTGAATTCTTAAGTTCCTAGTACGTGTATATATATATATATATATATATATATATATATATATATATATATATTAAAGTATTCCCGGAAATGTATATGTCTATTATTTTATCTTCTAACTAAAGTGAATAGTTTGTAAGTTTGTAGTTTTTAATATTATATGCCTATTTTTTTTTTTTTTTTTTTGCAGTTTGAAAGGTTCAACTCTATTGAGAATCCTTGGATATATGTTTATTTTTTTAACTTCCCAAAACTTTTCGTTGCTTACTATGTCCTTCCTGTCTCTGGTGCCTAGGTAAGCCTTTCTTCGTTTGAATCTTGCGCTTAACTTTAAGCCTATGCCATCCTAGGGTGCTTCTAGGTGGAAGAAGGATCTTATCAATGTTAATAACTGATAAATCATAGCATAAATCAAATTGTCGAATAAAAAAAATTGAAGTGTTATCATATAACTTTATATATATATATATATATATATATATATATATATATATATACGAGGAATGATCAATTTACACTAAGAGTAATGATTTATTACAAACATTAGATTTTAAGAAAATGAATGGTGAAGATGATGAATAACTTTAAAAGAGTTACTCTTTGCGCAAGTTAATCCATCATCATCATCTTTCTCTCTGATGTTTTCATAATATGAAAACTTATAGAGAATAATTGTGATGTATATTTATACTTTAAAAAAAGTTATGTTATATTCTCAATGCTACAAATTTATGTATGAGTATTGCCCCCACTATTTAAAATTTATGGACCCGTAAGTGCCGGTTATGAGACTAATCATCTGTTTGAGATTTAGTCACAATTAAAGCTCTTTGTCCCTCCATAAGGATGTATTGTATGAGAATCAAATTAAGTTTTTCCTCGGGGTGTGTTGTACGTCAACTAAACATCCATTAGATTACAAATAAAATAAAAATTAAATTGGTTGATTTACCTTAATCTTTTAATCATCTTTAACATAAACAATTTGAATTTAAATTCTAATAAAATCCTTTGTTCTCTTATAACATTTCGACATCACTTTGACTGATATATTTCCAGGTATTATAAGACAACTACTTCTCCAAAGAAGTCGTCAACTTGGGAGCAACTACTCTGATATAATATCTTTGATATCTCTTGGATCAAGACATCTTTAGGAATCCAATCTACATAGACCATGTTCTCGACCGAAACCAATGACGAATCAATGCTCAACCACATTGACAAGGGACACACATAAGACACATGATCTCTACCCCAGACTAAGACTTAAGAGAGTTGTCTAGATATGATTCGAGCTAGGATATTTCAGAATGACTCGAGTCAATCAAGTCGTTAAGTTCAAGAGCGTAGGAATATCAAGATGTACACGCTAGATGTTGGACTAGAGCCTGGGTCGTGTAGTCCATGTGACTCCTCATGCATTCTGTGTGATTACAGTTATATAACTAATTTTCCCGCCCAAATGTTGGTATATATGTTGTTTATTTGTATGATTCTAAACTAACTCTAATTCCTAACTCTATTACGGGTTCTCTACATACTTGAAGGTCTAAGTTTATGCAAGCATCCCAATATCACCGTGCTGAGCATTTTATTGCCTTGTGCTCCATCGTCTGGTTCACCCACTCGATCTAAAAGTGGATAAAAAAATTACCTTTGAATCATACCTAATTACCGCCCACCAAATACCGTTCTAAAGAAATCATATGATCTAATGAATAATTTAAAACGAACTCAATATGTAAAAGCATTATGTATCTATAAGAAAATATCTATTTCAATTTATTTTAGGAAAAAAAAATTACTACCTTGTTTTAATTATTAAGAAAAAATTTAAATAATTATTTTTCTAAATTTAATTAATACTTTTTTGACAGCTAATTTAATTAACACTTATCAATCATGTATAATTACTCTTTTACTATTAATTTTATTGTTTATACATTCATATGATATATGTCCACTCACTTACAATGTTGGTACGCACGGGATATATATTAATATATTAAATGCTTGTTTGTTTGTTTTTAAAGGAAATATGTTTGTTATTATTATTATTTTTAATTATATAACATTATTATAGATTAAAGAGAAAATAGTTTTTAAGAAGTAAATACATTTAAAATGGAATAAATTTATTGTTAATTTATTTTGAAGAATATTTTTTAGATATAAGTATATATAAATGATTAAAAAAATGAAATATATATTATTTAAATAATAACTCTTTAAGAATTTTTTTTTGCACAAATCACAAATGACAAGAGCTATATATAGTATTTTAGTCATGTTATAACAAAATCAATTGCCTGTAAGGAGTGTACAAGCATACTTTAATCCATTATATATAGTTTTTTTTATCATAACAATTAAATCTTGAATAAAAAAAGAGAAAAATGGTCATGAGAAAAAAGGTCATGTAAATGTATAAAAAGTTTTATACAATTATCTAATCATAACTTATTATGTATAATAAATTTATTGACTTTAAAAATAATTATCTTAAAGTAATTGAAACGATAATTTATGATTGAATAATTATTTTATATCGTCCATATAACAAAATCAATTGCATGTGAAGAGTGTACAAGAATACTTTAATCCATTATATATAGTTTTTTTTATCATAACAATTAAATCCTGAATAAAAAAAAGAAAAAGGGTCATGTAATGTATGAAAAGTTTTATAAAATTATCTAATCAGAACTTATCATGTATGATAAACTTATTAATTTAAAAAATAATTATCTTAAAGTAATTAAAATGATAATTTATTATTACATGATGGTTTTACACTGTCTATACATATGCATTAAACTCATAAAAAAACATGCAAATAATTAAAATATTTATATGTTAATTTAGCTATTGTAATTGAATGCTTGTATAAAATATTTTATATTATGAATATATAATCATTTTTCTCTTGATTTAAAGGTACACCAATACTTTTGCGAACTCAAATACAAAATTATGTGTTTTAATGCATAAAATAAGAAAGAAAATTTTATTGCTTCTAGAATAAAAAATACTTTTAAACTCTTCCAACTTCAATCTAAAAATGTACTTAATTTGCCAAGGGCTTTGCACATAGTCAAATGGATCTTCCAAGATCTCGAACATTTATATCCACCAAAGATAATACGGATAAGAGATTTCGCAATCCTCATGAACCAAAAAAATAATCAGAAACGACACAAAACAATCAACGGAAGAAAATAATGTGATAGATTCAACTGTGACCACCATTTTAGAATTTTTCTTTAAAATTTATTAATTTCCATTACAGGTAAGACTCATTTTCAATGTCTGCGGGGAAGGGGTATAATTAGTTTCCTCCAGAAGTCCTTTTTGCACCTATCCCAATGTTTTCTATCATAGTAAACTCTAATTTTAAAAGTTAACTCCAATTTTTTTATTAAATTATAATTTTAGTTCTTTTAATTTTTTAAATTCATAATTTTGATTTCTTTAATTTTTTATTGTAACATTTAATTTCCTTAATTTTATAAATTGATGATTTTAATCTCCCTAAATGAACAAATAATTTTGATCAATTGAGTTATTAAATTAATTATAAATTAAATAAAAATCAATGGGACTAATTTAATAATTAATTCTTTTGAAAATTTACATCTATCGTATTTTTTGTTGGTTGACAATTTACATTAACACACATGAAAATCAATGAGACTAATTTAATAATTAATTCTTTTGAAAATTAATGTAGTAACGCGTATACCTTTTATATGTTAAAAAACTTGAAACAAACATAAATAAAGAATTAATTATTAAAGTTGATATGTAATCAACAAGTGGTTGATCCAATTACTATTGGATTTGATCAATTTAAATAAAGTTTTGAATTCAAGTCTCGTGAATGAAAAAAAATAAAATTAAGAGAATAGATTTTACTAAGAGTGATTAGTTATATTCTCTTACGAATATTAGTCATTAACAAAATTAATGGATATTTCATATTAATAACATAAAAATTAAAAAAAAACCGGATATATAATCAACCTCTCTTAGTTGTTTGTAGAGTTGCAGCTTGTCAATACAGGGCTGACTGTTGGATTAGTTGAACCTGCTTATTGTGAAACAGGTTATGCTGACAAGGTGTAAGTAAATGGCACGAAAGCCTTTGATACCAAAATTTCCATAAAGCGTGTGCTAATTATATAATTAATAATTGGCTCAAACATAAATTAAAATACAGAAAAGTAGTGGTTAACAAAAATCATGAATGGGACTTGATTTTCAGTTTGCGTGACTTATAAATTCACATAGACCAGCAATTTCAAGGTATAATTATTTAGTACTGGGAAAGAATTGGCCAAAGAATACATGAAGATTCGTGCTCCTCCTTGCATGGTATACTTGTAACTGTTAGAATTTTAACAACTATTATAAAATAAAATGCCAAATAAACATCAAACATGTTAAGTTGGATTATCGAGATAAAATTAAAAAAATACTTGAATTTATAGAGTTTGATTCATGTCAGCCCAACATATTGGTAGGCCTAAAGCGAGCTTCTAAACCAAGCTTTTTTGTTGACAAAAAAATGAGAATTTTTCTAAACTAATAATATATTTAATGAAATTGTTCATGTTTTATTTAAAATTATTTTTCGGACTTTTTAGGATGCAAAATCATTTATTAAAGATATTTGAGGCCTCCAAAGGATCTCACACATAGTAACACAAAATGTTATCACTAAGCTATGATCATTGATAGTGTAATATGTTTAAGATACATATATTAATAGTAAAAAAATTATTTTTTGGTGGGCCTAAAGGTTGGGGCTGCCTTACCCTTGGGCCGATCAAACAAACGCAATGAAATATCATAAATATTGATTTTTATGATCTTTCTCAACCAAATCACCTTATTAGTTATGGGATTATCGTTTTCTCTTCATATTAACCTATTAGGAGAGGAGAAATTATTTATTGATTTAATGTGTTGGGACCATAATCATGCCTTAGGTTTTAACCTATTAGGTTTTTCATTATTTTCTAATAGGTTAAACTAGTTTTTGTTCATTAAACTCATTAATTTTCTATTGACAATCTAATGGGTTCACTAAATTATATCATTTATATTGACCCATCTAAATGTAAATACTTAATATAAATGACAATATAATAAGAAACCCATATTACTTAATTAAGAATTATAAAATTTCTAACCATCTCTCACTTGGGCTTCATATTAACCTTGAACATTTATATCACAAATTTTTTTATGTGTGCAACCATATCTTATTTACTTTTAGACTCCCTTTAAATAATCTGATTCATCTCATATAACAACATTGTGGTTTTCATCACAACCTAACGTAACTAAGCCACAATGATAACCACAACTGCTCATACTTGATGACATAGATCAACTATGGATAAGTGACATGAAAATTACATGTAATGTGATTTTAATCATGTTTATTTCCAATTACTCAAAACTTTATTCTTTATAGAGATCAATCTTAATGCAACATAAACATTGCACATAAAACTAGCTCAAAATATGATGATAAACATCAATTTTATTTCTGCATAAAGTCCAAACAATACAAATATATAGAAAATATAGGATATAAAACATAAAGGAGACTCCCATATGAGTAGTGTGCTCATGAAAAATATTAGGTGCAAAACCTTTAGTAAGTGGGTTAGCTAGTATGGAATCACTCCCTATATGCTCTATGGGAATTTGCCTATTCTAAATTATTTTCTTAACAACCATAAACTTGATGTTAATGAATTTTTACTTGGTTATACTTCTCTTATTGTTGGAGTATTGAACTGCTGAGTTATTATCACAATAAATCCTTAATGGTCTTTCAATGTCATCAACCACATACAAACTAGTGATTAAGTTTCACAACTATATTACATGGTTTGGATGTCTCAAAACAAGCGAAGAAATTTGCAACCATGGTCGAAGACGCTACGAGAGTCTGTTTTGCAAACTTCCAAGAGATAGCTCCTTCAACCAACACACACACACACACACACATATATATATATATATATATATATGTGTGTGTGTGTGTGTGTGTGTGTGTGTGTGTGTGTGTGTGTGTGTGTGTGTGTGTGTGTGTGTGTGTGTGTGTGTGTGTGTGTGTGTGTGTGTGTGTGTGTGTGTGTGTGTGTGTGTGTGTGTGCATATATGTATCAAGATGTGGAGTCTTTGCCGTCTTGACACCTAAGAAAATCAGAATTTGAGTACTTGATGATCTCCAAATTATTAGATTTATGATAAGTGAGCATGTACCCTTTTGTTATCTTCAAGTAATGCATCATGTGATTTGCTATCTTCCAGTGCTACATTCCAAGATCATTCAAGTATCCCCAGAACTCTTACGACAAATGCTATGTCGAGACGAGTATAAACTTGAGCATACATCAGACTTCCTACTACTGACGAATAGAGAATCTTTTGCACATAAATTCTTTCAAGGTCATTACGAGACATTGTTTGGGACTAAATTTGTCTCCTTTAGCTATTGGAGTATCTTCTGATTAACTATATTTCATGCTGAATTTATCTAGGAGCTTATCAATATAACTCTCTTGTGATAATCTTAGGATACCTTGAGAGCGATCTCTTAGTATCTAGATACCTAACACAAAAGAGGCTTCCCCAAAATCTTTCATTTCAATTTTTTTTGTTAGAAATCTCTTAGTATCATGCAAGAAGCCTATATCGTTGCTAACAAATAGTATATCATGCACATATAATACCAAGAATTAGGGGTGTGCAATGGGCTAGGTCGATCGGGTATGAGCCAAAGAACCCCATCTAGCATATCCTTGTGAGTTGCCATATGTGTTCCAAAAATGTCCGAAGTGCACTTTTGGTTTGAGCGAGTGTTAGGTTCTCGGTTCAGTTTGATTATCAAACCCGTAAATGGAAAATAGAACAAAGAGATTTAGATTTCAGAGGACAAAATATCATCTTATTTTAAAATTTCAATCTTTACAAAATACAAATCATGAATCGTCAGAGAACCAAATACAAGATGAAAAAATAGAAAATTTATATAAGAGAATTGAACCATTCCAAGCCTTCAACAGGGTAACCTTGTCGCAAAATCAACGTGGACGAATTTAATACTTTTGAAGCATCTCTCTAAATTCTCCTTCATCAATTCATGGTGACAGTCTTCTCAGCAACAATGCCCTGAATAGCTTCAAAAGTTGAATGGTTTTCCATTCTTTTTTCACATGAAGCCTCTTAAACATTTGTCTTAGACAAACTAACAACAAACAATTAATTATGCTAATGAAAATGTGTCACAATCAATCAAATTGGCATGAAAAATTACTAAAAAATGTCATTAAAGATTCCAGTTTATCTAGGGACTATGGACCCTATGTCCCAAGAAACTCCGCTAGTGGTTGCAACGGTTATTTTTCATCTTTTGTCTGTTAATTTTAAAAAATAAAATTAATTTTTTTATTTGTTAAGAAGAGGTTCTTACTGAAGAATGGTTCTTCCACTTGGACAATGCATCTCCGCACTCCAATAATCGAACCGAATAAAGGTGAGCTCATTCAGTGACAAATTGTTCAACGGTTCACACATAAAGTTGCTCAGAATAATCTTACCAAACACAAACTCAATCTAGTCCACCTCTTGACACATTAAATTGACAAATTATACAAGTTAGATTATGCTGATTGGGTTACATAAGTCAATCCAACTCATTTTAACAAGTTATATAAATGAATTGATCCACCAAATTAAACCCCATTTTAATATCTTATTCCCAAATGTAAAAACGTCCCCAAGACAACCAACTTTGGGGCTTCAGAGGCATGCATGGAAAAACAGCTATTAACTCATTCTAATGGCTGGGATGCTAACAAAATTTGTGGTTTTTTTTTTGGTGAATACAAAAGTTGTGGTTTGCATCAATAACACTTTTTTATTCTTAACCATTTAAAGGCTTGTTTGATATGAAATTTAAAATGAAAGTGCAAAAGAAGTGTAAAGGATAGAGGAAAATAACCTCCTATAGACTGTTGTAACAAATAACAAACTTCATCCTTATGGTTAGAGTAGTTAGGTCTAGGTCTATATAAAGCTATCCTCTCTTCTCTGTAAAGTGTATTCTTGTGTATATAAGAATTCAAGATATATCAAAGCAAATGCATATTCAGAAATCTCCTTACATGGTATCAGATTAAGCCACTCGATCCACATCCATGGCTTCCGCCTCCATGGTTTTTGCTCCCCAAACCTTCTCTTCCGCTATCTCTTGCAAGCTCACCGACGACAACTTTCTCACCTGGATGCAGCTTGCCGAATCCACCATCAAAGGTCACCGCTTGAAACAACACATTGTTGGGGATCACGCGATTCCCTCGTAGTTTCTCATCAAAGAAGATGAAGCAACCGATTCCGTCAACCCTGCTGATGAAAACTTCGAGCAGCAGGATAATCTTCTCAAATCTTGGCTTCTTGAATCGATGAACAACCAATTTCGCGTTCGCGTCGTTGGTTGCGTCTGGTCGCACGAAATCTGGGCCATCCTCAAAACCTATTTCTCTTCCCAAATGAAAGCGCGAATCAAGCAGCTTCGCATTCAACTTCGCAACACCAAGAAGAAAGGGTCAATAAGTGAGTATGTGGTCCAGATCAAGCAGATCGTAGAAACCCTTGGTGCAATCGGCTCTCCCTTAATAGATGAAGAACACATTGATGCAATTTTTGATGGTCTCCCTGAAGAATAAGATGGGCTTATCACCTCGTGTCTCACGCGATCTGAACCCTTCACTGTTCCTCAAATCGAAGCCTCCCTCATGCATCAAGAAGAAAGATTGAAGCGTCATAAACAAAAGGGACACAACCCTCATTCAAGCACACACTATGCATAGTCAGACCCAATCAAGAAGAGGGCTTTCCAACCCTTATCGCAGTCATGGTCCAGGTAGATCAGGAACTCGTGGCAGAGGGCGCGGTGGCAGATCCACTTCCACCTCTTCCACTCAAGGTCGTGGTCCAAAGCTTCAATGCCAACTCTGTGGCCGTGTTGGTCACTCTGCATTTCACTGTTGGTACCGCTTTGATGAAAATCTCATCGAACCAACACCCCATGCGACCCACAACCCAAATGACAACTCCACTAACCACTTTGCTCAGGCTATGCTTGCCACTGCTTCCAATCAAGTTGATGATTCTTGGTATCCTGACACTGGTGCCACTCATCATCTAACACATGATCTTGGTAATCTCATGATAAAGAATAAATACAATGGAGGTGAGCGTGTGCATGTGGGTGATGGTACTGCTCTAACTATTTCTCATACTGGACACTCATCTTTTTCTTCAAAAAATCCTCATATTCACTTCACACTACAAAATCTCTTATATGTTCCTAATATAACCAAAAATCTTATTAGTGTTTCCTAATTTGCTAAGGATAATGGTGTTTTCTTTGAATTTCATTCTAATAAGTGTGTGGTTAAATGTCAGGAAACCCAGCAGGTTCTTCTTCAAGGTCATCTCAAGGATAAACTCTATGTCTTTGAAGACCTGAAGCTCACTCCACCAAGATTAAAGTCTTTTGTGTTTGTCCATAATTCTATTGTTCTTGCAAATGATTTTGATACCTGGCATAGAAGGCTAGGTCATTGTTCAAATAAAATTGTCAAACATGTTATGAACCTTTGTCGTATTCCTTGTTCTGAGAAAAATAAATTAGTGTGCCAGGCATGTTGTCTTGGCAAGTTGCACAAATTGCCATTTTCAATTTATGATTCTGTTTATCACTATCCTCTTGATCTGATTTATATTGATGTATGGGGTCCCTCCCCTACACCTTCAAAAGAAGGCTATAGATACTATATTCTGTTTATGGATGCTCACAGTAAATTCACTTGGCTGTATTTTCTACATAACAGGTCCCAAGTTCCATCAATTTTCATCCAATTCAAAACAATGGTAGAATTACAATTCAATAAAAAGATCAAAGCTCTGCAAACTGATGGTGCCAAGGAGTACCTAGTGCTGACTAAGTACCTTGCAGATCATGGCATCAGACATCGCATATCTTGTCCTCATACACATGAGCAGAATGGTGCTCCTGAAAGAAAGCATCGCCACTTGACTGAAACCGACCTCACTTTGCTAGCAGCCTCTTGTCTTCCTTCCAAGTTCTGGGCAGAAGCATTCAGCATTGCCACTTTCATCATAAATCACATTCCCTCTCCAGTAATCCACTATAAGTCTCCCTTTGAAGTTCTTTTTCACAAAACACCTGACTACTCCATTTTTAAACCATTTGGGTGCCTTTGCTATCCTTATCTTTGACCCTACACCAAAACCAAACTTGAGTTTCGATCCACCCCGTGCATATTCCTTGGCTACAACACCAAATACAAAGGCTACAAATGTATCACCAACTCTGGAAGGGAGTACACTGTTAGACACATTATATTTGATGAAACACAATACCCTATGATAGCAAATCCATCCTTTTTTGCTCCAAACACCACTATTTCCCCCACTCAGCCTACTCTCCCTCCTTCTATAGCAACCATCAATCCTATCAATCCTCCTGCTCCAACACTAGCTGCACCCATCACTCCCATACCAGATCCCATTCCCCCCCATATCTATCACACCTATCACTGAGCACTCTACTCCTCCTAACTCTGCAACTAATACCCATCCTATGATTACTAGAGCTAAATCTGGCATCTTCAAACCTAAAGCCTTATTGACAGAGATGACTCCAAGGTGTACCAAGGATGCACTGCAAAATCCTCAATGGTTAGCTGTAATGAAGGCAGAATATATGGCACTTATGCAGAATAACACATGGGATTTAGTCCCTTTGCCCCCTCATAGAAAGGCTATTGGCTCCAAATTGATCTATCGCTTGAAATACAATGCTGATGGCTTTGTAGCCAGACACAAAGCTCGACTGGTGGCTCAAGGGTTCTCTCAAAGACCAGGCCTTGATTGCAATGAGACATTCAGTCCTGTTATTAAACCAGCCACTATTCGCATAGTCCTGAGCATTGTAGTCACTAGAAAATGGGATATCCGACAAGTGGACATCAACAATGCTTTTTCTAAATGGGACCATTCAAGAGGAAGTCTATATGCAGCAACCAGAAGGTTTCACTTCTGCCAATTCCCATCTTGTTTGTAAACTGAAGAAGTCTATCTATGGGCTCAAGCAGGCACCAAGAGCCTGGTTTTCCAAGCTTGCATCTAGTCTGATTTCTTTTGGGTTTAAGCCAACTAGGTGTGATACATCTCTGTTTGTGCATGCTACACCAAAATTTATCACCTACATTCTGGTTTATGTTGATGATATCATTATAACAGGCAGCTCCACCTTTGCAGTCCAATCTGTGATTTCTAAACTTCACTCTTTGTATCCTCTCAAAGACCTAGGCACCTTACATTTCTTTCTAGGCATTGAAGCCAACTACACCACTACTGGGGCTCTTCTCCTATCTCAATCCAAATATATGATTGATCTTTTAGCCAAAGTCAATATGCATAATGCCAAACCCATAAAGACTCCTCTGGCCCCTGGTTCAAAACTGCATATGGATGGTACAAATTCCTTTTTTGACCCAACTCTCTTCAGATCTGTAGTTGGAGCCCTGCAATATGCCACCATCACTCGTCTAGATATAGCTTATGCAGTAAATAAGCTTTGTCAATTTATGCACAGCCCTCTTGAAAGTCATTGGAAGGCCACAAAACGTGTACTCAGATATCTCAATGGCACAGTTGATCATGGTTTAGCTTTTTATCCTTCCCAGCATCTCTTCATCACTGGCTATAGTGATTCAGATTGAGCTTGTGACTCATCTGACATGCGGTCCACCTCAGGCTTCTGTGTTTATTTAGGAAACAATCTTGTGTCATGGCTTGCAAAGAAGCAATAGTCAGTCTCTAGGTCCAACACTAAGGCAGAATTCAGAAGTTTAGCAGCTCTAGTTGCTGAAATTAAATGGCTCCAGTCTCTCCTTACAGAATTGCATATTGTTCAAACAAAGCCTCCTTTGTTGTGGTGTGATAATCAAGGAGCAGTGATGATAACAGCTAATCCAGTTCTGCACTCCAAATCCAAACACTTTGAATTAGATCTTTGGTTTGTTCGTGAAAAGGCTGCCAATGGTGAAATAATTGTCAAGCACATCCCCTCCCAGTTTCAAGTAGCTGATCTGCTCACCAAGGCTCCTTCAAGCAATACCTTTTTAAGCTTTTGACCCAAACTAAATGTTCATCAACTACCCACACTCAGTTTGCGGGGGATGTAAAGGATAGAGGAAAATAACCTCCTATAGACTGTTGTAACAAATAACAAACTTCATCCTTATAGTTAGAGTAGTTAGGTCTAGGTCTATATAAAGCTATCATCTATTCTCTGTAAAGTGTATTCCTGTGTATACAAAAATTCAAGATATATCAAAGCAAATGCATATTCAGAAATCTCCTTACAAGAAGAAAGCACTCTTCTCATTTGGAAGGAAAAAACACGGGAAATAAAAGTAATGGATCCCACATGTAGTGAAGAAAATCAACATGAAGACAAAATTTTAGCTTATAATCTCAAAAATGCCTTTCTAATCGTCGAATCGGTTGTGTTGTGAACTTGTGCGGCATTGTTTTCTCTTTGGCAGTGTGACAAATCCTGATAAGCATCTCTTTCTCAATTTCCATGGACAAATATTTAATTTGATTTATATTTATTTAAAATATAAAAATAATTTATAATTATTTATTTAATTAAAAAAATGTACACGTTTTTTGCGTTAATAATACTACATTAATTACATGATTAAAAAATGAATTAGCTAATAATTACATTAATTACATGATTAAAAAATGAATTAGCTAATAATTTTTAATTTTTATTTATTAAAAATTTATTACACGATGCATTACTTAATATAAAGATATAAACATCCTATATTAAAACATCATTATTTCTTATTTCTTATTCAATCAACCAAGTAAAGAGATAGTTTTTAGTTCCTTTTTACATTTTTTTCTTTCTGTCTAAATATCTAAAAATATCTACTTTGTTTTTACTTTTTTATTCTGCTTTTTAGATATTGGCATTCTTGGAAAAATTGAGGACATGTTTTTAAAATGAGCTTTGGACTTTGGTAAACATACCCTGTGAATACTTTTGTCCCAATTTTAAGATGGTTCCAAACAAATTTTAACAACGAAACTATGCCACTATTATTATCAGTGTGTGGTGACTATGGGGGCGCAGGTGGCATTTTAGAAGTCAATCAAGATCATGAGTGCATGAGTGATAATAATAGCACTGCTGCTAAGAAATAAGAGGCTGAAAGAAAATGACACGAGGAGCAATGGTGACAAACAGCGAGTAATAATAATATTATGGATTTTTAGATGATTTTAATATCGTTTCTAATTAAAATTAGTTTTGTTTTAGTAATTCATGTGATAAAAAATTAATATAAATTACCAATATAAAATTTTATTATTGATTATAAAACAACAATAAAAGTATATAAAAATTATTATTATTATTATTGAGACGATGTCTAGGGTGCGAAAGTGAAACTACTTTCGCACCCTAAGAAAGTTTGACAAAAAAAAAAGTAAGCAATGCGAACTGTCCGATTAGTGAAAACCAAATCTAACGGTCCTTATTTTTTCCTTGCAACTGGTAGTAAATGGATGCCTCGACTTGTGTGTCTGCTATCCCCCCACGCGCTTTTGAAGTTTCAAAGCATCCCTTGACAACTGTTTTGCTTTCCCTGTCATACACTACCCGAGACAATGCAATTACGAAAGGTTTTTTCAAAAGCAAAGGAAACAATCTTTTGAAAAACTACAGCCGGCGATTTAGCGATTAATGCGATACCGTAGCAGAAGTCGCGATTCGAGCAGAGCGTTGTCTTCGTCGCAGTAAAACGATCGAAGAAGAGCGTTGTGTCCATTGAGGACGATTGAAACAAAGGACGAAAGAAATCCCAGGTTGGTGGAGCTTTGGGGGCAGATCGCCAGATCCGCAACCTCCCTTTCCTCCTACGTGAATAACCTGAAGAAGGGTATGCCTTAGTCGATTGTAGTTTTCCTTTTGCATGTGTTTGTTGGGACTAGGTTGGCAATGGTATCGTTGCTGACCTCGGTCGGTATTCGTTATTACGGTTTTAGTTCGGTTGAGTTGTCCTTTATATTGAACTGGTTGTTATTATGGTTTTGTGAATGTTGTCCATTTTGCAAATTGTGTTGGCCGAATGTTGTAATGTCTTGTGTGTTGTTAAGTGTTGTAGTTTTTCACATGCATGTTGTGTGGTTTGCAAAATATATTTTAGTTTGAACATGCATGGTGTCTTGTATGACCAGTAGTTTTGCAAATTGCAAAATATGTGTTAGTTAGTTTTGCAAATGTGAAATTTGGATGGAGAGTAGACATTATTTAGTGAAAGTAAATGACACCCAAACAAAAAGGCTGAAGTGGTGAAGTATAATTGTCACTGAATAGCAGGCCTAATAAGAAAAACAATCATTCGTTTGTTGTGGAAATAAGAAAGTTCACCCTTTGAAGGTGATGAAGAAAGAAAAATAGCAGTGGTTTGGTATTTTGTTTTTGTGTTTGTGATGCCAAAAAATTGATCTGCAAATATTAGACAAATAAAGATAAAGTTCATAACAGAGGATGTATGTGATTATAGCAACGGTTTTAGTTTGGTTGAGTAGTCCGTTTTGTTGTTTGGTTGTTATTGTTGTGTTTTGATTGATGTTTCTTTTGCAATTTGGGTTGCCTGAATGTTGTACCGTGTTGAGGTTTGTTGTTATATTATGTGTTGTAGTTTTGAAGATGCATGTCGTTTGTTTTGGACAATTTAGAAGGAAAATTTGTATAAAGTTGTTAGATGTGAATATTTTCATGGGATGAAGAGTTATCTATCAATTTAGTGTAGTTGTAGAAGCAAAGCTTCATGGTGAATCAAAGGTGATTCAAAGGTGTTTTGATGATAACAATGATGATAACAAAAGATGATGACAAAGGTGATGACAAAAAGCTCAAAGATCAATCAAAGAACAACTCAAGTGAATCAAGAACAATTCAAGAGTTCAAGAAAAGAATCAAGAAGAATTCAAGACTCAAGAAGAAAGCCTAGAATCAAGAATCAAGATTCAAGGTTCAAGATCTCAAGAATCAAGATCAAGATTCAAGACTCAAGATTCAAGAATGAAGAAAAGACTCAATCAAGATAAGTATTAAAAAGTTTTTCAAAACTTTGAATAGCACATGAGTTTTTGACAAAACCTTTTACCAAAGAGTTTTTACTCTCTGGTAATCGATTACCATATTGTTGTAATCGATTACCAGTAGCAAAATTGTTTTGAAAAAGTTTTCAAATTGAATTTACAACGTTCCAATTATTTTCAAAAAGCTGTAGTCGATTACAATGATTTGGTAATCGATTACCAGTGCCTTTGAACGTTGAAATTCAAATTCAAATGTGAAGAGTCACATCCTTTCACACAAAAAGCTTTGTGTAATCGATTACACTAATTTGGTAATCGATTACCAGTGTTTGTTTCTGAATAAATCAAAAGATGTAACTCTTCAAAAGGTTTTTGACTTTTTCAAATTAGTTTTAAGTTTTTCTAAAAGTTATAACTCTTCTAAATGGTTATCTTGACCAGACATGAAGAGTCTATAAAAGCAAGACTTTGTTTTGCCTTTCAATATACTTTTACACTTATTCAACAATCCTTTATTGGCCTTGAATCTCTTTGAACTTCTTCTTCTTCTTTGTACCAAAAACTTTCTAAAGTTTTCTGGTTTTCTAAACCTTGAGAACTTGTGCTATTCATCTTTTCATTCTCTTCTCCCTTTGTCAAAAAGAATTCGCCAAGGACTAACCACCTGAATTGTTTTTGTGTCTCTCTTCTCCCTTTTCCAAAAGAACGAAGGACTAACTGCCTGAATTCTTTTGTGTCTCCCTTCTCCCTTGTCAAAGAATTCAAAACGACATAGTCTGAGAATTCTTTTGATTCTTCCCTTTCCCTAATACAAAAGTGTTCAAAGGACTAACCGCCTGAGAATTCTTTTGTATCCCCATTCACAAAGTATCAAAGGTTTAACAGCCTGAGATCTTTGTCTCAACACATTGGAGGGTACATCCTTTGTGGTACAAGTAGAGTACCATCTACTTGGGTTTGACTGAGAACAAGAGAGGGTACATCTCTTGTGGATCAGTTCTAGTGGAGGGTACATCCACTAGGTTCAAAGAGAACAAGGGAGGGTACATCCCTTGTGGATCTTTGCTTGTAAAAGGATTTTTACAAGGTTGAAAGAAATCTTAAGGACCGCAGGTCGCTTGGGGACTGGATGTAGGCACGGGTTGTTGCCGAACCAGTATAAAAACTCTTGTGTGTTTGTTTCCTTCTTCCCTACTCTTTTACTTTCCGCTGTGCATTTAATTTCCGCTTTTACTTTCTGTTAAGTTTCTCTTCTACTCCTCATTCTCTTAACAATTTAGTAAAAGCCTTAAAAGAGTAATTTTTAATTAGTAAAGGTTTAGGAATAATTAATTCAACCCCCTTCTTAATTATTCTGAGGCCACTCGATCCAACAGTGGTTGTCAGCGTCTCTGCGTAGTGGTGCCATGGAAAGGAGTTCGTCATCGTACACCTCCAAGGCCCGAAGTCGCGTGTTTTGTCTGTGTAACATAGAGGCTCCACTAGTGACATCGTGGACTGAGGAAAATCCAGGGAGGCATTTTTATGGTTGTGGTCTATACAAGGTAAGGAATATTTATTTGGGGCATATGAAAAAAAAATGAATTCGGTAGGGATTGATTTATGTGTTAATTGTTGATTGTTATTGGTTATATTGGGCATGTAGGATACAGGTGGGAAAGGGTGTAATTTTTTTCAGTGGCATGATCCAGTTGACAACAATCGTCAAAAGAAGATCATTGTAGCCTTGATGAAGGAGGTTGATGAATTGAAGTTGAGGGAAAAGGGTTTGCAAAGCAGGATCAGTGAAATAAAGATGAAGGAAAAATGTATATGGATTTTATTGGTTGTTTGTTTGGTTTGTATTTGCTTCTTATTGTGTTTGTTATGTAGCAGAGGAGTGTAATTTGATAATGTAGGAGGGGGGAATTTAATTAGGCAAATGGTTTTTGGTTTTTTGTAATGTGCACTGTAATTATGGAATTGGTTTGTTAATGGGTGTTAAAATTTGTTAATGTTGTGAATGGAATATTTATTGGGCAGATTGTTATAGTAATGATGGTATATTGGTTAATGATGTTATATTTAGTTGTGATGGTATGGGTGAGGGTCATTTCAAAGGAGAAGGCATGTGTAGCTTAAGCATTTTATGAACACCACTTGAGGCATGTACAATTGAAGTTGTCCATTTGGCATAATACAGACCAAGTAACTAATATCTGTACATAGTAATGAATAAAATTAAGTTTTTAATAAAAACATATTTTCTTAAATTAGAATTTTTATACATAGTAAAATTGTTTACTTATACCATGAATGAATAAGAAATGATGATAATTGTGACATTTTTGTATATAATTATTATAAAAAGCTTATATGGTATTTAGACAGTGAGGTAGCATTAAAAAAAATTATGGGTTGTTAATTTGTAGAGTTGCTCAAGTTGGTAAGAATGGGAGGTTGAAAAAAGTTTAATAAGATGGCTGATATAACAAAATTCGAACTGCTGAGTAGGGCCCAAGAATGCAAAGAAAGGCAATGGGCCCAATGAATGAAAAGAAACCCAATGTGCAAATAGCAAAGTGCTGACTACGACCCAATGAATGCAAAGAAAGCCAATGGGCCCAATACGTCAAAAGAAACCGAAGTTGCAAATAGCAATATTCATAATATATGTAGTGTTCAACGTCAAATACGGAAATTGTTCAGCAAATTAAAAAAGATGGACAAGTTAAAAGTACATAAAAAGAATTTAACGATCCAATTTATTTTGCGGCGGATCACAATTTCCCATATTTTGCCGTAGATCCTGCAATAGAAGGAGACCTCATCACCGTGTGAGGAATCAGTATCCCTGAGGAATTGATACCATGGTTCTATAACATATCTGTTCATTCCATGAAGGACCTCAACATTCCACTGTAATGGAGGTCCAACTTTTTTGAGGATGGTCATGTGTTGACTGCAGGCATTTACATGTGGCATGACACAATTTGGAAGTCTCTGCATGGCAGAAAAAAGACTGTCATATATAAGCAACAATTTGTATAAGGAACTTGGAAGAGGTTCTTATGGTTACCACTTACCAGCGGTCCCGGTGCACCAAGCATTGACTGTGAAATTTGAATTGTCCAAACATACTCTCTTGAGAACAAGAGTGGCCTCCCGCAGCTCTGGTGCTGTAGATCGGGGGTGAAATAAATGTCAAAAGTGGATTTGTTTTCCATTGCCAGGAATGTAATGGTCACAAATTCATAGATTGCCAAATCTTTTCTTAAGTGGTTTAGTCCATCGGCAAAGTAGACTTTGTTGTGATGCTGTCTTAGTCTGATATAAAACGTTGTGCCATGATATCTCAAGCGGACAAAGCAAGGGTATACTTGCCATTGTCGGTGGTAAAAATAAGGCACTTCTATGGTGTCCTACAAAAACCATCGTCAGAAAAACAAAATCAGAATATGGCAATGAAAATGAAAGAAAAAAAAGCCAAAAAATGGGTAAATAAGATAACCGTATTGTTTTGGAACGGTGCTGTGAACTGCAAGATTAAGGGTTGTGGGTTAACTGGATATTGAATCTGCAGTGACATACAGTGCAATAATTAAAACGAAGTATGTCACAGAAATATGTGGACAAATTTAGTTAAAGCAAATATGTGTTTAGTTAACAAATTTAGATTTTGATGGACACACGGTACTACGATAATGACATTCGAGTGGAATTCAGAGTGAAGAATAAGAACAGAAAAGTGCAGGTAAATGAAAGTCATATTTCGTGTATATTCAAATAAAGTTTAGTTAATTTACATATAACCTATATGAGTCGTTCAATCTGGGTCAGCCAAAAATTATAAAAAAAACATAATGCTATCTGAATTTCATGGTAGGGATCCTAACAGGAGTGCGTTACATTTAATCAGCATGCATGAGTGGAATATTGGCATTTTAATATCAATGAACACAACAAACACCACAAAAACATGAGGTTTATTGTGGTGTGTGGAAATGAAAGGATAAGAAATCGAAGAAAATAGTTGACACTCATAGTTTTCATGGTTCATAGACAGAACAGATTAGTAGAAGTCGACCGAAAACGTAAACATGTACCGACAAAAGCCACAAGGTAACTTAGTTATTCGTTTTACACTTGCCCTGCTTGTAATACATGCAGATGATGAGTCTGAAGTCGTGGTTGTGTCGGTTGAGTGAGGCGGTGAGTCTGAACTCATGGTTGTCTCGGTCTCGGTTGAGTGGGACGATGAGTGTCAACTGTTGTTGGCTGGCGGTTCAGTGTTTTTTTCCGTTCTGAATGGGTAACGAATGAGGCGTGGATGTAAAAGAATAAATGTGGTCAGGAGAAGTGTCGGAGTCACATATGAATTTCGCGAAAAGATGTATTGTATGATGAATCGGGGAATGCAAAAGAACTGGGAATTGTGGATGTCTGGTGGTGCAGGTAGGCGAAGTGTTTTTTTTGTTAATATATGAGTAGTATGAAAAAAAATTAAAGACAAAAGTATACGTAAGTAATATTACTAATAATAATAATAATGATTAATGACCATGCATTTATTTTGTACGTCAGTAAAAAAATTAATAATTTATAATATGAATTGTTTTTGCATGTACATGTTTTAAATAGTTGTAAATATTATTTGGGTTGTGTTTGAAATAAGTAGAGGTTGGTCAAAAATATTTTTTTTTACATTTAATATGGAGTGAGGCAAATAATTGTAAACGAATTTAAAAGATGTACTGTATGAGTATTACGGGAAAATAGCAGTGATCAGCGAACCATCCAAAAAAACCACTTAAAAGCCTTTGACATGCAATATTAAAGTAACATATGTAAAATGATTGGCCATGGTGTTCAGCACAAAAAGATTGTAAAAAAAATTTACCGCTCGTGACGCAAAAGTATTACAAAAAATATATGTATCGTGACTGTGTAAGCAATTGATTTATGCACCAGCAGTAAAAAATAGAAGCAATTGTTCGTACGACGAGATGGTTACGGTCGTAGGTGCAGTCAACATTTCTGACGTTGATTGTCAAAGACACATACCCATGGTGAACAAATAATGGAAAAAAACAAAAGTGAACGGATCCTCAGTGTTTGGCATGGATACAGTCATGCCATTTGTGCTCTGCATTTCTAATCAAGTCTCCCTTGTGCTGGTTGTGTGTCCCTAACAGCAGGATCATTGCCACCTTCATTCTGACTGCCTTTTCTTCTAGCTGCAGTTATATGTCATAAAGTACGACATTTACATTATGGACTACATGAAACGAAATATGGACATGCCACATATGAAATAAAATTAAAATTAACAAATTCGAATAACACTTGCAATTCTTACCACTCCATACAAGAGGCTGATAAATAACTCCTCCATTTGCATCCATTCTAGGACCCATAATGCAGATTTCTCACTACAATTAATGAATAAACATTTTTTGTGTTTCATTATCTGTCAAAAATAACACTAATTTGTAGTCAATGTCTTATGTATTTAAAATTCACCTGGATCCACAATTTGGGATTCCTCTGGCTTCCGCAATATCCCAACAATCCATTCCATCAAAGCCAATAACGAATTCTTGTGTTGGAAACACAATTTCTAGAACACTCAGCATGACATTGGTCTGTTTACATAATTATTGTTACTCGATGATTATATAACAATATGTGATGGATCTGACACAAAAAAATTTAAAAATATATAAACAAATCATGATTTTAATGGTATCTTTGCGTTCATATGCGGTTTGACTTGTGAGGTCACAATCTAGATGATAAATTTTTCTGTCATGAATGTCTATGACCATGAGATACCAATGAGCTGAATTTTGAACAATCGAAATGTAAATATGAAAAATTAAATCAAAACAAAAATTGAAATTAAATAAATGTTGACCCTATAACTATTTGTAGCCAGTTATTTAAATTTTGTATAGCTTAATGATGATATTTGTTTTTCGTTACAAACATTACTTACTAGGTTCAAGTTGGAAAATGGTGGCATCCAATCCTTTCCATAATGTTGAATAAGAGTTTCCACTGGACATCCATTAATGACGTCCACCTGTAATGATATTCAAATGACAGTTTTTGGAATGAATTACAAAAATTATAAAAGGTTAATTCATTTTTGTATTCTATTCAATAACCATATAAAGTATGGTATACCGCAAAGGCTGGTGGCATACACCAAACACTCCTGGTGCAGTAGAGTTGGCTATAAGCAACCTTCAAAGCCATGAATAGTATTATCTGCAATGCATTGAATAACAAATTTAACAAATTCGAATGTTGTCACTATTTTGTAGCATGTATACAATACCATAGTTTCGGATGATCCATATACCTCCTCCCTTACTGGCTTATTGGGACACAACGACTGAAAGGTTTTTCGTGTGCCCAAGTTGTTTCCTTCCCTATATAAAATTTCGTTCCCGCTATTACAACAATTAAAATAAAAGAAAACAAACATTTCGATGTTAGTTGAATTCCAAGTAAAGAGTACCCATCAATATATATGAACGAAAACTTATGTATAAGTATCACTATACTGTCAGCTACGTACCTCGGGTCCACATTAGGGTTGAACACATAAGCACAAGCCCGTGTCTCCTTAAATGTAAGATTCATGTCCACAGTTGGCTTGAAGCAGCAGGGCATGTCCTGTGCATGTAAAACATATTAATATTATGCAAGAGTATAGTTAAGCAAATAGAAATGGTATGAATTGCAACACCTTAGGAATTGTATGTGTGTATCCCCTACTGGAATTGGTCCGAGTCCTATGAAAGATCCGGCTTGGGTTGTTGTTGCTGATGTTTCCCGATGAACTGCCCCTACTTTGTTGCATTTTTTTAGCATTCGAAGGTTGTGAATGTTGCTCAATTTTTGGCTTCTTTGAAGTCCGATAACTGTCTTGGGGGAAACTCAACTTCCTAGGCGCCATTAAGGTTTCTTTCTTGTTCTTGCCCTGGATTACATGCACGTCAGAAAACGATCCGAACCAAATTTTAGTATGTAAGTTTTTCGCAATACGGATTAATAAATATGTTTCAACTTTGCTGTCAGTCCAATAACGTAGTTGCTCATGAATGGTTCGGGTGGGGAGGACTCATCTGTCGTGTTCGCCTGGTTCGGTCCTGAAAGGTTTACTATTTTCGGAGACAAGTAGGTCGTTTTACTTTCCTGAGTCACACATTTTCCCTTCATTCCCATTAGCAACGACTTGATAAATTCATCATCGTCGTCCCCTGGTATGAATATGGTTTCAATATTGTTCAAAGTTGCCTTCAATTTGGAGTATGCTTCGTTTTTCGTCGACCTTAGTGTCGGGGTGGACACCGACTTGTTAGGATTTTGACACCGAAGTGTTTGATCATTCAGACAAGTATTTTGGGTTCCACTCATTGCTACATCGTCCATAGCATCTTTCGTTGACTCATTCTGGTCTTGCTTCACGAAGTTGCAGATGACCTTCAACATTGTGTAGTTAGTGTTTTCGATTGCATCCAGTCTTGTTTTGTTATGCTTGTCCATGTTTTCAATCGTTTGACTCAAATGCTTCATGCGAACGTGAAATATGTGTAAATCCTCGTAATGTAACATTCATTTACGATTTAGTACATATTTGGTTTTATTTTTTTGTCATGAAATTAAGTTCATATGAAAACATAAAACAGGTGTTAAAGTGAAGGACAATGTTGCACCTTTATTGCATCGATGACATCATCCAAGGTTGCAGCAGCAGAGGTATGACAAAGGACCCCTTTATCCTTTTCCAGAGGCGATGTAGCCATATTGGTTGCGAATGGTTCCTAAGGGAAGTTCAAAGCAACAATGGGTCACAATGAAATGTGGCAGCATATGATGAATGTTGTGCACCTGCAAATACAAAAAACCCATTCAAAGCAACATGGTGTACCTGCAAAGAATGTTGTGTCCCAGCTTCGTCCTCCGTCCGAACCGATGTTTGTGCCTCTTTGTGTGCATTCCTTGTAGACATGCAACAACGTTGACTAATATCAGACAAACAACCAACAAAGGTAGTAGAAGGACCAGAGTATTTGTGATATTTAATGGCGACACTCATCGTGTATCATGTCTCCCCAGCCTGTCGCAGTCCATGAATATGAAGTTCGGAAGGCTGATGAGGGTTGCGAAAGAGAGTTTGTCGGGTTGTGGACTTGTGGTTGTCGTAGACCGATATTGTAACTGACAACGGTGGGTGCAATGATTTTGCAAAGGCACGATATTGCTAAAGTATTGTAAAATAATAATAAGTATATATATATATATATATATATGTAATATTTTTAGTGAAAGCTGAAGGAAGTGGTTAGTAAAACGTTGTCTCTGCGTGAGGGTAAAAGTTGAAGGAGCAAAAGCCAATTTCATGGCAGCCAAAATCCAATTACGAAGCAAGCAATGGTAGGATTGATTAGATTGATTTGATGGACACTCATATCAGGCTTTACATTTCCTAACAAAGCAAATATTTTAGTAAATTTTGTTTCATATTATCCGTTATTGTCATTATTTGGTAATTGGCTAATACAGAAAAATTGCGTTTCTGTTAAATTTAATTTTTTTTGTAAATATTATTAAAGTTATATATTAAATTAAAAAATAAATTTAATACATTTTCAACATTTTTATTTGATATTTAAATTAATTTCATTTCATTTTTTCTACATATATTATTTTAATATTTAAAATTGTTACTAATGCACATTGTAGTAGTCAATATTATTAAGATATTTATGGCAAAAAGAAAAGAATGAGTTCGTCATAAATATTATATTTTATTAGTCTATTTATTTTCAATTACAATTGACAACATTAAATTTTAAAGCAATTAAGAGATAATAAGTAATTAAGAAATTAATCATCATTCAAAATTTTAAGCAAAAACAACATTTGAAGATATAACCTCTTAGTATAAGATAATACAAATAATTAAAAAAATAAAAATATCAATGAAATATATAAATAATAACAAATAAGTAAAACAATATAATGATGCAAATATAAATAATAACATATAAATAAGAAAACATAAATACCATCATATAAATAATAGAAAAAATATAATGATTCGAATATAAATAATAAAATGTAATTAATGAAATATTATTTATGTTGTAAATGTATTTTTTAAAATTATTTACTAGTGATGAATACAAATCTCTATCAATGGGTAGAATGTTCATTATGTTGAGATTTGAGATAAGTAGTTAAATATACTTATTATATGCAAAAAAGTTAAAATATTAAAATATTTCAATTAAACATTGGTTATGACATAATTTATTCAAACTTCATCCATTTCGATTTTGTACGTAATAATTAATTGTGACTAACCGTTGAACTTTGAAATTTTTGCTATAAATTTGCTTTAAATAATTTATTATGTTTGAAATTATTTGTTTGAGTTTTAAAAGACATGTATATTAATTTTTTGTGACCTTAAAATATTATTAGAATAAAATATTATATATTCATTGTACTAGGATGTCAGGAGATGACTAACAACAAATTTTGTATGGTTAACTTTGAAAATATACAACAGTAAAATATAAGTAGAGTAGAATCATAACCACCTAATGTTCTTGTATTTTTTCTTTACTAAGCACCTTGTAGTGGTGGATTTGAGGGTACTTAAAATATTAACTACCTTTTAATATTAGTATATTAAATAAAATTTTTCATCTATTATTTCTATGAAACTAAAAATATAAATTAAATTTTTTATTCAGTTGTATTTTTGAATAAAAAAAAAAAGAGGAATATATTAATTCAAAAAATCAGATAAGTACATGGCGATCTCATGAGATCTAGCCAACATCTTCGACAAAAAAACCCAAGCCCTATAGCATCAAAGTTACTATATGCTTTCTAAGCTTATTGTTATACCAGCCCCTGTATACTATGTTATCTATGATATTATCAACTATATTTCTATTCACATTATTCTTGAAAACTTCATCATTTCTATATAATCACACCTCGTAAAGAGTTTTAGTGAGTGCTAGTTTTAGGAGTTTAGCTTTCCACCCTTTCTTTCCAGTTTCTCGAATAGCCCACTTGAGTTCTACATCCCAAGTTTTAGGTTCATGAGTAACTTCAATCCATTTAAGAATCTGCTCCCATATGGATTTTGTAATTTTGCATTCAAAAAACAGATGGCCAATAGATTCCTCAGACTCCTTACATAAACTACATTGATTTTCTTTGATCATTCCAAATCTTTTCAACCTATCTTTTGTGGCCATTCTACCATGACACGTCAACCATAAATTCACTATAGCTTGGGGCCTTGCAATGTTATGGTTCAGCAGAAATCTCCACGGTACCCGATCAGATTTATCCATCAGCAGGTTATACATGGTTTTCATCGAGAATTTATCCCTCTGCATCTGATTATTCCATTCCTGTTTCAGCCTGACTTTCTCTCTTTGATCCAAAATATTGTTGAACATCCAAGACCAATGACTCCGGCTATCAACCTGCATAATACTCTCTTTTTTTAAGTAATACATATGTATCCACTTAACCCAAAGATTATCCGATTTTCTGCACAGATTCCACAAACATTTCATCATGGTTACCTGATTCCAAACAGTCAAGTTTATAATATCCAGTCCTCCTTGACATTTCGGTCTGCACACAGTCTCCCAGGCCACCAGACTTTTCTTCTTCACCTCACTACAGCCAGTCCAAATGAAAGATCTGCAGATTGCTTCAATTTTCTTCAACACGAATTTTGGAATTGGAAAACACAACATCCAATATTGTGTTATAGAGAAAGAAATACTTTTTACTAATTGTATTCTCCCTGCATGAGTGAGTAATCTCGTTGTCCAGTGCCTGGTTCTACACACAATCTTCTCAACAAGAGGCAAATAATGGGTGATGGTGAGCTTTTTACTTGTTAAGGGAACCCCCAGGTACCTAATAGGAAATTGCCCCTCTTTAAAATTTGTAGTCCTCTTAATAACTCCTTTGGTTTCATCATCAATACCACCAAAAAAAATCTTACATTTCGTCGGATTAATTACCAAACCTGTAGCATCTGAGAAGTTTTGAACAGTGTCAAGCATCATGTCCACAGATTTAGAATCTCCCCTACAAAATAAGAGAACATCATCAGCAAATGTCAAGTGTGTTATGCCCATTTTTTCACATTTCGCATGATGGTTAAAATTGGGGTTCTGCTGCATTTTGTCAAACATCCTATTAAAGTATTCCATCATGATCACAAATAGCAAAGGAGATATAGGATCCCCTTGCCTGATACCTCGACACGCCTGCATATCTTCTGTCATCTGCCCATTAATATTGAAGCTATAGGAAACTGTTTTCACTGTAGTCATAATCCAGTTTGTGAAAGTCCTAGGCAAGCCTATCTCTTGCATAACATCCTCCAGGGCCCTCCAATCCACCATATCGTATGCTTTCTACAGATCCAATTGCATCATGCATCTCGGTGTACCATTTTTCCTGGTGTAACCCCTGATTAACTCATATGCAAGCATAATATGGTTGTGGATGTTCTGTCCCGGCACAAACGCGGACTAATTACGACTAATAACATCTTGTAGAACTCCCCCCAACCTAGCTGTTAGGATTTTGGAAATAATTTTGTAGAAAGCGGTGCAACCCGCGATAGGTCTATAATCCTTCACACATTTAGCATCATCATTCTTGGGTATCAAAGTAACTACAGTTTTGTTGAACGGTTTGTATAGTCTATTATGATGAAAAAAACTCCATTACAGCTGCAATGACATCTTTCTTAATAAATGACCAACAAACTTCGAAAAATTTTGCGCTGTATCCATCTTCACCGGGGGCTTTCAAGTCCCCTATACCATGAAGAGCATATTCAATTTCTTTAACAGTCACTTTGCTCACTAAATGTTTTCTCTGCTCCATGTTTACTTGTCTACCCTTCCTCATTACACCAATATCAATATGGTTCAAGCTGTGGTTGGCTTTTCCCATGAGATTGCCATAGAACTCAAGAACCTCCTGTTCAATTTTTGCCCGAGTTGATAAAAGTGTACCATCACTTGTTTGTACCATTCTCATACTTTTGGTTTTACTTTTAGTCTTCACATACGCATGAAAAAAAGCACTGTTATCATCACCCATTTTCAGCCAGTCAAGTTTCGCTTTCTGCATCATATAATTATCTTCCATGGAGTTCCATCTAATAACATCCTCTGTTAGCTTTTTAACCACCTCCATCTTTTGACTGTCAAACCTGCAATTAATTAACTCATTTCTGCAGTTGTATTATTTAGAGTAAATGTCAAGAAAGGACTGTGTATAATCTTCATCATAACAATTATTATAGCAAGCAACAAACATAATATATGACTAAAAAAAATATTAAAAGTAAGTAATAATAAATTTTGGTGTACAAAAATTAAAATAAATACGTAAAATAGTAGTTTTTATGTTTCCTAATTTTTGTCAGTATCTTTTATCTTTATCTCTTTTGCTTTATCAATAAGTATTATTTTATCATTTGTATATATTTGTTTTCATTTTATATCAATTATTATTACTCATTATTTAATTGGTTGAACGTCGGTGATATATACCTACTCATTTTTATATACATACTTTTAAGCTTTGGAAAATGTGGGTGATATATACCTACTAACTCAAGTGCTCATGTTAGTAATGCGAATTCCTTTGTTGAATATTTTGTTTTAGAATTATTATGTGGTCATTTTTCTAAAACCAAAATTTTAATTTGTAATGCTCTATTTTTTATCTGATTTATTTTTTTATATTTATTTGAAGAATTGAAACATACGAAGATACTACTTAATGTAGTTTTGGGATTGAAACTTATGAACATACTATTTTTTATTGTGATGTCTAGACTTTAATATTATAGGTGTACTTGTCTTCATCATTTTTATGACAATGTAAATATTGTATTAATGTATTTGATTTACGTAGTTTTTGATACTATTGTTTTAGTTTATCGTTCAATATGTAATGATTTTGTTGTTATATTTTAATGTAAACTTTGATTTATTTCATTTTTTTTACATTCATGACGATTATATCAAAATATTAGTGATAATATTTGTTTTCATAATAAAATTGTATTTATGTGACAACAAAAATTATTGTCAGTGTTACAACAGTGACTGATATATTAGTGACGACAGGTAAAAAATCAAAATGTTGTTCGTAATTATTCCTAGTGACGAATATTTAAGTCTTTAGTCGCAACTTTTTTCATCACAAAAGATATATTTTGTTGTAGTGACTATTGTTAACAATCGATTTTGAACCAAACATTTGTTTACAATTTATTTTCAATTGCTTACCCTAAAGTTCAATTGAGAGTCTTTTTGAGTGTATGTTAATTTCTTAGTTGCGATGTACTAAAATAAAATAATTTTAGCATTATTTTATATCAATAAATACATCACTACTTTAATAAATAGTTGGTTTACTTGTTTACCATTATGAATAAATTTACTTACAAAATTGACTTAAAAACTTAATTAATAACTTTCTTTAGTTCGTTGCCTTATTAGAATGCATGCTGACACAAACATAAAAAATTATACATAACCTACATTAGAAATTTTATGCTTATCGACCAACATGTTAATACTATAAAAAAGGCACTCTGAAACCTAACTTTAAGAAGTCATGAAAGTATTATACATAGTATTATACTTTATTTTAAGTACTTTGCAAGTGTTCCTACATTGCTATTGGGATTCATTTCACTTATGAAAGGGTAATTTAGTTTGATCTTGAATTGTATGTTACATTAAATGAATACATTCAGCATTAAACACATTTACAAAAGGAAATAATATTAAGGTGGTTAAAGGAGTTAGAGGTTTTTTGGTGATACTAGACAAGTCAAACTTATGTACTTGAAAATATATTCTATGGTGCATGAAAAGTCTCATAAGGAAATTTCACATGAATGAACTTGTGGATGAGTTGCTTCATAAATATAACATGGTGAAAATATAGTAGTAATGTAAGTATGTAACTATATATTAAGTTGTGAATTTGATATGAAATTGAAATCTTGAATTTTATAATATTAATTGGCTCAGTTGAAAACCAATTATTATTTTATAAATAAATTATAATATTGATAATTATGATTTATTACATAATAAAAGCTAAGATTGTGTAACTAAAATTTGGTTCTTTTAATTTTACAATTTTTGGAATTATAATTAATTATATGATAAAATATAATTGTAACCAAAACTATTCATTTTACTGATAACATAATATAAATATTATAAATATCAATTTTAAACATATATGGAGACAAGTGTAATTACAATGATATTAAATTTCAAATAGCAGTAACTGTTATATTGAAAAAATATTGAAAATATTTTTAAAAATATTAATTGAAATAAGGTTTAAATTAAAATATATTGAAAATTTATTTAGAAATATATTAGTAGGAGTTATTTTTTTGGAATACGAACTAAGGACATGGTGGAGGGGAAAAAAATTGCTGAATGTAAAAGTTATCAAAATAATTTAAAAATATTCTTAATTGCAATTATGGTAGGTTAATTATTTATTCATGATATAACATTAATTATTGTTATTTTTTAAAATTGTCACACATAAATGAGTAAATATTAACGAAATTAAATGTATTCGTAATGTTAAAAAAATTATCGAAAATGTTTGTAACCAATACATTAACGAAATTAATTGACAATATTATAAGTGTCACAAAAACATTCAAAATGTTTGTTGTACCTCCATTTTTCATTGATGGATGAGGATAACAAGCTCCCGACTGTCGATGTTAATCTTGTTACATCTGAAAGTGTGGATCGTTGATGTTAATGTTGTCAGCTGTCAAACGTGGGCCCATTACGGTTGACGCTGCAAACGTTTGGGATTTTATATTTTGAAATTAAGTAATGTGTAAAAATGGAATCCATGACTATTATATCATGTTCGACAGATTTGGCTAAATCTTTTCGTCCCGTTGCATTTATTGCGAAATGCATTGAAAACCCTAGGAGCACGCGTCCGTAATTAATATCCGTCCACTTAAGATGGGTGAAATCAAACAACATGACTTTTCAGATTCCAAAACATCAAATCATCAGTTCGAAATGGCGTCTCTTCAGTTTGGTCACTGTTGGTCGATTTGAAAGTGCAAATGTAGTCACGTTAACGTTACACGTAGCCATGCTATTTGAAAATTCCATTAATGCTTAATAATCATCACTTCTCATTTAGTCACTGAAACAACCGCACATAAACGACACGTCGATGTCCTCAAGGGAACCTTAGCGTCCACCGTCGTTACCCACTTACTCCACCTTAGCAACACATCAAACCTCCACTTCTAACCCACAAGCCACAACATTTTTATATAAAATGCTGATCAAATACAATCAACGTAACAATTTTTTTATTCACGCTTAAACAATGTTACAAATTTAAAACACTACCATATACAAACAATGTACGTCACATTCCGCGTCTCTATTTTCCTCTATGTTACATTATGCGACCAACTGTAATTAAAAGATATATGAAAATATTGAAAAAAAATATAACGCATATTACAGCAAAAACGAAATTCTTTTTTTTACGCCTAAAAGCCTTCTTATGAATTGAAAATATGAAAGACTAAAAACAGTGACCAAGAACCTAAAACACACGATTGCTAAATGAATACACTTTTCCTTCATGTGAGTGTACAAAGATGAAAATAGCCCTCGTCCCAACGTCGTACTGATGCAAGTCGCTGATGGGCCATTCATTCATTTTGTATGCTAGTCACGTGACCCTACGGTGACCCCTACGTTTAGCTTACTAAGGGCATTTATTGCGACGTTCAACTCAGTAATTGATTTTCGAATTTTCCTTCTTTGTGTATTTTGCCTTTTCAACTTTCCCCCCTTACATGTGCATCCTGTGCCGTACTTCAGGTCTCACCGTCTCAGCCATTTCATCTTCCTCCTCATTGCAAATTCCATAAAGTCATTACAGGTTCCTGTTCGTCACAAGGTTTTGAGGACCTCCATACCGGGTCGATAAAACATAATTATCTTTTCTCTTTGTCTCATTTGTTGCTTATTTGTTGGTTCGTCATGATTTTCTGCACGTTGTTTTGCCTGGTCATAGTGGTTTGCGTTTTGACCTTACTTTCTCCGGCCATGAAATATATGCTTGCATGTGTTTGTCGGTTCCAATACCGTTGCAGTTCTGCATTATTGTTTACAAATATGTATTATTCGGAATTAGGGTTCACTTACTTGTTGCTTCCTGTTTTTGTTCTGCACCTTTTGCCACATCAGCTTTGCAACCCTTAATGAAACATTAGTTTTGTGTTTATGTTGAAATTTTTATTGTAGTTTTCTTCTTTGCGTTTTGACATTATTTTGTCGATGCATAATATGTATAGTTGGATGTTTTTGTGCCACAGACAACCTTTAACCTTTGTTTTCTCTTAACTAGTGTTGCCCAGAACCAGACGCCACCCTTAACATATCATGAGGACTGACGGCTCCACCGCGTCCAGTCGCGTAAGTCCTTCGATCGTTTGAAACACACCATTTGGGGCAGTTACTAATTAGGCCAACTTTTGTATTTCAGTCCCCTCCCAGTTTGTCGCCATGCACAGTCGTATACTCCTTTCAGGTAGTATTCCATGTTGATAGGGTAGCTATGTCAAACATTTTCAAAAAACAAAATAGCAAATTTTATCCATCTTACTAAATGATCCAACTTACAATTGTGAAAAGAAATGTAACATTGCAGAACTACATTGAGGTCCCCTTAGCTTATCATAAGTAATGGGCTCCACATTACCCTGCTTATGTGCAGATACAATACAATGGAGCGCCGCACTTCATAAAGCTTAGGAAAAATGGTCAGCAATACTACCTGGCCGATGGACTCAAAGACTTCAGAAGAAACTTCAATATACATGAAGGTGTATTGGTCTGTTTTGTTTCACCCGACAATTATTTCACTTTTTTTTTTGTGTTTTATGCCACCGCTGGATAGGCAATCATGTGGAAGGCCTCCCACAACCACTAGGAAATATGTGTTTACTGTCGATGTAACCGATGGTATCATCTCCAAACCTACAGCATTGGCCAGACCTTATGCATATGATGAAGTTGTCGTAGTTTGTTGTTAACAATAGTATGAAATGTGACTTCCTTTGTTGTCCTGTAGTTGTTGCCTACTGAGGCTATCGATTTTGTTGATGCTTCAAGACCATGTATGACTGTGCAACATACGAGTGGCGTTCGTCACATATGGACCATCTCCATGCATAATGGTGAACAATATGTGGATGACCCTTGGCACAGATTCTTAACGGACAATGACTTGATGGGTGGAAATGAGGTTGTCTTCTATTACCGGCCTAACGAACATGTGTGGGAGCCCATATGGGATGAACATGACGAGTCCACTTGAATGTTGCAGTCCACAGTCAATAGTCGATTATGTTTTGCTTATTTTATTTTGTGAAGCTTTGAATCATGTTGCTTTAATTTTGTGCCTAGTCATGCTACTCACTTACCTTCGGGTAGAAGACAATGTTGGATGACTTATTTGCTTTAATTTTGTCGTCATTGACGGAAAGATATGTATGGTTTATGCTTAATTTATAATTTTATATGTTCATTGGTTGTATTGTTATAATGACTTGCAGGTTCAAAGCTGCCAACACCGCAACAATGCTCATGTCGTAATGCTGGTAAATATAAAAATTAACTCATTGAAATTTTTGCGGATTAAGCAACAATGCCCATCCATTTAATGAGTACACTGTCAAAGGTTACCTTCAATGGACAAGCCGCAGTTTTTGGAGGGGTAATCATCAGTATTGAGTAGCAGACTCACGTTGACGAAACTCTTCATTGCCTGCACACATTGAAAATAACATAATGTGGGTATAGTATAATAAATATTATTATTAATATTATTACAAAACATAATTTATTTTAATTGAACACAACGTTTTTCTATAAATATACAATTTATTATACATACTAAAATTAATATGACATTCCCATGTAATTACAAATATGAAATTAATGACTATTAAGTAACAAATAATTATTTAAAATTATTCGTGATCGGAAGTGTAGCATCCATTACTTTATTATTTAATTTTCGACTACTATTGGAATACATGTGCACGGGTTATAAAAAGGAATTTCAATTTACAAATTGTGTTTTTTTGCTGTCACCCTCTGCAAACAAAAACGAACGACAACATTCCTTCCGCGAATCAGAATGGCTTCCGCTTCATCATCGTCCTCCTTTTTTGTAAGTTTTCACTACCTTTCTATTATCCATGCTTTGGTTATATGTGTATCTTCGTTATTGTTTCGTGAGTGTTATTTAAACGTCTGATGTTGTGTTGTTTGTCTGACTAACAATATTCATCATCCTCTTCCCATTTTATGACTTGCGTTATGTAAACCCTGCTTTCCGTAGTGTTTCTGTTAAGTATGTGTTCTTTTCTTTTCTACTTTCGGCATTCATCTCCTTTGAAATACATAACTTTGTTTCTGTTTTTCTTAACATTTTGTCAGTTGCGTTATGTCAACCGTCGTTTCTGTAGTGGTTGTGTGAAGGATGTCATTTTTTTCTACTGTCCACATTCTTATACATAGCGTTACATAATTTTGTTTAATTTTTTCTTTCGATATTCTCACTTGCGTTATGTAAACCCTGCTTTCTGTAGTGGTTCTGTAAACTGTGTTATATTCCTCTACTTTGCACATTCATGTCGTTTCAATTACATAACTTTGTCTCACTTTGTCTTCCGATTTTCTGATGTCCGATATGTAAACCATCGTTTATGTAGTGTTTCCGTTAAGTGTGTGTTTTGTTCTACTTTCGACATTCATGGCCTTTCAATTTCATAGGCTTGTTTTTTTTGTTTTAAACTTTCCAGTTTGTCTTATAAGTTGCTTTGTGTTTTCCTTATTTGTATGTGTTTCTTGCACAAACATTTTTGACTTCTGACAACTTCCATATTTATGTTAAATTGCTATAACTTTACTGCCATTGAATACATCAATTATTGTCATATAGGGCCACAAGAATTTTATGGGTTGTACCAAAGTCGACTGATTTGAGGCAACATTGGATGTTGACAAAGTCAGTATTCCCGTACCCTAACATTTATGTGTTTATGTTGGTATGAAAATGTGTTATTTTATTAACTTGTTTTGTTGCAGAACTACATTGACATTCCATTAAACTACCACATCAATTGGTATCCCAAATACCCAACTTATGTGGTGTTTGATGTTAACGGAGAGAATACTTTTTTTTATCAGAGTTCAAAGATATGAAAACAAAATATATTTTGTCGATGGCATCAAAGAATTCAGAAGACAGATGAACCTTTATGAAAAAGTGGTCATCAGGTTTGTTGCCCCCAACAAAAATACGCAAGGTCAGCCGCAACAACCAGACGACATGTTTTTACCGTCAATGTTAATGAAGATATGATGCAACACAAAAATCCATTGGTAAGTGCTGCTAGCCGAGGCTTAATATAGTAATACACCTTTCTCTTTTTTTTTTTTCATTTCACTTTCACAACATTAACCACTGTCTTCGTTGTAATGTAGGTGCTGCAACCGGAGGCTTTCAAATATATAATTTCAAAAAATAAATATAAACGATACATGAATGTGCAACGCAATCCGAGCAGGCGTTGCCTATGGAAGATTAACGTGCAAAACGGCGTCCCTTCTGTTGCTGACCCATGGTACCACTACTTAGCGGACAATGATTTAATGTCCGGAGATGAGGTGGTCTTCTACTACACGTTCAACAAACATGGATGGGACGTCCTGTTTAGGAAGCAGCTGATATGGGATGACATGCAATCCGATTGAAGTTCATTATAATAGTTTACTTTATCTTAATTTACTTATTATATGACTGTTCTAATTTAATAGCCTTCGGCTAACAAACAATTTCTCTTTTGGTTTTTTTGTGGTTACTATTATTATATTAATTGTGGATTTATTCTTGCATTATGGTACTTTTTTTTGTTACTATTATTATGGTCCTTTTTTCCGGTTAACAAACAAGTTCATTATATTAATTGTGGACTTATAATATTACTCTTCTTATTGGTATTTTTTTATTCTTCAATTGATAATCGTTATCTTACTTAATATAACGGTTATTTAAAAATTCAGTAAATATTGCCTTTACTCTTAAAATGTAAGATCTTATTATGTTCCTAAAAAAAACATTTTACCGTTTTATTTGTAAACACATAAACTATATTTAATTATCAACTTCAACATTTATCAATTTTCCAGTGTCTGAAGGTTATAATTTATTACACGTACATCTACCGACGTCTTCAATTGGTAATATATGTGTTGTGGCCTTAAGTTCAGGTCAACAATAATAATAGAAAATAAATGCTGGTATTGTATGTCTTGTACCCTTAAATTCACGTCAGCAAAAATATTCCTAAAATTACCTGTAATATGTGTGTTGTATCCTTCAAATGACTTCCTCAATAATAAACTTCGGACTTTGGTATACAAAGCAAAAACTATAAACGAAATGTATCATAAACATAATTTGGTATACGCTCATTTAATAAATGAAATTATAATCCACACTTCGTTCACCAAATTTGGTGTATAATAAACACCAACCACCAACTATAACCTGGTCTTTCACTAAAAAATGGATTACATACAGCGTCAAGCGGTATCAACATTAAATATAATTGCTTGATGGTTGCAGAAGTTACAATGTTTGTCAATAATCCTACAAAACAAAATCCACTGCCATGTATTACAACAACAATGTTAGGCCATTTTTATGACAATACTACATACAATATAGAATTATGAACTCATGCAAACATCAACTCTTTATCGATCCACTTCTGTAACACAACAAAAATATAATTACGGACCAACACGGCTACTACCAGCAACAAATGTCTGTGTCTGCGGCTGCTGCATTTTGTCAAACATTAAGAAAAAAGAAATTGTAATCATTAATTGCATAACATCAAAATTGAAAACCAAATTGTGCCAAACAACAGCTTCATTACCACTTCAGAGTTATTTTCATGTGTAGCTTGCAACATACTGTTAGTTTGTTCGATGGATGAAATACAACCATTTCCATTCCGAGGATAGTTGGTGCAAGAACGCTTGTTGTGGCCAATTCCACCACATTGGCCACACTTTTGGATTTTCCTTTGTCTGCCACATTCATCCATTCCGACCTGTCCACATCCTTTACTTCAAAATCATCACCATCTTGTTGCTGCGACTGATTATCATCAACACAATGTTCGGTGTTTTGCTTCGACTTCAGCCTTCTAGCCTCATTGGATAGGAAATGCAACATTTTGTCATACTCCTCTTCATCACGGTATGCGGCTACACAAACTTGTCTAGAAACTTCAACCAAAGTGGCATACCTGGCCATCAATTGGGAATCCCAATACATGGCGGAATCCGGATATTTGTCTTTCATCTGTTCTGTGGCAAGTTTGGACCACCTATTCAAAACCAAACTACTTGGCAACTCCATAAAATTTAAAGAAACCAACACGGCCAATATGTGATCGCATGGAAGATCAATGGATTGCATTCTCATACAAGTACATGTAAAGTCAACCGTTGATGGGCAATACGACACATGCCAAACACTTCCACTACAATACTTCACAACCGTGTAAACTGAAAACCTCACCATCTCTTTGCAATCAACGAGTCTTAGCTTAATAGTCCTACATAGATACGACTGAAAAAGTTTAAACATCTCCTTTGCAAACAAATCATCACCAGACCGCTCAAGAGATCGAAGATTTGTTTGCAAAACTTCATTCCCGTATGTTGACGAATAATCTGCCACAATCACTCTATATAAAAAATATGCCAGACACCTTTGAAATTGTTCTATAAAATCGGTTAAATTAGTGCGTGAATGAACATATTTTGCAACATGTGCATGGAAGGCTTCACAACGAGATGTTGTCTGTATGCCCACAAAAATACAACCCTTCAAATGGGCAGTAGATCACTTCATCCGTTTTTCATACAGTTCAACAATCCAAGTATTGTCTTCGAATTCAAACGTAGCAACCATCTCTTTCCATTTTTCTTCGAATTCGACCACTTCAAAATCACCAAGCATTAGCTTCTTCAACCATTTCAAAACATGTTTGTCTCGAACATGGCTCAATGCCTGGCATGACTTTTGTTATAGCATTCCTCATAGCCAGATCGCCATCAGTTATTATTGAACAGGGAGCTTTTCCTTTCATTGCTACCGACAACTGTTCTAACAACCAAACATATGTTTCTTCCGTCTCATCAGTGACAATAGCAGCAACAAAAACTATTGTCTGATTATGGTGGTTCACACTAGAGAAAACAACAAAAGGGCACAAATACTTATTTTTCTTGTAAGTGGCATCAAATGCCAGAACATCATCAAATACCTCATAAAGCAATTGGCTCTCAGTATCACACCAAAACAATCATTGTAGTCTTGACTCTCCATCCGCGGTGTACGAAACATACATCATTGGATCTTTCTTGCGTAAATCATATAAATACTTCAATGCACCCCTTGCATCTGAACTATGCTGCTTCCTCATGCGCCCTTCTTCATTGTAAATATCTTTCCTGATAAACCCGACCTTGTCATATCCACCACATTGATTGGCAAATGCTGCGTACATGTACGGAGGTCTAATGCCAACTTTTCTATAATTTTCAACTTGCATAATATCGGATGTGGACATCTTCCTATGTCCTGGCAACAAGCATGACAATTTTAGGTCCAATAATAAATGGTTGTGGTCAAAATTCCAACATGTCACATACCATCGACCCATCAAAAAATGCACATGAACACGAAACATTGCTTCACAACCACACCTGCTTTCTTTTTTTTCTCACCATATCCTTGTATCGGAGGTTGAAAATCTCCTATAACCAGCACATGAACAAAAAAATGTTTGTTGCAGTGTTTCCATACATGTGTTTCTAACAATATGACTCCTCCTTACGGAAAAACCACTGATTTCTTTCATGTCAAACTGTGTAATATCTACCATGCTATCAATACTTATACATTCCTCTTTCGACAAACCTGGAATCCAAAATTCATCATAATCTCCATCATCGTCATTCTGTAACTCCGAATCCACCTCCTCCTCATCTTCTACTCGGACATCATGTTGGTCGTCATCATTTTTTTCATACACTTCAGTAACGTCATTGTCACCATCACCATTCACGAAGCTACAAAAATTATCAGTACTTTCCAACTCTGACATTATATCGTCCAAATCCTACACCCCAACACATTTTAAAATATATCAAATACATACATCACCTACTTCATGCATTTCAAACACCGTAATTTGTCTATCATTAACACGTCTTCATTCAACTACACTACATAATGCACTTAACATCACATTGACTGGACTACCAACCTGGAACACAAATTTACAGTAACCAAACATGTATTTTCTTATTCTATGCCTATAATCACACAGATCCTTTGTTATGACCTTTATCTTTAATATTTTCCACATCATTTTTAGCCAAACAAAACACCAAAAATAGCATTGTCGAACCTTACAAATCTTCTACCAAACATAATATCAAAGCAATGCTATTTTTCTTTCTTCATTACCTTCAAAGGGGCCAACTTTCTTATTAGACAACCAACGAAAGATTCTTTTTCTTATTACGCATGCTATTCAGCTACTCTATATAAATTTCTCATAGTCAATTTAATATTTCAATTTTCTTATGGTTGTACTTCACCACTTCAGCCTTCTTCTTTGGAAGTCATTCTAAACATAATTCTACTTTCAGCAAATACCTAATTTACTCTTTCAATGTCTCTTACTGTCACTATACTCTCCATCCAAATCTCACATTTACCACAATCCGGACCTTGCAACTACCACATATACTGCAATACTACTGGTCATACAAAAATAATGCATGTTCAAAAGTGCAACACTTAATAATAACACACAACACATCACAACATTCAGGCAACACAATTTGCAAAACAAACATCAATCAAAAAACCATAATAACAACCAGTTCAATATAAGGGACAACTCAACCGAACAAAAATCGATCGACGTCTGCAACCATACCATCGTCAACCAAGTTCGAACAAACAAAAACTAACATACCCTTATCGAGATTATTCACCTACGACGATAGGGACAACGTTCATTGCGGATTTGCCCCGGAAGCTCCACAAACCTCGCCTTTCTTTAGTCCTCTGTTCCAATCGTGCTCAACGCTCTGCTTCGATGGTTTTACCACGACGAAGACAATGTTCTACTGCTCTACTCAATAGTACTGAATGAAAACAACATCTGCTTCAATCCCCACCTCTGCCAGGGTATGCTGGGCTAACCTTCAATGGCGAAACAAGGAAACCTCACACACAACTCCACGCCTCCTGAGCTTGAATCGCAAAATCGCGAGCTATGGTACTGTATGCTGGAAAAACCAGACACATAGCTATGGTAGTGTATGTCGGGGAAAGCAGAACAATAGTGGAGGGATGCTTTGCAACTTCAAAAGCGTGTGTGGGGATAGCAGACACACAAGTCGAGGCATCCATTTACTACCGATTGCAAGGAAAAAATAAGGACCTTTAGATTTGGTTTTCACTAATCGGACGGTTCGCATTGCTTACTCTTTTTTTTGTCAAACTTTCGTAGGGTGCGAAAGTAGTTTCACTTTCACACCCTAGACATCGTCTATTATTGATATCAATATCATCAACTTCAAGATGCCAAGACTAGCGAGAGCCAGTCCAAATCCAGTCGAGGTCACTTTCTCTGCTGGTTGAATAATATCTTTTTCGATAGTTATGAACTAGTTGCATAATTACAATTAAGTATAATTGTTTATGACTAGAGTTTGTGTAATATTAAGCGGGTTTTTGTTGATAGTTTTAATATGCTATTGGAATCTAGTTTAATTGGTTGAGAAGAATATTTTATTATAATTTTTTATATTATTTTTAATTCTTAGGTATAAAAAAAACATTAATGTCATCATATTTTATAGTATCAGGGGCACCTTTTTTTTGTTCTACCACGTTTATGAACAAAATAAAGAAAAAAGACTAATGAGAGTAATAGCTATAATTATCATCATATTAATTTTTAAAAATATATTACTTAATTTTTTATATTTTTATATGATAAAAAGATAAATAAAATTAAGTTATATGAAATAAAATAAATAATGCAATAGAAAATACAATAAAAAATAATACTATAAAATATTATTTAAATTCTTTTTTATCAACGGGTTAGAAATTTGAGTGGTAGTAAAAATATGATTTTTTTTAAAAGATTAACATTTTAATATTTATTTTTAAATAATTAGTTTAATGAATTAGAATTAATAAAATTTATTGCATTTCTTAATTTTTATAAAATAACCTAAAAGATAGATAAAAAGAAATAGAGGTAGTAATATTTAAAGGGTCAACAAGAAAAGGTTCAAATATATTTTTCATTCCTGTATTTTAGCATTTTTTTATATTTGTGTTCTTGTATTTTTTTTTTCATTTTAATCATTGTAAAATATGTTTATTTTATTTTATCCTTAAAGTGTTTTAAATAACACCTTTGAACAGTGAAAAAAAATGTTATCTAAAATGTTTTAAAAATAAAAAATAAAATAAACATAATTTGCAGGGAATAAAGTGAAAAAAAATTACCAAGACAAAAAATAATAAAATATTAAATTATATGAAACAAAATTATATCTAAACCAACAAAAAAATTTACTCACTTAATAAGTGTCCAGATTCAGCCAAAAAAAAATCTTAAAAAAGTGTCAAGCTATTACAACTCTCACAAATTATGTGATACATTTTACTCGTGATTGCTTATTAGGAGTCTTAATTGAGTTAAAAATCCTATAAGCTTGATCTTTTGTAAAAAAGCATATTGGGTTCACGTATTACTTTTCAATTCCTTAAAATTGTTATGTAAGAGTATTCATTAAATTCAATGTTTATATGAGTTGTTTAATTTTAAATAATATTATTTAACTTTTTTTTCAAGTAGGGCAGATAATATGACATTATTTATATAAATATTATTGTTTATATAAGTAATTATTGTTTAACAAATTTATATCATAGATAACATATTTTCCAAGCATCGCAGAAATTACATAATTAAATTAAACACTCGTTTTAACAATTTTAACATTGCAGTAATTTTTGTGTACAGTGCTTAAATCTACATGAAATTGTAAGGCTATAAAATTAAAATAAAAACTCTTCTAATCAACTATACATTAGAAGAAAAATAAATTAAAAGATATAAATCAACAGCTAGATCCTTTAGAAGAAAAAAAAATCATAAGCTAGATTTGAAATCAGAAGGTTGAACTCGATGGATTTTGATGCTAAACAATATCTAACACAGTATATCATATCCCTTCGAATATACTGATATCGTGTGATTTATTAAGACATTTTTGAAAGTGACTCTGGTGACCTACAACAGATGGTTAAATTCTAGCAATATCAATGACAAGACATTCTATCGGACATGAGATTAATTTTTGATCTTGAATTTAGTTACATTTAAAGTTTTTGTCCCTTCCTAATGAATGATGTATTTTATCAGAATTGAACTCAAGTCTTTTTTAAAAAACTTAAGATTTTTTGTCAACAGTGCTATACGCATTGAGTAAATTTAATATCTTTGTAAAAAGACCAACAAATCTGTCTCACGGCTATTTCTTCCATTAATACAAATGGTGTAGTTTACGTGACAATAATGAACCGTTTTGATAGGAAAAATTATGCTGAGTGGGTTGCTGATTTGGATGGACAAAATCCCTTGAAATTTCAATGGATCATATTGTTAGTTTGGAAAAAAATTCATTTTTTTACGGCATGGGTAATACAAAATGAAATAAACCTTTGTTACACATTCTCACAAATGCCTACTAGTTGTGTCTTGTGGTGTTCTTGCCTTCTCTGAGTGAGAGTGAGAGGGAGAGAGAAACCCTCCAACGAGTGGAAATTGCCATCGACGAAGATGAAACCAACTATTCTCCGTTAAGTCACTATTGGATTATTCACATTTTTTTGTTCCTTTTTTGTGGAAGTTGGTTGGCTGTGTTCATTGTTGTTTGTTGTAACATCCTTTTTTTTTTTTAGAAAAACATTTATAAAAATATATTAGTTTTTATTAAATATTTTATGTTATTTTTTTTAAAATAAAATACTAATAATAAAATTATGTTGAGTTAAATATTTTAGGACATTTAGTCTTGGGAACCCCAATTCAATTTTAAAAGCTAATAGGTTCTACGAAAACCTAGTCTGTTCCCTACACCATCTCTTTATGCTCTCGTTGGGAATAGTGTCGTAAAAAATGTGAACAATGTCGCAAAACCATTGTGCTTGTTCCTTGCTTTTGGGAATCATGTTGTTGAGGTAAGAAGGATTTTGTTTTCTCTTTGTCTTCTATTGTATGAGTGACAGGTAAATTTATGTTTAGATTCAATTGGATGGGTTTTGAATACCCCAAACCATGTTTATTAACTAAGTGTTGTGATTTAGTTACATGTTTAATTGTGATTTATGTTTTTCTCCTTTTGTGCTAATTAGGGATTTTGATGAATTATATCCAATTATTTAGGTACACTTGATACAATTTAGGTACACCCCTAGTCTTGGTTACTATATTTAGTCTTGTGTTATTAGGTTTTGTTGTACTATTAGTACTAACAATACACATGTGTATGGAGATTCACAAACATTTATGAACCTAACTGGGGGTGTCATGAATGAGTTTACGTATGACAATAACCTTGGGGGTGCAATAGTGTGGAATCTCCTTTAAGCTCATATTGATCACATGGATTGGAATATCCTTGCAAGGCTAAAACAACCTAACATGTTGTCGGCAATGTCATCTCAGTGAAAGAGATAGTGTCAAGTTGTCCATTGTGTGATAATTCATCGACTACATGGACTTTCGAACTACATTTAAAAATTGTTTTCAAAATGGTATCACATGCATGTGAATCTATAAGTTAAATGTGAATCATCGTGCATGTATGTCTATGTGTATGAGACATTTGAAGTGGATGTTGTATGTTTGTGTGATACAATTATTTATAATAGATCTTTTCTTTTTATGTCTTCTTTGAGTTTTAAATGTTTGTGAGGTGTATCTCACTTCCCATTTATTTGTCTTGTTTGTGTTTGGGCCAAATGCCAACCTTGCAACTCTACAAGGTCACGATGATGATGTTGGGGGAGAGGCTAGACCCTGTTTATTGTATTTCTTTTTTTAGTTTTAGTTTGAGATGGTAAAGCTCTAATGGATTGTGACTTTGGGGATTGATTTTATTGTTTTATGTTTATGTTTGTTTTAAAACTAAATTAGTGATTTTTATTTCTTAAGGTTGATTAAGTTTTAAGGAATTATAAGACCAAATGTCGACCAATATATTTTATTGATGATTTTAGTATTTATTTGAATTTGAATCATTTAAGGTACAAATGTGATGACCTTTCCTACATGATTACAAAAGTTTTAAATTTATTATTTTATTTCAAAATAAATTATTTATTTAATTATTAGCTACGTGGTAAATGGGTATCACATTTTTTCCTTCTCTTGAGTTTTTCTGATGTTGAAAAAACTATTATTTTTCATTTCTGGAATTGTTAGGGTTTATATTGATATGTTTTTGTTAAAGTGTGGGTGCACTTTGTTTTCGATATAAAAAATTAATGTTACATTATATTGAATCTTTCAATCTTTCTTAACATGATGCAAAAGAGATATAATCTAATAGTCTCATTTTTATAAATAAATGACAAATCAGTCTTTCAATAATATTATTTGATATCAATTAAATCCTTGAATCATTGACCGACAAATTAGTCCAACACGTACAACTACAAACATTCTCATTTCATGCAATCTAACAATCCATTAATAATTGGCTCACAAGTTAGTCAACCCCTAAACTAGCCATGAACAAACCACCATAAGAACTTAAGAAGAAGATTTGTGCAACCGAAGAAGATAACAATGGGAGAAGAGAATAAGGGGATGAACGTTGGAGAAGATATAAACCTTGGTTGGGGGAGAAGAAGGAATGGTCGTTGGAGAAGAAGTTGTAAGGGGAGAAGTGGTTGTGCAAAAAAAAAAAAGAATTTATAATGGTTGGGGGAAAAGAAGTAGTCGTTGGGTATCAATGATTATTTTGTTGCTATAAAAAAATGGAAATTCATCCAAACTGACAAATTGGTACACCAGAATTTTAAGTGACAATTTAGTCCATCGAAGTCAGCAGCACACTCAAACACAATTTCTCACACTAAGAAAAGGGTCCATTAACAACACGTAGACTATGTCATTTGTGTTAACGAAAGAAATAGACGGTGGGGCAAATTTGCCAATCTTTTTACAAATTAAGGGATAAAATTTTATTTTTTTCAAAAGTCAAGGACTCGAGTGTCAGTGCCTTACAAATTTAATGACTAAATTAGATATTTACCCAAATCATTTTCACCATAATTTTCTTAATTAAAAATAACTTAATTTAAAAAGTATTTTTAATTAAGAAATTTATGGTGGAATTAAAACATTTTTTCATTAAAAATCATGATGGTATATTTTTTCTAATGTAGTCTCATATTTTTAACAACTTATATCTCATAAGTTGTATCACACTTTGCATTATTTTTTTTTTTGGTGTATATACCCATTTTCATTCTTGAATTTGTTAGACACTGTCAGTTAGGTTCTTGAAAGATGAAAAATTAAAATTTTATCTTCAAATTTGAAAAAATGTGACAAATTAGTCATATCATTAATTTTTTTTTGTTAACTCATATGATTGTACTTATGTGACACTTCTGATGATAATGTGGTGACAAACGATTGTCCTGTGTCATCTACGTGACTATCACGTGTTAAAAGATTAACTTTTTTTTTTTTTTTTTGTCTCTGAACTTAGTTAATTATTGCATACAGGGATGAATCCAAGAATATTACATAGTGGCGGCAAAAAAATACTAATAGTTTATAATAATTTTAAAGAAAAATATAAATTTTAAGCTTTTATAAAATACATAATCTGATGGTAAAAAAAATTTAAATTATTTAAGCTTCTAATAATTACAATTGGATCGATGTATGTATTTGTCACTTGTTTGTTTAAAAGATAAAAATAATAAAATTAGTACAAATTTACTATCTCTTATAATTATTTATAAAAACATTTTCATACTATAGGGGAAATATTTTTTTTGGGGTTAAATTTTTCTTATAAGATATATTTAAGTAAAAAAAATATCTAAGTGGGGGCAGTTGCCTATCATTGTATTCTCTCACTTCTATTATTTCTACAATTTCGATATTTAAATTATACTATTAATATGAAACTAATTTATGAGTGATTTTTGTTATTCATAAAAATTGAATATGGTACCATAGGATTTACAACACCTACACACCATACTCAACCAAGTGAGCTAAATCCCCTTGGTTAATTTATGAGTGATTACATTACAATAGTAAGTTTTAAATCCAGGACATTATTGGCAAAATTCTACAAGGTTTCAAATCAGATATTCTACCAAAAATCAAGTTATTATCTAATATGTTATTAATATGTGTAGAATTTTATATTAATTAATTTATTTATTTTATGAAATAATGTTAATGACGAAAATACACTTAAAAAAATTTGATCCATTATAACGAGTAAGTATAAGACGACATGAAAAATAAGTTAGAAACAATTTTTACATACCCTTTATGAGGTTTTTACATTGTTGTTTAACAATTGAATATTAAAAGATATAAACCATTATAAGTTAAAAATATATGACCTACAAAATAAACAAAAAACATAGTTCACTCATTATATTTTCAATGGAAAAAGTAATTGTTGATTGTCATGTTGGAGTATACAATATATTGTATCTATTTGCTTTTAATTTCCTCCTAAATTAAATAAATATGTTGACTTTTAAAAATAAATTATTTGTTAGTACACATTTTTAATTTGATTCTTATGAAAAACTAATTTAATTTTCATATGTTTATTTGGGCATTTGCTTCCTGCACTTCCCATTTTTATTGTGAGGACAAAATTATCCCTAATGGGTCTCAACCTCAACTCTCCCTAAATTGCATTATGGAATACTCTTTTTGCAATACAATTTTATTATAAAATACTCATTCCATAATATATTTGTAAATCTGAAATAGGTATTCTGAAACACATTTTCCGATTTACAATTATATTATGGAATGAGTATTCCATAGGACAATTGTATATACCAAAATGATATCCGGAACAGGTATTTCATAATACAATTTTAGTTTAGCAATTTTTAAATATGAAATAGGTATTCCAAAACACATTTTGAAATTTACAATTGTATTATTGAATGAGTATTCCATAATATAATTGTATATTCCAATGCGAGCTGCAGGATAGGTATTCCAAAATTTTAGTGAAGATTTTTTAAAATCTGGAATAGGTGTTTCGGAACTCATTTCTGGACTTAAAATTGTATTACAGAATAATGCGATACAATTGTAAATCCCAAAATGAGCTATGGAACAAGTATTTCATAATACAATTTTAGTTTAGCAATTTTTAAATCTGGAATAGGTATTCCAGACCACATTTCCGAACTAGCAATTGTACTGCAGAATGGGTATTCCATAATACAATTGAAAATCCCAAAATGAACTTAGGAACTTACAATTGTATTAGAGAATGGAGTGTTTCATAATATAAACTTTGCAAATAAATAGAAAGGTACAAACCTGGGCGTCTTCCTCAACCAAACGCCACCCACCTTCATCGGAATTGAGCAGGGATGAACGGAGACAACTTCCGCCCAAAGAGGATAGAGAGAGGACAATGCTTGCTAGTTGTGGAGATGAGTGTAAGTTGTAGAAGAGGAAGGGAGGTGTGCGAAGGTCTTTTAGTAGATAAGAAGATGAAAATTATAATATGAAAATGGTACTTTAGGGATATTAAAAAAATTGGAAAGTACAGAAAGTAAAATGTCCTTGCTTGCTTCGAATCCTATTTGATAAAAGTCCCTCAAATTTGAGTATATAGTTTTTAGTCCCCCAAATTAATATTTACATTTTGTCTTTTAACTTTGTGAAATGTTATTTTTAGTCCCTCCAATAAAAAACATCACAAATTATGCATTCAAACAGTAAATCAGTTAAAAATGACAATTTTTTTTTATTTTGTAAATTTGAAGAATTAAAAACAGTAAATTTTAATTTGAGGACTAAAAGAGAAGACCCCAAATTTAAGGGATCCAAAATATATTTAAGCTATAAAAAACAATTTGAATTAACATGCTAACCAGTTTTCACGTTACGAGTTTCAACTTTCAACACCTGTGTAATTCATAATAATAATAATAATAATAATGACCAACACCTATGTAATTGTAAACCGGAAGGGTGCCACTGATCAAGACTTCAGTATCCATCCGAAAAAATAATGACAAATTTTGGGCCTCAAAAATTGTAAAATATGGCACCCAAGGGAGAGGTGATGAGGTATTTCGTATAATTTTCATGTATCTGTACCAAAGCTACGGTCCCCAGCATCTCCAAGGCCAGGAATTATGAACCTAAGCACAGAAATAGAAATACATTAACAATGCTACAACTCTATAAATTAGCTAACTAAAATATAAACAAATAAATAAACTATTGGTCTTGCTAACCACAGGACACAGGTTAAAGAATTAAAAAAAAATATTTATTATCAAAATCATAAGAAAGTGAAAAAAATCATAAAAAATACAATTTTATGCATTCCAATAAAAAAAATTTACTTTAAATTCCTTAATCAGATACTAATTAGCATTTAGCATTTGCCATGAACTATTTATTTGGCTTCTATAGTTATCTTCATTTAAGTTTTAGTCTCCACATCAAAACTGTAGCAGTCCCTACACATACATAAAAAGTTAACGCGCCTCTTAATTCTGTTTTCGTTTCTTGTTTTCAGTTTTAATTTACAAAACTGCTACCACCTTGTTTTCAACCTGCTTTTTCTTTTTTCAATTCAAAGATTTGTACAGAAAACATTGGAAATAAAAAAAATGTTGTTTTCACTGTTTCCTACACAATTTTTTTTAGAAGAGAAAAAAATTTAAAACAAGGTAGAAATTTTGTAAATTAAAAGTGAACAAAAAATGAAAACAAAAGGGAACAGGGTCTTTTGGTCCAAAATTGATACACCATAGAACATTTTCTGGCAGTGTAAAACTGCTATAAAACATTTTTGACAGTGATAAACCATCACAAAACTGTATAGAGACTAAAACTTACCGTTTCTTGTATAGGGACTAAAACTAAAATGTAAACTATAGAGAAAGAATGAATAGTTTAACCATAAATAAATATTAAGAGTTATTTACTAACAATGTAAAACAAACGTTTTACACAATCATCCAATCACAACTCATTATATATGCTAAGTTTGTTGACTTTTAAAATAATTATCTTAAATTAATTTAAACAGTGAATTGTTATTGGATGACAATGTTAAACTTTTTTACACTGTTAGTACATAGGCATTTAACTCAAATTTTAATATCATGAGACACCAACCCTTTTTCATTAACTTCGGGGTCAATTATTCCAGTATACACATGAAGCCTGCAAAAATGTCATAATTAGAATCTATTGCTTGAAAGAAAGTTAAGAAATTTGAAGTTTTGTTAAAATTACCCAGGGAACTGCTCGCTCAGCTTTTGAAGAGCAGGAGGGGCAGAAACAGCAGATATCTGCAATGTCATGTATGATGTATCCATTAAAAATATATTTAATTATTACATGATCTACTACAGTTTCTCTACGGTCGAATCAATGAACTGTAAATTAGTATTTTTATTGGTACAATGAACGATTCGGTTTAAAACATTGATTTCAGTAACAATATTGAAATTTTTACCTAATATGCAGCATGCATAATGTAGATGGCATAATGCATAAAGAACAAACTTCAGTTATGTAGTTGTTACCAGAGTTAACTAATTAATTAAGCACAGGAATAGAAACATGTTTGGCTTAAAATGAAAAGAATTCTGGTAACAAAGGAAATCTAGCTTCTGAATATAAACAGATTACTATTCCTTACCACTTTAATCTGCTTGTTGCCAACTCCACGTTCCTTTAAGAGGCTCACAGCTGCCACTATAGTGCCACCTGCAATTCATACAAAATATTAATATGAAACACGTAATTGATGCACACGTAATTTTTTTTGTATATGACCGAGAATTCTCAAAGGCGGGGCTGTGAGATTAATCCTTTGGTTGGGGGTGGTGATTACGTAAAATTCTCTCAAAAGTAGCAACTCCAGAATTCAAACCCTGACATTGCAGGTAAAGTTCGTCTAGGGTTTCAGTCTACTTCTGTTGGACTGGAGAAATAAACACTAAATTCTAAATAAAGATAGAAATAATCTGGTTTAAGCCAGATTTGAGTACATATACAGAGTTCCCCCCTAACACAAAGGGTTTTCCCTATCATAGTTTCCTCCTTCAAAACACAGAACAACAATATGATACCTTAATTGCCCTTTACAAGTCTGCAACACAACTTATATCCCTAACTGTCATATCATAACCTATAACTTTCTAATTCAAAAATAATATAAAACAACTGCCAAATAACTTCCTAATACAGAATTACGACTGCCTAAATCAGATTATGGACTATCAACGTCCACTGTGATCAACCACTGTTGGGTTATGCAAAGATGTCATTGATTGCACTAGGGTGTCCAAAAGGAAAATGTTTTTTGAATACAAAAATTGAACATCTAAAGTTGCCCTTTGATTTTTTAGATGCATGTACACGAAAAATGATTACATGCAAAGTAAGATAATTTTCTTATGTTCAAATAATGGATTTGTGTCCAAAATTTGGACCAATCCACTTGTTTCCGGCCATTACAAAATGATTGAAATTTTCAAGAAAAATTTATTCAGCCTTGGGTTGTAAAAGTTTGAAATCAAGAAAAACCAACCCAATATGATCTGAATATAGTTCTACACTTCTACTTTTCTGCTAATTTAATATCCAATTTGTCTGTTAGGATCCAATTGCAAGGTATGAGATCTGAGTCATTAGAAGTGTGGGATTCTAGGGTCAGTTTATAAGGCTTCAGACTCTCCAACTACAATACCTAGCTTTTGTGGTGTGGCTCTCTTATGGTTCTTATCAATTGAATCCTAACATCTCACCCTGTTTCTCAACCCTGGCACCCACACAAGTTGGGTGTGCACTATTCCTTTAGCTAGTCCTAGGCAAACATTGCAATGCCAACGACACCCCCCACATCTCTCATTTGAAGCTGAGAAGCATTGTGAAAGGCTTTAATACCAAGTTGTTATGAACCACTTCATGTAGAATAGAGTCACAGAACAAAGAAAAATCCTTCCTGCAACCTACGCTGAAAGTAAGAAGCAAACTCATTGTTAGGCAAGAGGAATCATCTACTGTAGCTAAGCCGTGGCTAGTGTACAATAGGAAGAATAAGATGAGGAGTGACAATTAGGCTGTTGGGAGTTAGTTAGACTCTGCCAGCTGTCAACAGTTGACAGGTTAGTTAGTAGTTTTGAATAAATTACATCTTTCTTGAGAAGGAAGGGGGGGGGGGGGGGGGGGGGAGAATTGATTGTATTGAGAGAACCTAAGAAGTGTCTCAGTAATGTAAGGGAAGAGAGTGTTCTTCATTGTGTAAGGAGCAAAAGAACTATCAGTAACAGTAATCCCTTTATCTCTGTGTGTACTGTTCTGTGTTGGTTCTTATGTGCATTTGTTCTACCTCTAGTTGCAGTTAGTAAAGTAGAGAAGATTCCTAACAACTGGTCTGATTTGTCGAAGAAAGAATCATGGATCATGACGAGGCTCGATTCACTGAGCTGGAATCTTTGGTTACAGCATTGAAAACAACAACCAGCGAATTGAAGGCGATGGCCATTGAGTTGCAGAAATCATCCAAGAAATAAACTAAGGTGATTGCAAAGGTGTCGAAACAGTGCGACGACATTAAAGATTTGCGCAAGATGATGAAGATGCTCATGGAACACAAAGGCATCATGTATAATGAGCCAATAATGCATCTAAGGAGCAGAACAGTGGGTTGGAGGATGTGGAGTCCGTGACGGAATCCGAGCCTTCACCAGCATCGGAGGACGAAGTGAGCGAGCGAGTCTAGGAGGATTTAATACTGAATTTGTCACGCCATTATTGGGCAAATGAGGGTGAAAATGCCAGTATTTGAAGGGGAGGATTCGTTAGGATGGATCGTGTATGCGGAGAAGTTTTTTGCCGTGCAACGCGTCCAGTAGAGCGCGAAAGTGAGATTGGCCTTTATCAGCATGGAGGAAATGCCTTGCATTGGTTCCAGTATTGGAAGTAAAAGGCAAAGCGGAAGAGTTGGTCTGTTTTCAAGGCAGCGCTGATTAAGTGCTACGGCGATACCGGAAGGGGAGATGTTTACGAATGTTTGATAGCGTTGCGCCAAATGGGGGACTTTGACTGAATTCATTCAGGAATTCGAGGTGCCGATGGCTCAAGTCTTGGGTACAAAGGAAGCGCAATTGAGAGGATATTTTTTGGTGGGACTTTGCAATGAGATCCGGGCAAAAATTCATCCCCACAAACCGAAGGATCTATCACGTGCCATGGAGTTGACGGCTGATTTTGAGGAAGCTGAAAAAGAAGGAAATCCAGAGGTTGATTTGCGTAGTCATGGGTTTCGTTTTCAACCCAAGGGAGGAACATGGATACACAGTGTTGGATGATCCGCAATGAACACCTTTCACAACACCCAAAGTCAGAATCGAAATCTAGCAGGGGATGCGCGTAGCTCTGTGAACGTAATGGCTGCAAATCAAAGTGAGTCTACGAGCTCGGGATCACAGTATAGGGGAGTCCGGAACCTGCCCTATTAGGAGTACCTTCGCTGCCACGAAGCAAAACTCTGTTACCATTGTGGAGGACCATTTGTTGCTGGTCACAAGTGCCCCGAAAAAAACCTCAGGTTGCTTATTGTGGCAGAGGATGAATGGATTAATGATGAGGGGGAGATTTCAAGATTGGAAAGGGATGCTTGAGAATACATTTGACAATACAGTAGAAACAAAGGTGGAGTGTCAATGGATGGACTTATCCGTTTGCTCAGCTGGTGGATTTACTCAACCACAAGCAATGAAATTGGAAGGGCTGATTCAGGGCAAAAGAGAGTTGATTTTGATTGATAGAGGTGCCAGCCACAACTTTATTTCTCAAGAATTAGTGCAGCAACTAGGTTTGAAAGTGACTCCTACTCAAACCTATGGAGTGAGATTGGGGTGATGGAAACAGGAAAAATGCTCAAGGCTGTTGTGAGCAGATGGAGGTTCAACTAGGACAAATGACCATAACAGAGAAATTCTTTCTATTTGATTTGGGTGGTGTAGATCATATTGGGGGTAGCGTGGTGGGAAAAGTTGGGAGATGTCAAGGTAAATTGGAAATCTCTGACCATTAAGTTCAAACAGCAAGGGTAGTTTGTGAAAATTCAAGGTGATCCTAAACTGCTACGAACTAAAGTGTCTTTACAATCGATTTGCAAGCATACAGATGTTGAATTGGCCATGTTTCTATGGGTACTGGATATTGTGGATACAAAGAAGCAGTGCAATATGAAGGTTCTATTGTAGAAGTAGAACAAAAACAAGTGCAAGGGGTACTGGATGAATTTCCTAGGGTATTGCTGAGAGATTCTCCCAGACTAACATGAAATTTTATGAAAATAATTTTTCATTGATAATATTTCAACCAGGTTTGTCTTTAAAAAAGGATACAAATACAAATATATCCCTTATTAATATGATCATAACTAGAAATCATACTAATTGAAATCATACTAAATAGTAGGATCATATCTAACATTCTAACAATTATCCTAATTAATAAAATAAAATTAAAAAAAAACTAATTAATAGAATCATAACTAACAATTATCCTAATAAACAATAATAATGCTAAAGATATGGAATTAAAGATCCTCATATGCAGATCATATAAAAATAGGAAAAGATAAAGAAGTAAAATACACTGAAATAGTATATCTTTATTTAAAACTAGAATTATTCAATTTATTTTGTTTCTTCATCTTTCCCTATCTTGATCAAATCTACATATCAAAATCCCTAATTTCAGATTCTTAGCTAGCAATTGTAGTTGGAGAGCCCGAGGTCTTATTATCTCCACACTAGAATCCTATACTTCCAATCTGGAACTCAAGTCCCAAATCCCACACCTTTGCAGTTGGATCCTAACAAATTCCAAAGCCAACATGCAACCCAATCCATATACAGCTCTAGTTTGTAAATGATGGCACGCTCATACTCGTGCAACCATGAAAAGGATGACACAAAGCTCAATTTAATATAAAAAAATAAAACCCCAACATTGAGATCCCAGATATATGCAATTATTACAGCACTACATATAACATGTTGCTTTAAGGCTACATATTAGACACATACGAACAAAACAAAAAACTTGCATTTTGTGAGACGAGGAAGACAAGCAAAGGTTCAGCCACCACACCCTAGTGAGCATCTGTGGTTTGCGAGTTACTGACCAACATGAAACTAAAGAAATTCATACCATTATGAAGACACAGATCAAAAGACCCCAGTGTTGATGCATGATGTGCAAGAGATTAGAGCAAAGGCTCAAACATGAGCAGACTATACATACCTGTTGCCAGCATAGGATCAACCACAAAAACTTTAGATCCTTCTGGAAATTTCCCGGGTAACCTGAAAATGAAATATAGGTGGAATATGTAACAAAGGTGCTCTAGCATTCAGTAGAAGAACCGAGAAGCAAAAGAAGCAACAGGGCATTCTTTATGGAACTCATCTCTATCTTCAACAAGCCATGCTAGAATCAGGAGGAAAGGGAAAGAAAATAATGGACAAAAAAGCATATTTCTCTTGCAAATATAAGATTCTTACTTGTTTAAATATATAGTGGGCTGAAGAGTTTCCCCATCTCTGCTTATTCCTTTCCCAAAAAAGCAAAAAAAAAAAAAATCATTAATCAATTTAAGGAACAGACAAGAAATGTACTCTAGTTTTGAAAAAGTGCATCCCAGAATTTACAATCGTTAAACAAGTAATTATCTTATTAACATGAATTATTGACAATATTATATACAAATATGCAAACCAAAAACCAGATTTTTTTTCTCCAATTATGTTTGTTGGGTGTGGCTCACAATTCTTGGCTCCCAAATTACAAAATAAGCAACATATGTATCCTCTAGTTTTCATTATTTACTAGTATGAGTATCATTACCTAAATGATATGTTTTTGTTGCAGGCAAGATCGATGATGCATGTTCAGCAAGAGCAAGGCCTGCTCTTAGGATTGGAATTACCTGCAAAACTAGTAAATGATTCAGGCAATAGGTTGCAGAAAGACAATACATAACATAACCACAGCAATAACACCACAAAAGGAGTTAGGTCTGAGTAACAATGATCGATATGCTAACAGTACTAAAGGAATACCCCGTAAACAGGAGCTTGGTTTTGGCTAAAGAAATTACATCCCTAAAATGCTCACAACTTAGTATATGAAAAAAAAAAATCCTCCTGTAATATGTAATTATAAGGCCACAAGAACTCCTGCAAATACTTGATTCTAATCAAACATATTGAAAGTAATCTGCTACTTACAGCCACAGGCTCCCTTGGATCAATGAATTCCACTGAGGCTACACCCATTGGTGATTGAATCTCTCCAGAAACGGTGGGCTGTAAACATTGAAAGCAAAGCAGATATGAGAAAAAGAGTAAATCCAAGATTATGAGTGTGGCAATGGGAGGTGGACAAAACTATTAGTTGGGAATAAGAAATAACATTGAAAATTTTCAACTGTTAATCAGTGACATGTTCCAGATTCAGGCACTAGAATTAAAAGAAAGCCTTAGATTCAAGAATCCAACTGTCTTAGTTTTTTGGAAAATTTATGAATAAAGGGCTGCAATACATTCTTCAGGAGGAGTTATTGGTTGAATAAACTATTGCAGCAAGATTACCCTTTCTAGATTCTTTAGTTCCCTCAAAGCCTATTTATCATACATAAGCTAAACAAATTCTATTATCTTCGACAGGTATTGTTCAAGACAACCCAACCAGGCACCTATTTAAAACTTCGTACCCCATTGCCCAGAGGCTCTTCGCTATGCGAAGGTATGGGGGAGGGATGTTGTACGCAGCCTTACCCTTGCATATGCAAAGAGGCTGTTTCCGGATTCGAACCCATGACCAACAAGTCACCAAGACACAACTTTACCGCAGGCACCTATTTAACCCTTAAAAAACATTACCTACCAGACAATATAATTTGAAGTCCAGACTCCAGAGCAAGGTTGACACATGACATATGTCATTATGTCTTAACTCCTAACAACTATTTAGCCCTTATAACATGACCTACCAAGCATCATTTCAATAGACAAGTATAGACTATAGAGAAAACAAAATTTGGACAACTATACTGGATGCTTGAAAGTTGGAACACAGCAATGACAGCATAGAGTTTAAAACCAATTCCCTTTTGGCTTGACCTCAAGCAGATGAAAACAATAGCTCCAATTTGCAAATTTTATGATTATAGAAACAAAAATAAGATTGCAACAATATCAAATTAAATTGTAGGAACAAAAAAAAATTCAAGTAAAAAACATGAGAACTATAGCAGGGATATGAACTATGAAATAGCAACTAACCAACCAATCCCTTGAAGCTTCATACATTAGTAGCCTTCCCAGCTCAGCCATTGCATTTCCTAAAACATTAGAAACTAGAAGAGTCAGTGATAGTGCTACCTCTGAATTTCAAGTCAAGTCTGATTAAAGTTTAGTTAAACATTGGGGTTAAAAAAAAGACTGAGAGGAACTTGGGAAACTTCGATGTATGTTTGGTATGTTTTATGTAATTTTTATCTGATATTTTTTCACTAAAAGGCCATATTTTTGGATTTTGCTTCTCATTTCCAAGAAAGTAAATGGTGAAAAGATGATTTTATTGATTTTCCATTTTCTTGGTAAATTCAGGAAACAATAAAAATAACCATGACACTTTGTATTCATAGTGAAAACATATCTATCAATGGAAAATGAAAACAAAACACAAACCAAATGTGTATCCTTTGAAGGTGAACATTTCAAATTTCAATAAATGCAAAATTGATGATGCAGCTCACTTGTCTATCTATCCTACTCAAGACTTGATTTTCTTAGGGAAAAGACCAAGCTATTCAAATTAAGAGTGTCTGTGGATTGCTGTTTTAGAGGTACATACCGTCCATTTGCACCAAAGCACAAAACAGAGAAGCAACAACATTGTTGGATTGGAAAAAATATGGGTTACATTCAACTGAACTGTTTCCCAAACACCCCCCTAAGTTGCTAGTTCCAGGTTCCCATCATACTTGATGACACCATTTTTCTTTCATGCTGATTACCAGTAATAACAGATTAGCAGATAATGGGCACCATAAAAGTGAATATTGAAATTTGAAAAACTATCAATGACACTCTAAAAATGGCATTCAGATAAGATTAGCTTTTGGAGGTGAAAACAACTAGACATAGTCATACATCTTTCCCCACTTAACAATAACAATTTATGGAGCCAGTTGCTCCAAATGAATCAACAGTTTGCCAAAACTGCACAGCCTTATCAAATACATGCAGCATGTTTTTGTCAAGAAGCTATAATAGTAATACCATTAAGCATCAAATGGAAAGTAGCTATTAAGTTAACTAAAGTGATGGAGCTGTTCATACGTCAATTGTGGTGAACAAAATCAGTTCAAAGTTCAACTCAAATTACAGAATATTGCTAAAAAATAGAAACTTTGCTACTCACTGAAGATGGGACATGGAGTTTGCTCATTCCTCAAAACTGAAACCCAATGCTTGATCAACGGATGAGGAGGCACATACACCTTCCAAAACCCAGAAAACAGAGAAATCAATCAAACAAGCCACCTCAGAGAAATCACCAATACACATACACACATCACTCATTTCATTATTTTTCCCTCAGCAACTAACCAGAGCAAAAACCCTTACCCCAGAAGCCAAAACCACAAAAGGAATCCAAAAAATCCAATACACAGATAAATTGACCAATCAAGCAGTGACACATAAATCATCAAAAAAAGAATAATTGGCTCCTTTTCTCTACTTTTTCTCATGAACCAAACACACCAAAAGTTCATAAATCCAGAAGCCAAAACCATAAGCGGAATAATAATTTTTTTTAAGAAAAGATAAATTGTCTCCCTTCCCTCCAGTTTTCCTTTCTCAGAAACCAAACAAACCAAAAACCCGTAAGTGAAAATCAAAAGAGGAATTAAAAAAATCCAATAAAACCCAGAAGCCAAAACCATAAGAGGAATCATTAATAATTAAAAAAAAAAATCTTTACAACAGATCATATAACTAGTTAAGCCACCATAGATAAATTTCCAAACGAAAAAAAAAAAAAAAAACTTTGACTCCATTCCATCCATTTTACTTTCTTAGAAACCAAAACCCTTTAAACCCAGAATCCAAAACCAAAACCAAAAGAAAAATAAAAAATCTAACAAAACCCAAAACCAAAATAAACCAACTAACCAAAACCACCACAGACAAATAACCAAAAAGAAAAAAGAAAAACAAGATTTTTGCCTCTTTCTCTCAATTTCAACTTCTCAGACCCAAAACCCATTAAGCAAAAGAGCACAAAAAGGAGAAGGAAACTAACGAGCATTCGGTTCTCAGAGAGAGGCTTCTCCTCCATGGTCATCTGAGAGCACACCGCACCACACGTGCGCCGCGGAGCACTGGAATAAGCGATCTGAGCGGAGAAAGAAAGCAACAGAACACAACACAACGAATAAAAAGAGGGTATATAAATAAACATGCGTGAGAATCGAATCCAACGTAATAAATGGGAGCAAAGCAAAGAAAAGCAAACAAACCCAATATTAAAAAAATAATTAAAATAATAAATGAAGCATGAAATAAATGGGAAATTAAAAATATCCAATTCACTGTTTTTAGAATTAGTGGTATTATCTGCCTTTGGTGTTGTTGTGAAGAGAGGGGAGTGCGAGAGGGAAAGAGAGAGGCGAGAGGGAGAGTGACATGTGGAAGCAATTGGTGCCGCATCAGAGGGGAAACGGAGATTAAGGTTGAAGTGAATGCGGGAACAAGCCATGTATGAATAATGAATGGTGTATCTATGTAAGATGTAATTTTGGTCCGAGGGTTTGAGCTGTTCTTTGTGAGTGACTTGTGGGGAAGATGATATGATATGCTATTTTTAGCATCAACGGTTGTTTTGGATAGACAGAGATAGATCATATATGGATATGAATTCAGGGCATTGCATATGTATCTCATTTTCATTTTCATGTTCAAATAACATTGGTTTTTGTTTTTTCCTTTTTTTTTTTGTAAATTATGTTTTCTGGATATATATATATATTGTCTGGAGGTACTTTACGATGGCACATATATTTTTTTCTTATAAAATATACATAAATAATTACTTTTATCCTTAAAATTATAATTCACTGATAAATGTAAATGTGTCTATGGAAGATATAAATGCAAAATTTAATTCTGGAAAGTGTTAAAAGTGCGACAAAAATATCATATCATCGACTTTTGTCTTAAAAAAGATGCCTACATGGCACAAAGAAACAAATTTGCCACAAAATTGATTATCAATGTGGTCATGTTGACTAGATTGGACGAAAATGTCACTAAGAATTCATTTTTGGACGTAAATGTCAGTAAAATTTTGATGGACCAAATTGTTAATAATTTTTTTCTTGGAGGAAATTGTCATTAATTTTATTTGGATCTAAATGTCAGTACATTCTTTTGGACCAAAATGTTAATCACCAAAAAAATTATGATAGATTTTGGTCATTTGGATGAAAATAGTCACCAATTTTGGACGATAATGTCAGTAATTTCATTTTTTATGGGTAAAATATAATTTTATAATAGATTTTTGACCTTTTTTTATCGTTATAAGCATAACGTTATAATAATCACTTAAAAAACTAATTTGCAAAAATAATTTATAACAAACATAATATCAATAATATTGATTATGAATCATAACTTTTCTATCACAACATAAATTATCTAAATTAAATATTGTACCAAAATATCAAAATAAACATTGTATCAATGTGTCAATCATTATAAATTTATCTAAATTATAATAATTAGTCATTATCTACTATAAATAAAAGACTAATTTATCCCATATGTTAGTTCTTCGAATCTTGGCGGCTGGGCATTAAGCTCATGTAATTCGGTTGGTTCTTGTTATGAGATACTCCATCTGGCATTATAATTCAAATTGGTGCTCGAGGCCTAAGTGGAGGTGGTCTAAACACAGTTGACATTGGTGGAGGTACGAAGATTGTTTCCTACAGCAATAATATATAGTGATTAGTTATGCATAACATAATTTAAAAATAACTAATTAATAAAATGTAAAAATCACTCACATGACTTGGAGTTGGAACATTTTCACCATTAGGAATTGGAGTAATTTCCAAATTAGTTGAATGTTGTTCAACTTGTGAAACAGACTGAGAGTAGTTCTCATCCCACATATATGTAAAATAGTCATTAGTCTCTGCACAAATTTAATATAAATATAGATAACTAGGTTATTGAGAACAAACATTAGTAACTAATCATTAGCAACTAAATTTCACGTGGATAGCACAAATTTAATGTAACTATAATAAACAAATGGTGTATGTAGTGGCATCCTCCGAAAGGAGTAATCATGAAAATTTAGTCTTTAAATGTAACATTTTCCAACAAAATAGAGTAGCCAAATGGTTGCTAACAATATATATGATTAGTCCCTTGCATGTCGTAACACCTTCGGAGATCACAAGCTCACTGTTTACACCTAAATATAAATACACAATTGTTTAACTTTGACATACCATAGAAACGGAAACCAAGTATAAATAGTGGAAACAGAGTAAAAGCAAGCAGGAAATCTATCCATTCATTTATTCGGAACGAAACATTGGTTAACAAGACATTAGATGATCAAATGTAGATGCTTATTGTAAAAAAATTGAATAAAAACTAAGGCCCTTTCTTGTATGATATGAAATTAAAAAATGTCTAACGAATATGCTGATTATAATTCTTGAATGACTTGAAGCTAGCTACTTGTTGATGAAGTATTTGCATATTTTTTTCTTTTCATGCCAACGTTCTAGCAAAATCTAAAGATCTAACAATTGTATGTATAAAAGTATTTCAAAAGGTTTATGTATCACATTATTTAGTATTACATACAAGCTAATTGAAGTATGGGTTCACAAACACACGATATTGGGTAGAGTGGGCTTATGCATTTACAGTGCTAGCTAACTTTTATGAAAATAGTTACCTATTTTAATTTTTTTTCATAAAAAATAGTAATTAGTTTAAAAAATAAACTAAATCATTCATGCACTAATTGTCAGAAAGGATATCAATTGCAGTGCCTCTAATTTGGTAGAATAGTTAACATGAGCATTTCTACACAAGCTTCTTAAGCCTTAACTTCACATAGACCCTATCCTTCTGCAGCACAAGAAGCCATTGAACAAAAGAAATGCACAATGACACCAAGTATAGCTCATGTTGACATAGATATCAGATTATATTAGTTGGATTCAGGAACATGGTTTGGTGAGAGAGAATGTCAAAATTGGATTCACGTCCAATTAGGGAAAAAAGGAAAAGAAAAGGAAGAGTGTTAAAATATTTTCAGGTTGAAAATGATACCATGTTTTTTTATGGAGTTAAAAGGAAGAAGATGAGAGTATTTTAGACATAAATTTTCATTAAAAGTCATGTGACCAACATGTACCTACTTTTTGTTAAATTATTAAACGATGTTTAGGTTGGAGGAGGTCTAGGTGTAATGTGATTTAAACAATTAAGAGTTTTTTGTAGGGTGCAAAAAAGGAGGGGTGTTAGGTGCAATTTGGAAAAAACAAAGGGGGTGCGGGCGTGAGGAAGAAGATGAAGGTATTTTAAACATAAATTTTCATTAAAAGTCATGTGATCAACATATGTTTACTTTTTGTTGAATTATTAGACTGAGTTTAGGAGAGAGGGGGTTGTTAGTCGATGAATACGACTAACTTTTGTGTATAAAACCTGTGTAAATTGTATCAAATTTCACCAAATTATGGTTATTTTGTAGTGTTATAAGAATTTTCTGTTAAGTATAGGTAATAAATACTTAGTACTTCCATTTTGTGTGTTTAATAATCATTTTCTCTCAATTTCAGGTTAATTAGGCAAGCTTTGAAAAGTGTTGTTTTTCACCTTCTTGCTAAGCCAATCAGTTGGCTTAGCGAGCGTCTGCTAAGCGCAACACTCATTGGCTAAGTGCAAGGAAGAATCTGGAAGAAGATGAGTTGTACAAGTTCGCTAAGCGCACCGCTTCATCTCACTAAGCGCACCGCTTCAGTCCATCCGCTAAGCGAGAAAAACACGCGCTAAGCCGAAATTCACTAATGTGCGCTAATCGGTCCAGAATTGTGCTAAGCGCATGAGCACGAACAAGACCACCTATTTAAGCCTGAAATCAGATTTTGTGAAGGGAGTTTGGGCTAAGAGCTGAAGCTTTGCATGTCTAGTGATTCTAGAGAGAGAAAGGTCCAAGTTCCAGAGAGTTTTGAGAGATTTTGTTGTGTGAAGATCTGCAGAGACCAGAGCTTGAAGAGGAAGCTGTTCTGAGAGCTTGAGATGAGTTTGTGAGTGGTTGTGGGATCCTAGAGGTGAAGGAGACATCTTCACCACTTGTATTTTTGCAATCTTTCATCTTGTTCTTCTCTTTGTTGTAAAGGAGGCTTCCTGGTTATGGAAAACTAAAATCCTCTGTTGGATCTTCCCTTTAGGTACTTGATGTAAATATCTTTTTATCTATTTAATGATGTTTTGTGTCTTCTCTGTGCTATCAGCTTTTCATTCTAGTATGCCTTTACCTTGATCACGTAGATGCATGCTTTGTTAGGGTCATTCAACAGTGGAAACTGGTCTAATTCTAATGACCTTGATAGGACAGGACTAAGTTATTGTACTATCACGAGGAATCGGGGTGCGATAATTTAGTTGTAGTATGTTTGTCTTAATGCGGTCCTGGTTGAGTCTTGTGTTGGATCAAGTGGTCTCGGAATAATTAAGAAGGGGGGGTTGAATTAATTATTAATTTGCCTTGACTAATTAAAAAACTTATCCTTCTTAATGTTACTGGATTTAATTAGGCTTTTACTACTAAGTTAAGAAAGTAAGAGATAGAAACAAAAACTTAACCAAAAGTAAAAACGATAATTAAAAGTACACAGTGGAAATTAAAGAGTGAAGGGAAGAAGAAGACAAACACAATATTTATACTGGTTCGGCCACAAACCGTGCCTACATCCAGTCCCCAAGCAACCTGCGGTTCTAGAGATTTCTTTTCAACCTTGTAAAATCCTTTACAAGCCAAAGATCCATAAGGGATGTACCCTCCCTTGTTCTCTTTGAAAAACCAAGTGGATGTACCCTCAACTTAAACCGATCCACAAGAGATGTACCCTCTCTTGTTCTCAGTATAATAATCCCCAAGTAGATGTACTCTCTACTTGTACCACAAAGGATGTACCCTCCAATGTGTTGGGACAAAGAATTCTTAGGCAATTAGTCCTTTGAATCTTTGTAAGGAGAAACAAAAGATATCTCAGGCGGTTAGTCCTTTGAAATATTTTGCTTATGGGGAAGGGAAGAATCAAAAGAATTCTCAGACGGTTAGTCCTTTGAATCTTTTGTAAGGGAGAAGAGAGACACAAAAGAATTCAGGCGGTTAGTCCTTCGCTCTTTTGGCAAAGGGAGAAGAGAATGAAAAAGATGAATAACACAAGTTTTTGAACAAAGAACTTTTCTTGGAAGACAAAGTGTTTGAACAAAACTTTTAGAAAGATGAAGAGAAATAAATCAGAAAGATGTGTTGAAAGTGTTGAAAGAAGATATTGAAAGATAAATGATAGATTGTTCTTCAAATTCATGCCATGGTCACATATTTATAATCTCTTGATGACTCAAGTCAAAGCTTGTGACTCTTGGCAATTTCTTTAAAACTAGTCACTTAAATAGTTGTGACTTTTGAAAAAATCTTCAGAAACAAGTCACTTGAAGAATTGTGACTTTTGGAAATTTATTTTTCAAAATCAGTCACTGGTAATCGATTATCATTAAGGTGTAATTGTTACACATCAACAGATGTGACTCTTCATTTTAAATTTTGAAAATCAAAACGTTTAGAAGCTCTGGTAATCGATTACACAAGTTGAAAATGTTTAAACATAAGTTGTAACTCTTGAAATTTGAAATCTTAACATTTTAAAACACTGATAATCAATTACTACCTTCTGGTAATCGATTACCAGAGAGCAAAAGTCTTTGGTAATGATTTTGTGAAAACTTCTTGTGCTACTCAATGTTTTGAAAAACTTTTTTAATACTTATCTTGATTGAGTCTTCTCTTGATTCTTGAATATTGAGTCTTCAATCTTGATCTTGATTATTCTTGAATCTTGAATCTTGAAACTTGAAACTTGATTCTTGAATCTTTGCTTGAAACTTTGCTTAACTCTTCATTCTTTGGCATCATCAAAATAACCTTGGAAGGCATTGCTTCCACATTTTGTCCAACAAGAGAAATCTGAGGATGATGCTTGATCAGGATTAGGCTAAACTATCATGAGGAATTGGGGTTTAGCATCTCAGGAGATACCATAGGAACACATGAGCATTGTTAGATAGAGAATATCCTTTTAGCATTAGGCACCTATTAGGAAGACCAACGCGTTTTCTACTTGTTTTTACACATCATTTCTCTCGCGTGATTTTTCTTTTTGCATAGATAGTTTACATACCTGTTCATATTCACACTTAGATTTTCACACCAGACACCTATTTACTGAAATAGCTTACCAAGTAACACAAGTTCCCCGAGAGTTCGATACTTGATTCTTACCGTTTTATACTACTTGTGCGATCCGGTGCACGTGCCGGAAGTGAACAAGTTTTTGGCGCCGTTGCTGGGGAACTTCTTTTTATTTGGAAAGTTAAATCGTTTTTAGGTGTCTATTCTTTATTAGTTATTCTTTGATTATATGTGAATATTTATTCTTACATCATATTTGTCTTCTCTTATTGGATTGGATAACCGTTGTTCTATTAGTATTCTGCATGTATAGACTCTCCTATAGGTGATCTGGTAATTCTTCAGAAAGACAACCCTTTCACTATTATATCATGAAGATTATTATCTCTATTCCACTAATGAATTGTGATTTAGCCGGAGGAGAGCATCACCAGGACAATTGTTATTTTTACTCTATAAATAAATTTGACCGGAGACAGGAACTAGCCATGTACGACTATTGTTCGCAGGTTCCGACAAGTGCACCGGATCACACAAGTAGTATAAAACGGTAAGAACCGAGTATCGAACACTCGAGGAACTTGTGTTATTTGGTAAGCTATTTCAGCAAATAGGTGTCTGGTGTGTAAAGATAAGTGTGAATATGAACAGGTGTATAAACTATCTGTGCAAAAAGAAAGAAAATCACTCGAGAGAAATGATGTGTAAAAACAAGTAGAGAACACGTTGGTCTTCTTAATAGGTGTCTGATACTAAAAAGATATTCTCTATCTAACAATGCTCATGTGTTCTTATGGTGTCTCCTGAGATACTAAACCCCGATTCCTCATGATAGTTTAGCCTAATCCTGATCAAGCATCATCCGCAGATTCCTCTTGTAAGACTAAACTCAACCAGGACCGCATTAAGACACATATACTCAACTAAATTGTCGCATCCCGATTCCTCGTGAAAGCACGACAACTCAGCCCTGCACTATCAAGGACTTTAGAGTCAGACTAGTTTCCACTATTGAATGACCCTAACAAAGCATGCATCTACGTGATCAAGGTAAAGGCATACTGGAATGAAAAGCAGATAGCACAGAGAACACACAAAACATCATTAAATAGATAGAAATATATTTTCATCAGGTACCTACAGGGAAGATCCAACAGAGGATTTAGCTTTTCATACCAGGAAGCCTTCTTAACAACTAAGAGAAGAACAAGATGAAAGATTGAAAAAATACAAGTGGTGAGGATGTCTCCTTCACCTCTAGGATCTCACAATCACTCACAAACTCATCTCAAGCTCTCAAACCGGCTCCTGCTTCAAGCTCTGGTCTCTGCAGATCTTCACACAGTAAAATCTCTCAAAACTCTCTAGAACTTGGAGCTTTCTCTCTCTAGAAACCCTAGACATGCAAAGCTTTGAATCCCAGTCCAAACTCTCTTCACATAATCTGATTTCAGGCTTAAATAGGTGGCCTTGTTCGTGCTCGTGTGCTTAGCGCACTTATGGACCGCTTAGCGCACGTTAGTGATTTTTGGCTTAGCGCATCTTTCTCGCTTAGCAGATGAACTGAAGCTGTGTGCTTAGTGAGATGAAGTGGTGCACTTAGCGAACCTGTATAGCTCATCTTCTTCCAGAGTCTTCCTCACACTTAGCCCAGGAGTGTTGTGCTTAGCGGACGCTCGCTAAGCCAGCAGATTGGCTTAGTGAGAAGGTGAAAAACAACACTTTCCAAAGCTTGCCTAATTAACCTGAAATTGAGAGAAAATGATTATTAAACACACAAAATAAAAATACTAAGTATTTATTACCTATACTTAACAGAAAATACTTATAACACTACAAAATAACCATAAATTAGGAGAGTTTGATACAATTTATACAATTTTTATACACAAAAGTTAGTCATTTTCACCGACTAACAACTCTCCCAAATTTACAGTTTTGCTTGTCCTCAAGCAAAAAGAGAACAACTCACTTGTCCTTAAGTGATAATGGTATGCAGTGAGTATATACAAAGGTGTATAAAACAAAGGTTACTGATTGCATAATAAGAGAATGGAGTAAAATGCCCTCATCACTTGTCTTTCACAAGGTATGCAGTTATCCAAAGAGAAGAATGAAATGTAACCTGAACAAATAGATGGAGTTAGGCATAAGACAGATATCAAGGAAAGTAGCTTAAACCACAGTCTCACGGCTACTGTTTCACTCAAGCACAAGTGTTTAAGCTATTCATTAATAACAACTAGCAAGAGGTCCAATCTTTGAATTTCATCTCATGCCATAAAGTCAGAAATGTATAAACAGAATCAGAAGGACTTTCTCAGGCTTGTAGTGAGGCTTGGCTACAAAAATTCATTGGTTTTTCTAGGATTCAAAGGCTTATATTCTAAGAGAGCACAAATCCTAGACTTATCCCAATGGTCTTTTTCATGCGCTTAGCTTGCTCACTGGCTTTTCACTTTCATTTGCTTTTGACCTTGTTACATTGGCACATTTTATTCTTTTATTTTCTCTCTCTCTCTCTCTCTCTCTCTCTCTCTCTCTCTTTTGAACATACAACTTGTGTGTTGTGTGTGCTGATGCTTTCTCTCTTTCTGTGCATCCCAATTAGTTCCACTCCCCCAAATTTGGGGTAAATTTTCCTTGAACCATATGCTCTCCTAGAATCTAAGCAAGGTATCAGGAGATACTTATTTAAGTTCAGGGTTCAAAATTTTGACAATATCATTCAACTCAAAAAGGGTGCAAAGGATATAATTATCATTCAAGGTAAGCTTTTTGGTCAAAAGGCTTGTGTATGTACAATCATGGCCTTCACGTGTTCTCGTTAATACATTTCATTCTAAAATTCAGAGATTCATTCAAAGATTATTACTCACAGCTAGTCGTTCACTCACAGTTTAAGTTCACATTCTCACCGGTTTTGGTTCAAGCTTTTCTTTCTCAATCAATCTGTCTACTGACTAACAATTCTAATTGCAAATTCACATTCTTGTTCTTTCTTTGTCTAACATACACACTTTCTCAAACTCATGATAAGAAACACAAACTCCATCAAAATCATGCACTCAATTCAAAATAAAGACATACAACCATTTTCACAAAAAGATAAAAGTGTTTTACTGCCATGTCATAAAAAACAAGTCAAACTGTTCAAAATGCTTCAGGATAAGCAAACTAATTACCCATACATAAAACTATGAAAAAGGAATTACTGTATGAAAACCATAATTATAATAATAAACCAAAAAGCAAAAAGTAACATCAAGAATCAACAATGTCAAAAGTGTTTAAACTGGGGAATCGGTGAGAGCAACAACTTCTCCAGATGACGAATCAGAAAGATTAGCGATTCCTCCAATTGGGGAAACAGGGGGGTCAGCTGTTTCTACAGTTGGTGAATCAAGAAGAGCAGTTGCTTCATCTGATGATGCATCATAAATGACAATCAGAGGAGGAGATGGGGGAACTGCTTCAAGCTCAGGCGAAGAAGGTGGATTCACCACTGGAGATTGTGGGTTAGCTGGCTCTGAATTGACCTGCACAGGTGTGGGCTCAGGCGGAGCAACCTCGTTGGGTCTCACCAATGGAAGTTGAGCTTCAGGCCAGGCTACTTGCTCAAGAAAATGCTCCATAGATATGATTGGCCTATTGTGAGCCAACTCTTGCAGGCTGTGCATGATAATAAACTGTCCTCGAAATAAGCTTTGTAGCATAGGAACTAAAGTTAGTGAACTTTGGACATCTTGTCCTACAGTTACTAACAGAGGAGCTGGAATGGATGATGAAGGGATGTCCTCCATTCTATCTCTTTTTCTTGATTCCATTTGTAACTAAAAAGAACTCAAAATTCCTTTGACCAAAATCGTTCAAGTTAAACAACAACAATAAAGGCTAAAATTAACAATAGGTGCTTAGCGGGACATAGCTCGCTCAGCGCCCCCTGAAAAACATAACATGTCGGCTTAGCTAAAGCTAAGATCACTTAGCCTAAAAATTGTCGTGATGAAATTCGCTTAGCTCAGGTAAACACGGCTTAGCACAAGGCTTACAACACAAAATTGGTTAAGTTACCTGGGCTTAGCGATTCAGCCTCGCTTATCCACAGGTAGTTCAGCAAGAGGATGAGTGTTCATCCTCAAAAGATAAACTCACTTAGCGCGGTAAGCGCGCTTAGCGAGTTCTTCAGAGAACGCTTACAAACAATGAGTATTGATGAACTCGCTTAGCGCAGCATGCTCGCTCAGTGAGTTCATCGCATTTTCCAAAAAACTCAGAAAATGCAGCTCATTTTCTTGCACTTTTCAAGCCTCTAAAAGGCATATCAGACATGCAATGTGTGCACCAAACTTAATACAGTATACAAGCGTATATAGCCCTAATCTTAATCTAATTCTAACAAAACATAAAAACCCTAAAAATCTAAAACTACAGTGAAGTCTTCTATCCTAAAGTTTGTGTAGAAGCAAGCTTCATTGCTTCATGATGATGAATCAAGATTGATTCAAGGTGTTTTGATGATGACAAAAAGCCCAAGAGAATGATTTCAAGATTGAGTCAAGAACAATTCAAGAATCAAGAGAAAGATTCGAGAGAAAGTTTCATCAAGAAGATTCAAGATTCAAGAATATTCAAGATCAAGATTCAAGACTCAAAGATTCAAGAATCAAGAGAAGACTTAATCAAGATAAGTATTAAAAAGTTTTTCAAAACACTGAGTAGCACAAAAAGTTTTCACAAAATCATTACCAAAGAGTTTTACTCTCTGGTAATCGATTACCAGATTATAGTAATCGATTACCAGTGGTTTTAAAACGTTAAGATTTTCAAAATTCAAAATGAAGAGTCACATCTGTTGATGTGTAATCGATTACACCTTTATGGTAATCAATTACCAGTGACTGTTTTCGAAAAATTCATTTCCAAAAGTCACATTTCTTCAAGTGACTTGTTTCTAAAGATTCTTTCAAAAGTCATATCTTTTTAAGTGATTAGTTTTAGAGGAATTGCCAAGAGTTACAAGTTTTGACTTGAGTCATCAAGAAACTATAAATATGTGACCTTGGCATGAAACATATATACATCTCAATCATCTTTCAAAAGATATCTATCATCTTTTTCAATCATTCTATCTTTCAATCTATCTTTCAACATCTTCTTTCATTTATTTCAGAACTTTCTGGTTTCATCTTCTCTTCATCTTTTTAAAAGTTTTTGTTCAAAACTTTCTCTTTCAAGAAAAGTTCTTTGTTCAAAAACTTGTGCTATTCATCTTTTTCATTCCCTTCTCCCTTTGCCAAAAAGAATTCGCCAAGGACTAACCGCCTGAATTCTTTTTGTGTCTCTCTTCTCCCTTTTACAAAAGAACGAAGGACTAACCGCATGAATTCTTTTGTGTCTCCCTTCTCCCTTGTCAAAGAATTCAAAACGACATAGTCTGAGAATTCTTTTGATTCCTCCCTTTCCCTAAAACAAAAGATTTCAAAGGACTAACCGCCTGAGAATTCTTTTGTTTCCCCCTTCACAAAGTTTCGAAGGACTAACCGCTTGAGAACTTTGTCTTAACACATTGGAGGGCACATCCTTTGTGGTACAAGTAGAGGGTACATCTACTTGGGTTGTTGTAACTGAGAACAAGAGAGGGTACATCTCTTGTGGATCAGTTCTAGCGGAGGGTACATCCACTAGGTTGTTCAAAGAGAACACGGGAGGGTACTTCCCTTGTGGATCTTTGCTTGTAAAAGGATTTTTACAAGGTTGAAAAGAAATCTCAAGGACCGCAGGTCGCTTGGGGACTGGATGTAGGCACGGGTTGTTGCCGAACCAGTATAAATCTCTTGTGTTTGTCTTCTTCTTCCCTACTCTTTTGATTTCCGTTGTGCACTTTAATTATTGTTTTTACTTTTGGTAATATTAAGAAGGATAGATTTTTAATTAGTAAAGGTTCGTTAATAATTAATTCAACCCCCCTTCTCAATTATTCCGAGGCCACTTGATCCAACAGTTTGGACAAGAAAACGAGAAAAAGAATCAAGGAACTTACTTGGATGGTGTATAGTTGATGCTTCGAAGTTGAAAATGCACAAAGGAAGCACAGATGCAAAATGTGCAAATTTTTGGAGAGAGAGAATGCAGAGATGAAGTTTCCGGAATTTGGCAAATGTGAGTGTAACTGCTGTTACACTCACTTAAGCAGTTTTTCGATACTCTCGCTTAGTGGACCACTGCGCTAAGTGAGCCAGAGAGACGTTTGGTTTCTCAACGAGGCTCGCTTAGCGAATACGCACAATTAGCAGATGTTTGAAAGCAACTATTCTTCTGTAGATTATAAAAGGGAGTCACAATGGCAACCTGATTATCACAATGAAGCAGAAGGATTTCTTAATCTGGATGATCTGTTAATGCAATTCAGGGATACGGTAGAGTCAATGCAACAAGCCTATAGAAGGACTGAAACTCAGTAAGTTGGTAGATGACATGACTAACTCGGTGGCCAGAAAAGAGGAAGAACGTGAAGAGATTGAAATACATCAAGAAAGCATTCTTCAAGTTATCAATCCATCATCAATTAACCAATGAAGAAGAAAAACATGAAGTCTCCAGCATCCGGGAATATCCTTGCTTGGCCACTGTTGGCTACGTTGGAGGGAAAGATAAATGTAGATTGGAACTCAGTGTGGAGAATAAAAAAATCTCTTTTGACCTCTTTGAAGCCATGAAACACTCAGAGATAGGTGATGCCTATTTCGAGGAAGAAGACGTGAAGCAGGAAATAGCATTATTAGCTTCAACCATGGTACTACAATCTCCTTTGGAAAGAGAACCTGGTTATGGGATAGATTGCTTAGTTTGTGATGAAGAGCTTGATGATCCAAAAGATAGTTGTGTTGATCATGTGGTTTTTGAAGAATTGAAAAAAAATGAGACCAATAGAAAAGCCCAAAGTAGAATTAAAGACCCTTCTGGCACATTTAAAGTATGTATTCTTGGAAGATGATGAGACTAAACCTGTTATAATTAGCAACGCTTTGAAGAAAGAAGAAGAGGATCAATTGGTGTAGATTTTAAAACATCATAAAGCGGCTATTGGTTGGCACATTTATGATCTAAAAGGGATCAGTCCATCATATTGTATGCACAAAATCAATTTGGAAGCCAATTATAAGCCTGTGCGACAACCTTAGAGAAGGTTGAATCCTATAATGAAGGAAGAAGTAAGAAAAGAAGTGCTTAACTTATTAGAGGCGGGCCTCATCTATCCAATTTCAGACAGCTCATGGATTAGTCCTGTTCAAGTCGTTCCAAAGAAAAGAGGGATGACAGTGGTAAAAAATGATCGAAATGAACTAATTCCTACTAGAACAGTCACAGGATGGAGAATGTGTATTGATTATAGGAAGCTTAATGAAGCCACGAGAAAAGATCACTACCCGCTTCCCTTCATGGATCAAATGCTTGAGAGACTTGCAGGGCAATCTTTCTACTGTTTTTTTTGGATGGATACTCAGGTTACAACCAGATTGCAGTAGATCCCCAGGACCAAGAAAAGACAACTTTCACATGTCCCTTTGGTGTTTTTGCTTATCGCCGCATGCCATTCGGTTTATGTAATGCCCCCGCTACTTTCCAGAGATGTATGATGACTATTTTTGTTTACATGGTAGAGAAATGTATTGAAGTCTTTATGGATGATTTTTCAGTCTTTGGTGCATGTTTTGGAAATTGCTTAGCAAATTTAGAGAAAGTGTTACAACGCTATGAAGAATCCAATCTGGTGCTTAACTGGGAAAAATGTCACTTTATGGTTCAGGAAGGCATTGTGCCAGGACACAAGATCTCAAAAAAAGGAATTGAGGTGGATACAACTAAGTTAGATGTTATTGATAAACTTCCACCTCCAGTTAATGTGAAAGGCACACACAGTTTTTTTGGTCATGCAGGATTTTATCGGCGATTCATTAAAGACTTCTCAAAAATTGCTAAACCCCTAAGTAGTCTGTTGAACAAGGAGGCTGTATTTGTATTTAATGAAGAATGTCTAGAAGCCTTTAACACTCTCAAAGCTAAATTGGTTTCTGCTCATGTGATTACATCACCAGACTGGGGACAAGAGTTTGAATTAATGTGTGATGCAAGTGATTATGCAGTAGGTGCTGTGCTGGGGCAGCGGAAAGACAGAATGTTCCACACCATCTATTATGCTAGCAAAGTTTTGAATGATGCTCAGATTAACTATGCCACGACTGAAAAAGAATTGTTGGCAATTGTGTTTGCACTTGAGAAATTTCAGTCTTATCTGGTAGGATCAAAGATAGTGATTTACACTGATCACACGACGATTAAATATTTGTTACGCAAAGCTGATTCCAATCAACGATTGATTAGATGGATATTGTTGCTTCAAGAATTTGATTTAGTCATCAAGGACAAGAAAGGTTCTGAAAATGTAGTAGCAGATCACCTATCCAGATTGGTGAATGATGATGTCACTTCAAAGGAGGCTGAAATAAGAGATAAATTTCCTGATGAATCTTTATTTCTGATTTTAGGGAGACCCTGGTTTGCTGACATGGCTAATTTTAAGGCAGCAGGTGTCATACCTAAAGATCTCAATTGGCAGTTGTCATACCCTAATTTCGTCCGGGGACCATTGTTTGATGGCATGCAACCTTCGCTTAACCGCTTCGAGGAACTTGACACCCATCGTTAAGCAATCCGTGAAGTTCCGTGGCATGTCGGGAGTCGAAAGGAAACATTATTGCACAATCCGTAAAGTTCCGTAACATTCCAGAAGCCGAAGAGGGGGTGGTTGCGTAATCCGTAAAGTTTTGTGACATTACGGAAAGAAAATAAGTATCGTTACGTAATCCGTAAGGTTCTGTAACATTACGGAAAAAGAATCAGCAAAGAAGGGAGGTGAACTTATCAAGATAGGGGTGTAAATAGCAATTCGAAACAAGGCCCATCTGGAACATTTTGGAAGTTGGGTTGCTTAAGGAGGAAGCAACTGGGCAGCAAGCTCCTTCATGTTTTTTGAAAAATGGTTTTCGGGGCTTCCGTGGCTTCTGTAATGCTTCCGTAAAATTTCCGAAGACCTTGGGTAAGCATATTCCACTTAACATTGTTGAAAGGGAAGAGAGAAAAAGATGAAAGTTAAGTCATATATGCTTCCGTAAGGCTTCCGTAACTTTTTCGTAAATTACGAATGAAGGTGGGGTGAACTTATCAAGATAGGGGTGTAAATAACAATTTGAGTCTAGGCAACATTTTGGAAGTTGGGTTGCTTAAGGAGGAAGCAACTGAGTGGCAAGCTCCTCCACATTTTTGAAAAATGGTTTCCGTGGCTTCCGTAATGCTTCCGTAAAATTTCTGAAAATCTTGGGTAAGCATATTCCACTTAACATTGGTGAAAGGGAAAAGAAAAAAGATGAAAATCAAATCCGAAACACTTTTGTAACGCTTCCGTAACTTTTTCATAAAATACGAAAAGGGGGTGAACTTAGTAATTCGGGTGCGCTTAGAAATCTTCTTCATTAAGTCTATGGGCAGCAAGTACCTCCCTTTTTTCCTATAAATAGGGGAGGGGGGAGCTGTTTCAAAATGTTCAAGACCCCTTGGTTATGCATTTTGGCTATTTTGGGCAAAAAACACGTTTTCCTGAAGAAAAATCGAGTCGAAGTGCTTCCGTAACGCTTCCGTAACGCTTCCGTAAGCGATTCTGTGGAAATTCTTCATCATTCTTCGTCGTTCTTCACCGTTCTTCATCCGTTCTTCGTTCTTCAACGGGTAAGTTTTTGAATCCGAGACTTTCAATTCATTTCTTGTTTTGTGTACTTTCACTTTAATTTCGTTTACTTTCAGCTTTCTTTTATTCCGTTTTTAATGTGCTTTAACCGTTTATTTAAGCCGTTTTCTCACCTAATAAATGATAAAATGAATTTCAACCGATCATTTGTGTTGTAATCTCGTTTAATCACTGTTAAAACAAAATCTAACCGATCGTTCACGTTGTAACCACGGTTAAACCAAAAAAAGACAAAATAATAATAAAATAATCAAAATATCCTGAAAAATAATAATAAAATAATCAAAATATCTTCGAATAAAATAATAAAAAAAAATCAATCGGACATTTTTATTTGGAAGTTTCCTTGAATGAATTGACTAATAACCAAAGTGAAACTAAGGCTAAAATCAACTCGCAAATCAAGTTTTGTCCGCAAAAATAATAAAAACTGTTTTAAGGTCCAACGCCTTAAACGGTCCTCTTTGCTTTTATCGGTTAACATGGACCGTTCAAAAGCATAAAATCAACACATCACTTTACTACCTTTTGCGAGAACTACGTAGGTCTGATTTCCTCTTCGATGGAGGATACGTAGGAGCAAAAGACCCGCTTTTGTCGACCTCGTGAGATGGTTAGAGGTCTAACGCCTTAGCTTTCTCACCAAGTAAAATGGATCATTTTAAGGTCCAATGCCTTAAATGACCCCCTTCCAAGTAAAAAGAATCACTTGATTCGCCCATTTTCAAAGAACTACGTAGGTCTGATTTTCTTATCACAATTGAGGAATACGTAGGAGCAAGGGAAACACCCATGTCGACCACAAAAAGATAAAAAATACAAAAAGGCATAAAAAGACATAAAAACGTAAAAAAGGGAAAATAAAACAATTTGAAGTCATATTTTGCACACTCGATTAAAGGCTGCCGTCCTTTGTGATGGACGTGTGGGGTGCTAATACCTTCCCCGTACGTAAATACAACTCCCGAACCTTTCACTTAAAATTCGTAGACCACGTCTTTTCCAGTTTTTCCGACGTTTTTCTCAAATAAATGTTGGTGAAGACTCCGCGCGTATTCCTTTCTTGGAACACGCACCTGTGAGCCCTCGCGTCGCCCTCCCGCCGAAGGGTAGGTTGTGACAGTTGGCGACTCCACTGGGGACTATTTTTAGAGAGTTAGGCCTTCTAATCTCGTGCAATATTATGACTTCCTCTTTTGTCAGTTTCCTTTTATTTCTCTTACGTTCTTGTATATGTAACTCTTTGATGCTTTTAGTGTGTTTTTAAATGTATGCATAAGATAGATATTTATTCATTTGATGCACACAAACACCAACACTATTTGCACACACGGTGAGTTGAAAAGGGGCCCTATACCCGGGTCCATGGGAACATAAGGAGTGAAGGTGAATCTGTGGTCATGCTAGGTCTCTGACTTACTTGATTATAGTGAACCCTCATCTAGAGTTTTTCTCTTTGATAACATATTGTTGCTAGTAGTCCCTACTGCCGCAATATGTTCTTCGAAGGGGATGATACCTCTAGAGACCATCAAGAGAGATATGACCACCTTGGGAATTATCACTAAAAGCCCTTATAGTTTCCTCCCGTGTAGGTCCCTAAAATAGGGGCACGGAGCAAACACGTTGCGTGCCATTTTTAACACTGCCATGCATGTAGACCTAAATGTCGTGTACACCTTTGCTGTATGATTATTTGTGGATATTGCCATGTTGTGTACATCCCCCTGCTGCGCTTTTGCTCATCTGCATCATGTCGTCACGCACACATTGTATGTTGGTCTTGTCTTTTGTCATGGGAAGCCGAAAGGTCCATATATCACCTTCTTAACTGCACACATGGGGCACTGCACCCCCAAATGTGCAAGTAAAAAGAGGTAATTTTTCGGTCTCTTGTGTCCGTAAATGCATTCATATCATGCATCGCATAGGCATCTCTTCATGGCATCGTAATGGACATATCGTTCCTGCATTTGTCCGTTATCATATACCAGCATCACATTTTGCATGAGTCATTGCATCATAATGCATATGCGTTCAACATACTTTTTGTTCTACAAACTGCATACCTTTTGTTTTCATGTTTTGCTCATGCATGATCCTTACGTTTTCCTTTGCAAAATAAAAACAAAAGCATTCTTAATTGCATGTGTTAGGTACCATGAGCCAACCATGTTGGGATCATAAACCCATTTCTAAAATAAACAAAAAACAAAAAAAACAAACAAACAACAAAACAAAATGATTGAACATGGTACCTAATGCATGGTTAACTAAGAAAAGATGTTTCTTCGGGCATCTCAATTTCATAATTACATTTTCCATGCATAGCATACATATTCTCGAGTCTTTCATCTCTATGAAATATTGTTGAAGTATTGGCGATCAGAATTGCCATTCCTTGGATTACGGGGTTGAACCAAGCTCATGCTTTTACGAAAAGGTTCATCAAGTCAAGTTGAAGTATGGAAGTAACCATCTTGCAAAAAATTGGGGCAAGAGATGGATCGAGTTATATCGCTGCTTCGTCTACTGCCAAACACATTTATGACTGTTGATGTCCTTGTTACTTCCAGTTTCACCTTGACAAAGATGTAATGGACCATGGTAAAAATCTAAATTGATTCAACCCCATGTCCTGCATAAAAATTCGCAATACTTCAATTGTGCATCATTTACATACATCCATGCCTTTCATTGGTTGCATTGTTCATTGCATTCTTTCCTTGAAAAAAAAAGAAAAAGAAAAAACGAACTTAATCATTGTTATAAAAAAGAAAAGAACTTGCTTTACGGTGCCCTTACCGAACCCGTGCTAGAGCTAGAGTAATGGGTGAAGAAGAGGAGGTGCAAGAGCAGATGAAGGCCGACATGGAGGCCATGAAAGAGTAAATGGCCACAATGGTGGAGGCCATGATGAGCATGAAGAAGATAATGGAAGCCAAAGCGGTTGCAGTTGCCGCTACCAGTGCTGTTGCTAAGGTGAACCCGATGCCCCCATCTGGCCTTAACGAAATGAATCATCCAACCTCAGATATGGTAGGCAAAGATTTGGGAAGTATGGGCGGCCCCCATTATGCGCAAATTCAAATCAAGCACGCCTTCACGCCATATGGTTTGCCTCCCAACTATACACCACCCAATGTGGCGTACACTCCCAATAAGGATGTCAATAACTCTGCTCCCATACTCATTGAAAGCCAACGACCTCAATCTGATCATGCACATGTCTCTTGACCCATGGGGGAGACACATGAAATTCCCCACCACAATCTAGCCGACTTCGAGCCTTGCCTCGGATATGCCACTGAAAGGCAAGCAGTTAGTGGCATACCCCTGCAAAACACTTTGGAGGGCCCTCAGTATCACCCCTAGCTACACCTCTTGCATTCCACAACAAGTAAAAACCCTCATGCTATGGCAGAAATGGGAAAGTTGGATCATCTAGAGGAAAGGCTCAGGGCCATTGAAGGAGGTGAAGATTATGCCTTTGCTAACCTAGAAGAGTTGTTCCTAGTACCCAATATCATCACCCATCCCAAGTTCAAGGTGTTGGACTTTGACAAGTACAAGGGGGCTACTTGCCCCAAGAACCATCTAAAGATGTATTATCGGAAGATGGGGGCATACGCAAAAGATGAGGAATTGCGGATACATTCCTTCCAAGAAAATCTTACTGGGGTAGCTGTTACCTGGTACACTAACTTGGAACCTTCCCGAGTCCATTCTTGGAAGGACCTAGTGGTTGCCTTCGTTAGGCAGTGTCAGTATAATGTCTTCGGATAGGATGTAACTACAGAACATGTGCACAAAGGGGGAATAGATCTTTCAAAAGAATACGCCCAAAGGTGGAGAGACCTGGCAGCTCAAGTGGCACCTCAATGACGGAGAAAAAAATGATGACAATGATAGTAGACACATTACCAGTATTCTACTATGAAAATGGTGGGTTACACACCTTCAAGCTTTGCGGATATGGTCTTCACCGGCAAAAGGATCAAAGGGGGTCTGAAAAGAGGCAAATTTGGTTATCTTGCTTTGATAAAAACGGGCAAATAAAGAGGGTGAGGATGAAGGAGAAACCCATGCTATGACTGCCATTCCTATACAGCCAAGTTTTCCACCAACCCAACAATGTCATTACTCAGCCAATAACAAACCTTCTCCTTCCCCACCACCCAATTATCCACAAAGGCCATCCCTAAATCAACCACAAAGCCTGTCTACCACACAACCAATGCTAAACACCACCTTTAGTACGAACCAAAACACCAACCAAAAAGGAATTTTGTAGCAAAAAGCCTATAGGATTCACCCCAAATTTCAGTGTCATATGCTAAACTTGCTCTCGTATCTACTCGATAATTCAATGGTAGCCATAACCCCTGCTTGGTTTCCTCAATCTCCATTTTTCCGAGGATACGACTTGAACGCAACATGTGCATATCATGGAGGAGCCCTGGGGCATTCCATTGAGCATTGTATGACCCTGAAGCATAAGGTGCAAAGTCTAATTGATGTGGGCTGGCTGAAATTTGAGGAGAATCGCTTGTTGAATCCTAACACTGACAAGCGACACCACACATGGGGCAATTTTGAAAGCTGTTGTTAGATGTCTCTAATGGCTCATCAGGATCTTCAAGTTTATGCCATTATTGTAAACCATAGTTACAATGCTAAATAAAATGGATAAATCTGACATCTTTGTCCCTCATCCTCTCGTAATTACATCTTTGCTTCCACTGGAATGTGGGTGCAAGCCATTGGTTTGTTTGCTCGAGCGACATGCGCTCCTGAGTGCTGACTTCCAAGACCGTTCAATCAGAAATTACTCGTCTTGCACGTTGGTGGGGGTGCCGTAAAAACAACGAGTAAAGTTCAAAACAAATAAGTTTCCAAACAAAAAAAAAGGTTCAAAAAGAAAAAGAAAAAAAAAGCATTTGATTGACTGTGTTTTCAAGACGTTCATGTGACCTCATTTTATCATTTCGGAAAGTTTGTCTTTTTAGAGAGAAGTGAGTTATCAAGAATAGGATGTGGGACAAATGGCCTCAGTTATCTTAAGAGGGGGGTTGAATTAAGATACAAAGACTATTCCCCAATCAAACTTTCACTTTTTTTTTTTGGATTAACAATGCACCCTTAACATGAATTACTCAAAAGACAATTCAAAATAAACTTCTTTAAAGCAAAAAATAGCAATAAATAAAAGAAGTTATAGGGAAGAGAGGAATGCAAACTTAATTTATACTGGTTCGGCCACTTCCCGTGCCTACGTCCAGTCCTCAAGCAACCTGATGGAAGCTTGCTTGTGGGGCTTCTATGGAGGCTGGATCTTTGAGCTTCAATGAGGTCCTTTAATGGTAATTTTCCACCATGGAGATGCAGCAGAAGACAAAGGAGAAGAGGTGAGAGAAGGCGCCATCCACTAGGGAATAAGCCATGGAAGAAGGAGCTTCACCACCAAGATGAGCCTTGGATAAGAAGCTTGGAGAGGATGCTTCATTGGAGGAAAAGAATGAGAGAGAGAAAGAGAGAGGGGGGAGCACGAAATTGAAGGAAGAAAAAGAGAGAGAAGTTGAACTTTGAGTTGTGTCTCACAAGACTCTCATTCATCAAAGTTACAACAAGTGTTACACATGCTTCTATTTATAGACTAGGTAGCTTCCTTGAGAAGCTTTCTTGAGAAAACATCCTTGAGAAGCTTCTTTGAGAAAACTTCCTTGAGAAGCTAGAGCTTAGCTACACACACCCTTCTCATAACTAAGCTCACCTCCTTGAGAAGCTTCCTTAAGAAGATTCCTAAAGAAGCTAGAGCTTAGCTACACATACCTCTCTAATAGCTAAGCTCACCTCCTTGAGATGAGAAGCTATAGCTTAGCTACACACCCCCTATAATAGCTTAGTTCACCCCCATGACAAAAAAGTAGGAAAATACCAAAAAAAATCCCTACAACAAAGACTACTCAAAATGCCTCGAAATACAAGGCTAAAACCCTATACTACTAGAATGACCAAAATACAAGGCCCAAACGAAGGAAAAACCTATTCTAATATTTACAAAGATAAGCGGGCTCATACTTAGCCCATGGGCTCGAAATCTACCCTATGGCTCATGAGAACCCTAGGGCCTTCCCTTGGATCTTTGGCCCAATCTTCTTGGAGTCTTCTATCCAATGCCCCTGCGGGGTAGGATTGCATCACAACCCACTTGAGATTTTCCACTCTCTTTGTAAAATTCCTTTTACAAAGTCTGAACCACACAGGGACAACCCTTTCCTTGTGTTTAGGAATCCTCTACAACAAGAGAGCCATGGTCTCTTAATCCCTTTTCAGAAACAAGAAGAAGAGAAGAAGAAATCTCTCTTAAAAGAGATAGATTGTACAATGAAAATCAATCAAAATTCCTTATTGAATATGCAAGTGGTTGACCAAGGAATCTTTTTGAGAGGATAAAGACATTTCAGTTCAGAAAAACTCTTAATCTTTTGAGAGGATAAAACTTTTTGGGCAATGAAAACTCTCTTTAAATTCGTGTTTCCAAGTCACCTTTGATGGCCATTCATAAAATATTTGAATAGATGTGACTCTTGGAAATTATTTTTTGAAAATCCCCTCTGGTAATCGATTACAAGACTTGTGTAATCAATTATAGGTTTTGAAATTTGAATTAAAACGTTCAATAAACTGTTGGTAATCAATTACCGTCCATGTGTAATCAATTACACATTTTGAATTCAAATTTCTAGTGACTGTTATAAACATTTTTAGCTGCTGGTAATCGATTACCAGAGAGTATATCTCAATTTAAAATGATTTAGATAGAATTCTTTGGCCAAACCTTTTGCTTTTTCAATTTGGAAACTTCGTCCTAAAGATTCTTGAGATCAACTTTGATCATATATCTTGATTTTCTTGGATTCTTGGATTCTTGTCTTGAATAAAACTTAGAAGCACTTGATCCTTTGGCATCATCAAAACATCGAAACATCTTGCTTCTACATAGGAGTCATTTGACTTAATCCACCAACTAAAAAAATCCTTCCACTATTTCTCGTCCTTGGAAAATTCTTTTTGCAAGAATCAGTTGCTTCTTTCATTCTTCCTCACTACGAGGTTGTGAAAACAAGACAATGATGGATACCTCAAAGCCCTACACTGGGGCAATGAAAGGCACCATGCATAAACCTCAAACGAACCTAGGGGCAGATTAGAAGTTCTCACCCAATAGGTTCCTTGCTACAAGGTCATGACGAAAGACAACGATTGGTACCTCAAAGCCTTACACTGGGGCAATGAAAGGCACCATGCAAAAACCTCAAGCGAACCTAGGGGCAGATTAGAAGTTCTCACCCAATAGGTTCCCAGCTACAAGGTTATGACGAAAGATAACAATTGGTACCTCAAAGCCTTACACTGGGGCAATGAGGGGCACCGTGCATGAGCCTCAAGTGAACATAGGGGCCGATCAAAAGTTCTCACCCATCGATGTTTTTAAACAAAAAAAGGGACAAACCCTAGGATTTTAATGGATTGATTAAATGTCAAATGGCTCCATTACCGTCACTCCAAAATGGTCGAGTGACTAAATCAAATAGAACATATACTCTGAGGGAATTCCCGGAAAGATTTGCAAAAGATAGGACAAGGTTGCATGAATTATCACCTCTTTCAAAAGGACAGTCAATCTGTGTTTTCCAAAAAAATTAAATCAAAATCAAAAATCACAAAATAGGGAAAGAATGTTATGAACATTCCATTACATTGCATTGTTTCATATGAAGTCCGCATTTACCAAATTTCACAACAAAGGTTGCATGCATCTGCATCACTAAACATCATGTTAACTACATAGATTTCCTACATCTAATCTTTTGAATTTGGGATGACCGGCTCTCTCGATGAGTCGATCTCTTGCTTTCTCATAAGGATGGACCCTTGGGTACTAGTACCCTCACCTTTAGAGGACTATACATCCTCGGCATCAGAAGGCTGCACGCCCTCACCTTCAGAGGACTACACGTCCTCGCCTTCAGAGGGCTGCACGCCCTCACCTTCAGAGGACTACATGTCCTCGCCATTAGAGGATTGCGAGTCCTCGCCATCAGAGGGCTGCATGCCCTCACCTTCAGAGGACTACACGTCCTCGCCTTCAGAGGGTCATGTACCTTCACCTTCAGAGGACTACACGTCCTCGCCTTCAGAGGGCTGCACGCCCTCACCTTCTGGGGACTACACGTCCTCACCTTCAGAGGACTACACGTCCTCGCCATCAGAGGGCTGCACGCCCTCACCTTCAGAGGACTACACGTCCTCGCCTTCAGAGGGTCATGTACCTTCACCTTCAGAGGACTATACGTCCTCCCCTTGAGAGGACTACACGTCCTCGCCATCAGAGGACTACACGTCCCCACCTTCAGAGGGCTACACGCCTTCGCCTTCAGAGGACTACATGTCCCCCTTTCCAAAGGGCTACATGCCCTTGCCCTTAGAGGGCGATACGCCCTCACCTTTAGAGGACTACACGTCCTCGCCATCATAGGACTACACTCCCTCGCCTTCAAAAGGTGACACATCCTGAACTTTAGAGGGCTGCACGCCCTCGCCTTTAGAGGGCTACGCGTCCTCACTTTCAGTGGGCTCCATATCCACACCTTAAGATAATTTAAGGTCCTCTGCCCTTAAATGCTTAACCGAGACTTGCGCTCCCGGTTAAGGGGCCAGTAGTTTCCTTTTATCAGTTTTTGGGCCACCCCCTGATATTGGAGGGCGACCAACTGTGCAAGCACAACCAGAGATGGATGCTATCACGCAGCTACTATGCATACCGGGGCAAGATTTCACCCGTGCCGCTGCAAAGAGATGGGTGCGGATCATACGCACCAACATGACCACCATTACACAGATATGGATGACGTTGCTACTTAACAACATTCTGCCCAACGACCGCAATGCTGATCTCCCCCGTGGAAGTATCAGTTGGTCTGTGTCGTTCCGACATAGGTAAGTATGCACGTGGCTTAACTGATTTCTAATGCCATCTACTATTTGCAGGGGTCGCGCCCACAAGACACCTAGTGGACCCAAAGAAGTCCAACACGGCTCTGGGGTTTCAAGCTCTGGTTACAGGCCTCTGTCAGTCCTACAGGGTGCTCGTACCCCTCGGCTACTTCATGCCATCAGGACATAGGTAAGTATGCACATCGCTCAATTGATTTCTGATGTCATCTATTGTTTGCAGGGATCGTGCCCGCAAGACACCCAGTGAACCCGGAGAAGTCCAACAGGGTCCTGGGGTTGCCAGCTCTAATTACGGGCCTCTATCAGTTCTACGGAGTGTCTGTCGCCCCCAGCAAGGTCATTAGGCCTCCTACTAATCGAGCTTTCATCAAGAAGTATTGCGCCTCCAGACAGGCAGAGGGTGAGACACCACAACAGCCTGGGGATGGCCCGCAACAGGCAACAAATGCACCGCCGCCACCTCTAGAGCCCCTCAACTCATCCACAAAAAGGTTAGAGCATTGCCTACGACACATGGCCGACCAATAGGCGACCAAAGTCCAAAGCCAAAGGTAAGCAAAAGTACTAGGTCCGTGATCGACAATTCATCAGGCGTCCAGCTCAAGACGTTAAAGAAGTGCTACTAGGAGGCAACCTAGTACCTTTTAAATCTCTGCTTGTTATTTGATCACCTTTGTTTCTCAAGTCATAGTAGGACACACCTAGTTGCTCATGATCCTAGGAATTTAAATAAAACAAGCACAAGCTCGGAAGGTAGTCATACCTCATAATATATATATATATATATATATATATATATATATATATATGTATGTATGTATGTATGTTTAGGTAGAAAGATACATTGGATATGCATGTATGTAACAAAAATACCTCACAAAAAATATATATGTATGTTTAGGTAGCAAGATACCTTGGATATGCATGTATATAGCAAAAATACCTCACAAAAATATACACATGTTTAGGAAGCAAAATGCCTCATGAAAAGGAAAAAACAAAAACAAACAAGAAAAAGAAATAAACACATGATAAAAAGGAAAAGAGAAAAAAGAAAAATAAGTTGTCTAGCTGAAAAACCAACATGCTTTTGAAAAGAGATGACTTCCAGCTTTTCTTTGAAAAAAATTCACTGATCATAATCAGCTTTTGAAAAAAAATGTGTATACACCTGAAGGGTGAATGCTGTGAAAATTTTCCTGAACACCCAAAAATAAGACTCGGATGAATGCACAAATTGATAAAAGAACATATTTTGGAAACACTGGGTTGACTTAAATAGAGAAAATGAATTATGAGCCCTAGCATCACATGACCAAAAATTGTTCGACACTTGAGTGTCCACATAGGTGCATGCAAGACTAGTTTTGAATAAAATTTCCAAATGATCATTGTTGCATTTGTGTCATGGAAATAATGTGGGACATCCCCTTTTATCCCTGAACCAAACCAAACCCTGACATATATCATGTTCAGCCATTCTACAAGCCTTGAGCCAAAATCCCAACTCACCATAAACCTTTCCCTCAAAAGAAAACAAAAAAGGAAAAGAAGAGAAAAGAAGAAAAGAAAGTTCTCGATCAAAGAATCGGAAGAAAGCAAAAAGAGAAAATTCCCAATCAAAGATTGAGAGAAAGCAAAAAAAAAAAGGAAAGAAAATTCCCGATCAAGGATCGAAAGAAAACAGAAGAAATATGCAGAAAGGTCTTTTGGACCAGACAACATTTGAACAAATATAGAGTTACTACCAAGTAAACAAAAAAAAGAGGGAAACCACGACCTGAAGTGGTCCTCTTCCTTTGATTGCCAACCAAAATCCTGTGCGTCGGTGACTTGTTCGCCTTACACTAAACAAAAACAGAAAAGGAAAAGGCCAAAAACACTCAAAGCCAAAGTTCCCACCAAAAAAAACACTATTCCCCAAGAAAAGTCTTATTGATCCATGATCACGCATGTAATCTTTGATTTGATAGGAAATGATTTGCAAAATCAAGTCATGACATATCTATGGTTCAAAATTAGGATGAAACACTTACCTGTGTGAGATTGATACACTTTGAGTGATTTTCTTCTATTTTTGTTGAACCCAGTGTTTCCTCTAAATGGTCATTTAGAAACGAAATGCTAACATCCAAAATCTCATTTGTGGTTATGAGAAGATTTCATCAGCATACTCCTCTTCCCCGGTAGACACATTGTTTTTCATCCGAAAAGCATATGTTGCTCTGATTAGTTGGAAGTTTTCTCTCTTTACTAAAGCATGTTCGCATTTTAGTGAAGAAAACATCGAGACTATTTTTAGTCTCACAAGTTATCCAGAACTACGTAGGTCTGAGTTCCTCATTGAGGATACGTAGGAGCAAGAGCCTCGCTTTTGTCGGCCGCCCCACAATTTCTGTCATACTGACACTGGAGTCATGTGACATGCGGAGATACCCGAGTGGTTATCCGTTTAAACTTTCTTTTGCTATCTCTAAGACTCAAAGCATGATAGCACGCAAAGACTAACGTCGTCTTCTGCACCCTTTGTCAATCGCGATCAACAAGCCCGTTGACACGCGGAGATTTATGTCATTTTCCGCGCAGACAATTTCTATCATACTGACACTGGAGTCACGTGACATGCGGAGATACCCAAGTGGTTATCCGTTTAAAATTTCTTTTGCTATCTCTAAGACTCAAAGCATGATAGCACGCAGAGACTAACATCGTCTTCTGCACCCTTTGTCAATCGCGGCCAACAAGCCCGTTGACACGCGAAGATTTACGTCATCTTCCGCGCAGACAATTTCTGTCATATTGACACTGGAGTCACGTGACATGCGGAGATACCCGAGTGGTTATCCGTTTTAAACTTTTTTTTGCTATCTCTAAAGACTCAAAGCATGATAGCACGCAGAGACTAACATCATCTTTTGCACCTTTTGTCATCCAGAGGCGGCGGGCCCGATGACATGCGGGAACCAATTGGTCCCGCATTTTTACCTTTATCATTCAAGAGCAGCAAGTTGGGTGGTAAACACGCATAGACGAATTCTGCGCCTTTGTCATCCAGGGACAGCGAGTCAGTTGCATGCAAAGATATCTTATGGTCACCCGCGACTTTCGTCAACCGAGAGGAATGAAATTAGTGTCTTATCTTTACTTCCCTTTTATCTCCAATAAAAGACAAGTAAAGAGGGGCAACTGTCATACCCTAATTTCGTCCGGGGACCATTGTCTGATGGGATGCAACCTTCGCTTGACCGCTTCGAGGAACTTGACACCCATCGTTAAGCAATCCGTGAAGTTTTGTGACATGTCGGGAGTCGAAAGGAAATATTATTGCACAATCCGTAAAGTTCCGTAACATTCCAGAAGCCGAAGAGGGGGTGGTTGCGTAATCCGTAAAGTTTCATGACATTACGGAAAGAAAACAAGTATCGTTACGTAATCCGTAAGGTTCCATAACGTTACGGAAAAAGAATCAGCAAAGAAGGGGGGTGAACTTATCAAGATAGGGGTGTAAATAGAAATTCAAATCAAGGCGAACATTTTGGAAGTTGGGTTGCTTAAGGAGGAAGCAACTGGGCGGCAAGCTCCTCCATGTTTTTGAAAAATGGTTTCCGGGGCTTCCGAGGCTTCCGTAATGCTTCCATAAAATTTCTGAAAATCTTGGGTAAGCATATTCCACTTAACATTGGTGAAAGGGAAGAGAAAAAAAGATGAAAATCAAATCCGAAACACTTCCGTAAGGCTTCCGTAACTTTTCCGTAAAATACGAAAAGGGGGGTGAACTTAGTAATTCGGGTGCGCTTAAAAATCTTCTTCATTAAGTCTCTGGGCGGCAAGCACCTCCCTTTTTTCCTATAAATAGGGGAGGGGGGAGCTGTTTCAAAATATTCAAGACCCCTTGGCTATGCATTTCGGCTATTTTGGGCAAAAAACACGTTTTCGTGAAGAAAAATTGAGTCGAAGTGCTTCCGTAACGCTTCCGTAAGCGATTATGTGGAAATTCTTCATCGTTCTTCGTCGTTCTTCACCGTTCTTCGTTCGTTCTTCGTTCTTCAACGGGTAAGTTTTCAAATCCGAGACTTTCAATTCATTTCTTGTTTTGTGTACTTTCACTTTAATTTCGTTTACTTTCAGCTTTCTTTTATTCTGTTTTTAACGTGCTTTAACTGTTTATTTAAGCCGTTTTCTCACCTAATAAATGATAAAATGAATTTCAACCGATCATTTGTGTTGTAATCTCGTTTAATCACTGTTAAAACAAAATCTAACCGATCGTTCACGTTGTAACCACGGTTAAACCAAAAAAAGGCAAAATAATAATAAAATAATCAAAATATCCTGAAAAATAATAATAAAATAATCAAAATATCTTCGAATAAAATAATAAAAAAAAATCAATCGGACGTTTTTATTTGGAAGTTTCCTTGAATGAATTGACTAATAACCAAAGTGAAACTAAGGCTAAAATCAACTCGCAAATCAAGTTTTGTCCGCAAAAATAAAAAAAACTGTTTTAAGGTCCAACGCCTTAAACGGTCCTCTTTGCTTTTATCGGTTAACATGGACCGTTCAAAAGCATAAAATCAACACATCACTTTACTACCTTTTGCGAGAACTACGTAGGTCTGATTTCCTCTTCGATGGAGGATACGTAGGAGCAAAAGACCCGCTTTTGTCGACCTCGTGAGATGGTTAGAGGTCTAACGCCTTAGCTTTCTCACCAAGTAAAATGGATCATTTTAAGGTCCAATGCCTTAAATGACCCCCTTCCAAGTAAAAAGAATCACTTGATTCGCCCATTTTCAAAGAACTACGTAGGTCTGATTTTCTTATCACAATTGAGGAATACGTAGGAGCAAGGGAAACACCCATGTCGACCACAAAAAGATAAAAAATACAAAAAGGCATAAAAAGACATAAAAACGTAAAAAAGGGAAAATAAAACAATTTGAAGTCATATTTTGCACACTCGATTAAAGGCTGCCGTCCTTTGTGATGGACGTGTGGGGTGCTAATACCTTCCCCGTACGTAAATACAACTCCCGAACCTTTCACTTAAAATTCGTAGACCACGTCTTTTCCAGTTTTTCCGACGTTTTTCTCAAATAAATGTTGGTGAAGACTCCGCGCGTATTCCTTTCTTGGAACACGCACCCGTGAGCCCTCGCGTCGCCCTCCCACCGAAGGGTAGGTTGCGACAGTAGTAGAGAAAGAGATTCTTCTATGATTCTCGACATTATGTTTGGGATGATCCACACTTGTTCAAAGTAGGTGCAGATAATCTCCTTCGAAGATGTGTGACAAGTGAGGAGGCCAAGGGCATATTGTGGCATTATCGCAATTCACCATGTGGCGGGCATTATGGCCGAGACAAAACAGCAGCCAAGGTCTTACAGTCAGGATTTTTTTGGCCAACACTCTTTAAAGACGCCCATCATCATGTCTTAAAGTGTGACCAATGTCAGAGAATGGGGGGAATTTCCCAAAGAAATGAGATGCCTTTGCAAAACATTATGGAAGTTGAAGTTTTTGATTGTTGGGGTATTGATTTTATGGGTCCATTTCCTTCATCCGCAGGGAATGAATATATTCTGGTAGCTGTTGATTACGTGTCTAAATGGGTGGAAGCTATGGCCACTGCAAGGAATGATGCTAAGACTATGGTGAAATTTATCAAGAAGAACATTTTTCTCGATTTGGGGTACCTCGAGAATCTTGATCAGTGATGGTGGTTCGTACTTCTGTAATACTCAGCTTCAAAAGGTATTAGGTCAATACTATGTGAATCACAGAGTGGCGTCCCCCTACCATCCGCAAACTAATGGGCAAGTCGAAGTATCCAACAGAGAATTAAAGAAAATACTAGAAAAAACAGTGGCATCAACCATAAAAGATTGGTCAGCCAAATTGGAAGATGCATTGTGGGCTTACAGAACTGCATACAAAACTCCAATTGGTTTGTCTCCTTTTCAACTAGTGTATGGCAAATCATGTCATTTACCAGTTGAGATGGAACACAAGGCATATTGGGCTCTGAAATTTCTGAACTTTGATGAGAAGGCATCTAGGGAGCACAGAAAGATCCAATTGTTGGAGCTAGAAGAAATGTGATTAACAACTTATGAATCCTCACGACTTTACAAAGAAAAAGTCAAGACATATCATGATAAGAAATTGTTGAAGAAAGAATTCAAACCGGGACAAAAGGTACTACTTTTTAATTCAAGATTGAAATTATTTCCTGGTAAGCTGAAGTCTAAATGGTCTGGACCCTTTGTTATCAAGAAAGTTCGATCTTATGGTGCAATAGAGTTATATGACCCACAATCTCAAACTCCTGATAGAACATGGGTTGTAAATGGCCAGAGGTTAAAACTGTACCACGGTGAAGAATTTACAAGGACACATAGCACTGTTCATTTGATCACTCATTGAGGTAAAAGCGTCATGCTAATGACGTTAAAGAAGTGCTTCCTGGGAGGCAACCCAGTTTTAATTTCTGTTATCTTTGTTTGCGCATGTATTTGATCATTTGGAACTTGTTGTACAATCTGTACTTTGGAGTCTATCAGCCTATCTTTGAATATAGATATAAGGGTTTCAATTTCTTGGAAAAAGGACTGAAAAACAACTTAGAAAACATTTTCTGAAAAAAACAATCCTTTCGCTAAGCGCAAGCCTCACGCTAAGTGCATCTTTGTTCATGCGCTGAGCCACAAGTTTCAATCGCTTAGCGCCCAACCCTTGCATCTGATGCTGATTTGGTCCGCTAAGCTGGCCAAGGCTGAGCTAAGCCAACTTCAATTTGATTTGAATTCAGCTAAGTTGCAGCCTGATCGCTAAGCCCATCATACACCTTGGCTAAGCGCGAGTCATTACTGCCAAGCTCATTTCTTTGCGGCCAGAACTGGGGTTCATGAAGCTAAGCGCCAGTCATGGCAGCTAAGCTGAATTCCTTGTGGCAATGTAAGCGCTAAGTGAAAGCTTGACCGCTAAGCGACAGCTGATCCTTGGCTAAGCATGACCCATTGTCCCTAAGCTAAATTCCTTACGGCCAGAACTGAGGTTCATGGAGCTGAGCGCCAATCATGGTGGCTAAGTTGACCTTCTTGCAGCCTAAACTTAATTTGATTGAGCTAAGTGCCATTCATGGCAGCTAAGCTCAAATGCTTGCTGCAGTCATAGCACTGAGCGATACTATTGTCTGCTCAGTGCCACTCCTTTGCACTCAAAATGCATGATTTTAGCTAAGCGGGCCCAGAGCCCGGCTTAGCGAGAGTTGCAGGTTTTCTGATCTGTAGATCTCGCTAAGTGGTCCGGTACACGCGCTAAGCGAAACTCTAAATTTGTTAAAAAAAATAATATAAAAAAAAATATATAGCTTAGCGCAAGGGTTCACTAAGCGACATGCCTTGAGAAACCAAACGTCTCTCGAATTCGCTTAGTGCAACATTTCGCTAAGCGAGAGAGTCAAAAATAGCTTAGTGAAGTGTAACATCAGTACACTCACACGTGCCCAAGCATTTTTGCATAAACATTCCCTTTTCTCTCTCTGATTCAAAATCTCTCAATCTTACATCTGCACGCCCAAGCATTTTCTTACTGCATTATCTCAGTCAAACCAAAGCTTCAACAATACAAGTAAGTTCCCTACTACCTTTTTTCTGCTATTTTGCTGAACTTTAGGTTAGAAAACCTTAATCTAGCTTTAAGAATTATAGGATATTAATATTTTTAGAAGTAGTTAGAGTTTAGGACTCTGTGTTGGTTGTCTTGTGTAAAATATGTTGAGAACTTTGCATGTGTGATATGCCTATTAAAGGCCTCAATATTGGAAGAAAATGCATTGTGTTTTCTGTGTTTTTTTGGAAAACGCGATGAACTCGCTTAGCGCGCCTTCTGCGCTAAGCGAGTTCATCAATATTCATTGAATATTTGCATTTTTCAGAAGAACTCGTTAAGCACGTTTATCGCGCTAAGCGAGTTTATCTTTTGAGGATGAATATTCATCCTCTTGATACAGTACCTGTGGCTAAGCGAGGCTGATTCACTAAGCCCAGGTAACTTAGTCAATATTTGTGTTGATAACCGCACGCTAAGCCGAGCTTCCATAGGCTAAGCGCAGTTCGTTACGACATTTTCTGAGCTAAACGACCTTGTTCGCTAAGCTCCCATACTTAGTGAAATTTTTATTTTGTTTATTGCCGCTAAGCGCAGCTTATGAGGAGCTAAGCGCATATCCTTGTGCTAAGCGGTAGTATATTTTGTGAAGGTCTGCTAAGCGAATCCTATCTCGCTAAGCGGCCGTTATCTTACTTTCAACTTGATTTTTGTAGTTGTTTGGATCCCTTTCTTGTAGATGGCATCAAGAAAAAGGGCAAGAACCGATGACATTCCTTCATCATCCAACCCAGCTCCTCCGACACCAGCCATGGAACTAGATGTCCAACACTCACATACTGTAATCCCTATGTTGCAAAGTTTATTTAGGGGCAATTGACGATCATGTATAACCAGCAGGAGTTGGCTCACAATAGGCCAATCATATCTATGGAGCATTTTCTTGAAAAAGTGGCCTGGCCTGAAGCTCAGCTTCCATTGGAGAAATTCCATGAGGTTGTTCCTCCTGAGCCCGCACCAGCAAGGACTGAGCCGATACCAGCTGAACCACAACCTCCAGTAGTGGATGCACCTCCTTCTCTTGAGCTTGAAATATTATCTCCTCCACCAGCTCCAGCTCCACCTTTGATAATCATCTCTGATTTATCATCTGATGAAGATGCTGCCCCTCTTGATTCACCATCTTGCAACATAGATGATGGTTCTGACTTTTCTGATTGGATGAACTGCTGACTGACTCTCCAATTTGGACACTGATTTCCTTTTCAGATTATTATTATTATTACAATTATAGTTTTAGTACAGTATTTCCGTTATGTCTACATACACTGCTAGTTTTATTTATGATTAGTTGATTTGCTTATTCTGAAGCATATGGAACAGTTTGACTTGATTTTGATGACATGACAGTAAAACACTTTTATCTTTTTGTGAAAAATGGGTGTATGACTTTATTTTGAATTGAATGCATGATTTTGATGGAATTTGTGTTTCTTTTCATGAGTTTGAGCAAGTGTGTATGTTAGACAAAGAAAGAACAGGAATGTGAACTTGCATTTAGAATTGTTAGTCAGTAGACAAATTGATTGAGAAAGAAAAGCTTGAACCAAAACCGGTGAGAGTGTGATCTTATACTGTGAGTGAACGACTAGCTGTGAGTAATAATCTTTGCATCGATCTCTGAGTTTTAGAATGAAATGTATAAATGAGGACATGATGAAGGCCATGATTGTACTACACAAGCCTTTTGACCAAAAAGCTTACCTTGAATTATAATTGTATCCTTTGCACCTTTTTTGAGCAAAATGATATTGTAAAACATTTGAACCCTGAACTTAAATAATTATCTCCAGATACCTTGTTTAGATTCTAGGCGAGCATATGGTTCAAGGAAAATTTACCCTAAATTTGGGGGAGTGGAACTAATTGGGATGCAAAGAAAGAGATAAAGCATCAGCACACACAACACATAAGTTGAGTGTTAAAAAAAAGAGAGAAGGAAAAGTGTGACAAGGTCAAAAGCAAATAAAAGTGAAAAGCTAGTGAGCAAGCTAAGTGCATGAAAAAGATCACTTGGATAAATCTAGGATTTATGCTTTCTTAGAATCTAATCCTTTGAATCCTAGAAAAAAAACCAATGAATTTTTGTAGCCAAGCCTCACTACAAGCCTGGGAAAGTCCTTCTGATCCTGTTTATACATTTTTGACTTTATGGCATGAGATAAAGTGCAAAGATTGGACCTCTTGCTAGTTGTTATTAATGAATAGCTTAAACACTTGTGCTTGAGTGAAACAGTAGCCGTGAGACTGTGGTTGAAGCTATTTTCCTTAATATCTGTCTTATGATTAACTTCATCTAATAGTACGGCTTACATTTTATTCTTCTCTTTGAATAGCTACATATTTTGTGAAAGACAAGTGATGAGTGCATTTTACTTCATTCTCTTATCATGCAACAAGTAACTTTTGTTGCATACACCTTTGTACATAGTCACTGCATGTTATTGTCACTTGGGGACCAGTGAACTGTTCTTTATTTGCTTGAGGACAAGCAAAACTGTAAATTTGGGGGAGTTCTTAGTCGATGAATATGACTAACTTTTGTGTATAAAACCTGTGTAAATTGTATCAAACTTTCCCAGTTTATGGTTATTTTGTAGTGTTATAAGAATTTTCTGTTAAGTATAGGTAATAAATACTTACTACTTCCATTTTGTGTGTTCAATAATCATTTTCTCTCAATTTTAGGTTAATTAGGCAAGCTTTGAAAAGTGCTGTTTTTCACCTTCTCGCTAAGCCAATCCGCTGGCTTAGCGAGCGTTCGCTAAGCGTAACACTCATTGGCTAAGCTCAAGGAAGAATCTGGAAGAAGATGAGCTGTACAGGTTCGCTAAGCACACTGCTTCATCTCACTAAGCACACGCTAAGTCAAAATTCACTAATGTGCACTAAGCAGTCCAGAATTGTGCTAAGCGCACGAGCACGAACAAGGCCACATATTTAAGCCTGAAATCATATTTTATGAAGGGAGTTAGGGCTGAGAGCCGAAGCTTTGCATGTCTAGTGATTCTAGAGAGGGAAAGGTCCAAGTTCCAGAGAGTTTTGAGCGATTTTGCTGTGTGAAGATCTGCAGAGACTAGAGCTTGAAGAGGAAGCTGTTCTGAGAGCTTGAGATGAGTTTGTGAGTGGTTGTGAGATTCTAGAGGTGAAGGAGACATCCTCACCACTTGTAATTTTGCAATCTTTCATCTTGTTCTTCTCTTTGTTGTAAAGGAGGCTTCCTGGTTATGGAAAGCTAAAATCATATGTTGGATCTTCCCTGTAGGTACTTGATGTAAATATCTTTTTATCTAGTTAATGATGTTTTGTGTCTTCTTTGTGCTATCAACTTTTCATTCTAGTATGCTTTGTTAGGGTCATTCAACAGTGGAAACTGGTCTGATTCTGGTGATCTTGACAGGACAGGACTAAGTTATTGTACTATCACGAGGAATCGAGGTGCGATAATTTAGTTGTAGTATGTTTGTCTTAATGCGGTCCTGGTTGAGTTTTGTCCAACAAGAGGAATCTGAGGATGATGCTTGATCAGGATTAGGCTAAACTATCATGAGGAATCGGGGTTTAGCATCTCAAGAGACACCATAGGAACACATGAGCATTGTTAGATAGAGAATATCCTTTTAGCATCAGGCACCTATTAGGAAGACCAACGCGTTTTCTACTTGTTTTTACACATCATTTCTCTCGTGTGATTTTTATTTTTGCATAGATAGTTTACATACCTGTTCATATTCACACTTAGATTTTCACACTAGACACCTATTTACTGAAACAACTTACCAAGTAACACAAGTTCCCCGAGAGTTCAATACTTGGTTTTTACCGTTTTATACTACTTATGTGATCCGGTGCATTTGCCGGAAGTGAACAGGGGTCTGGGTGTAATGTGAGTTAAACAGTTAAGGAATTTTTTTAGGGTGCAAAAAAGCAGGGGGGTTGGGTGCAATTTGAAAAAATATAACATAGGAGGTGTGAGTGTAATTTACTCTAAAATGATCAATGTTTCAAAAGTGAATAGCATTAGTTATTTTAGACATAACTAAAGATAACACTCATCCAATCTTGATTATATCCTAGTTGCTTTGGCACAAAAACTTTTTTTTAGGGGGAATAGACTTATTGCATTTCATTCACAATAAAAGCAAAGATAAATTGGGAATACACTAAAAAACATGGTGGCTAGCATGGAACCTAGATGCTCAAGCTAGTGTGTGAGCACCTTGGTTGGCTGGCCTCCTAATGAAACTCACCCTTGAGTTTTAGTTGAGAGAAAGTAAGTTTTTAAATTTCGCAAGAATAGAGTAAAATTCTGAGACCCTTTTAATCTGGTTGTCATCACAGAATCCAAACACAAACAACACACGGGGAGTGAGTTATCACATTTCTAAATAAAATACAAATAAACAAAGACATAAGCAAAATACATTATGGAAATATTTATCAAATAGCTCAACTTAATACAATCCACATCACGTCACTTCACCATTTTATCACTTAAAATTCATTTTCAATCACCAATCACATTAAGCATGAATTACACACTCAACTCAAGACGTTACAACACTCACCAATTCATAATAAGCAATCCACATACGTTATGCAACAATTATACTAAGACTCAAGCTTACATGCAACGTGGTACCATGTCAGTGAAAAATAACACCAGGGAGCTTAGGAGTACATAACAAGACACGCCACACAATGAGTATGTCAAGTCACTCTTACTAAGTAAAATCATAAGGTGACCACTCAGGGTCACTCTGTTTTGCGAGAATGTTCCAACCATATGAGATCAACATAGGCTTAAAGGAGCACTCAAACCGAGTGTGTTTACCCCCAAGGCCTAGACTTCAAAGAATCCATTAGGGTCTCACCTTCCTGATTCAGGTCCAACTGCTAAAATAATTTTTGCACACAGACGTTGCTCATGAATCATACAATACACATGACCTCACACTTATTTTCAAGCATGTTTAACACACTAAGCTACAATTTAACACCTCAGGTTCCTACCTTGGAATCCTACACTTTCCTTTTAACACCTCGCACATAAACACTTTTCTCAAGTTAAATACCAGTCAGGTTATTGTATAATTTACAACTCACAACACAAGTAATATCACATCAAGTATTAACCACACATTTATTCACAATCATATCCCATGTCCATAATTTAACATCTCACGATGTCTCAATCCACCATCGTATGTTCACGTGTATCACATAGATTAACACATGCTCAACTTGTCACTTATGCTCAATCTCAATCACAATTTCATAATCCCCAAACAATATGTCATTATGCCTCGTGTTTATTTATACATATTTATAACATTCATGACAATATACATAAGGTACAACATACACATGTACATTAAATCTAACCATAATTTTCTCAAACTCCAACACTTGAATAATTTTTTGAATCATACTATAACAACACTGCAATATTATTTACATCAAATATTAGACTCAATTATATAAAAAAATTATCATAAGTAAATATTTATATAGTAAGTAAAGTTGTCATTGAAAATACCTTTCCAAACTAACATGCATAATATGATATTATTATAACATGAGTTAATCTCAAATATTTTTAAAACACATATATATGTATATATAAATGTAAAAATAAGTATACATGAATTCATATATATTATCTAAGAATACACCACACAATCTACTAGGAATCTTTGGTCAATTTCAATTATAATATTAATTCCAAACTATATAAAAAATCCTAAAAAGCACGAAAAAGGGAAAACACAAAATCAATATCTCATTCTCTCTTATGATAAATCCCTCATTAATTTCATCAATTCACGCTAATTAGAAAAGGCCCTAATTTCTAAGGTTCATACTCAACACAAGAACATATCAATTTGACAACAATTTCGCATTAGGACATCAATTGGTCCATCAAACACAATCAATCCATAGTTATCATTGTACAAGCAAAATTAAAATGCATAAAACACCCTAAAATTAACCCCAATTTGATCCTCTAAGGATCCCTATACATGTTTACTCTAACCCTAATTGCGACAAACTCATGCCTTACTTGTAAGCGAACTCACAAGTGTAGTTCGGCAGCGATAGCAACGTCTCTAGTAGTTTCCTAAGATTCCTCATGTTTTTCCTTTAGTTCCTATGCTAGGGTTTCCAAGTGTCAGCGAGAAGGAGAAGAGATTGAAGCCTCAATTTCACTGTTTCCATGAGAGGGGCATTTCTCTCTCTACATACATTATTTCAAAAATTCCAACGGTGAGAGTGTGAAAAAAATGAGTTCATAAGGTGGTGGCCAATTTCAGGATGATCCAAGTATCCAATGGTCAATAAGACCGAGATCGTAGCTATACTGAGACAGGTTTGAGTGTATGCGGGAAAAAAGAGAGAATTTTGGAAGAGGAATAAGGGAGAACGAATTTGGGAGGAAGAAACAGTGAAGAAACATATTGTAAATATAAAAATTGACCTAATATGTTTCTATTTATAGCTAGAATACCCTTAACCTATTATCTACTTTATTTTTATTTATTTTATTATTTTATAAATACGAACTCTATTTTACTCCCTATCAAATGAATAAATAAAATATCATTTTTATTTTCTAAACACATTTATTTTATTTACCTTAAAACCATTATTTTAATTAATAAAATTATTTCTCCTTATTTATTTAATTACAAAAACCTCATTGTTTTTCTAAAACTATTTATTTTTAAATAAAACCCTTTTTAATATATTTTACGAAAAATGGGGTGTTACACTTTGCTTCAAATTTTAGTGTTTTCCTCCTGCATTTATGTTTTTAACTCCTTTCTTTGAAATGTTTATTTTTGGTGGTTAGGTATTTGATATAATATCTCAATTAAGAGCTGCATCTTCTTCAAGTGTTTGCAACAATGAAGTAAGAGTCAAATATTAAAAGAAAAACTATTATTGTCTTAAGAAAGGTCCATTCACATGGTCAATTATTAATTTGTTATTGAGTATTTAACAAAGATGTTAGAACAATTTTGTTTGCTCATATATTTCAATTAACGTTAGTTAACTAGGGATAAAATAATTTTAAAAAAGGGAGGGTATCGGGTGCAATTGTAGAAAAACACAAGGGGTATGAGTGTAATAAAGACGTTAAGGCAAATTCGTCTGCTCGCATTTTTCAATTGACATTAGTAACAAAAGGGAGTAAAAGTAATGTAAAAAAAACGAAGGGTATCATGTGCAATTTAAGAAAAACACTGTGTAAGTGTAATTTAGTCATCTTTTAAATATTTTCTATAGCATTCATGCAATTAATTACTATGCAGTAATGCTTAGTAGCTGAAATCTTAAACATAGTTACTTTATGTTCCATCAGTATCTTTGGGATTTATTTTTATATTTATTGAGTGTTAATCATTCCTTATCATATTCTTTTTGGAATTTTAATTTGCATATTTTAACATGTCGAAGTAACCTTTGGTTAACATGGATTGGTGAGGTATGTAAATATGACTTTTTAGGTTTACGTGCATTCATCAACATTGATTCAATGTTATTATAACATTTTCAATTATTTTTTTCCAATAATTTGAATATGAAATTAGTCGTTTAACACTTCAAACTCCATTACATCCCTTAGTTACATTAAGCCACTTATTTCAAGTCAATGATCAAGATTCGATGGTAATTTGATCTTGTGATTGGCTAGAAGCTATTCTACAAATTCAGAAATTGGATTAACTTTGATTAATAGTTGACTGCCAAATCTTTGAAATTTTCTCTTTCCCCCTAGTTCTTGTTTCAAGTGAATTCATATTGACAACTTCTTGTAAGCATTGCATGGACGCCACACCACGTGTTTACACCATCAAAGTTGTCACATTCCAATATAGCACGTGAAGGTATAATTTTCTGTGATGCATGTTAATTGCAAAGAAGTATCAAATTGTTCAACTAACAGTTGTTTCTACAAGAGTATGCAGTAAGTCTGCGACAATTAATGACTTCGAAATAATTAGCATGTAGACAAAGAATAGTAACAAAACTAGACCAGAAAATGAGACAAACATATAACATTGTTTCTCCTATTTCTTTGTACTGTAACTCCCCCTCCACAAAACAACATGTGAGGAAATTACTCTCCTCTAGAAACACATCACAATTTATCACCATGAGTAAATCAGTCAAATTATGTAGATAGTGACATATGGTACTATTAAATTAGAACAAAATTTAAAAGGTTAATAGAAAGTGGAATTAGAAGAACAAATTTTTGGTGGAAAAGCCTAGATTTTTGGAGTAAGGACTCCCAAAAATCCACTCCTAATAGAATACGAACATAAAATGGTTATGCAAAATAAAATATAGAATATGAGATGATAAAACAAAGAATACATGGAAGAATTACCTTAACTGTTCAGCTTAAATATTTGGAGATTGAAATAGAAGGACAAAGCATATGCATAATACATTTCATCTAGTGTGATGAGAAAGAAAGGGAAACCGTATTAAAAATAAATTGTACTAAAATAATATTTTATGCAACTCATAGAAATTAAAAGATACTCCATGAATTTTAATCTCCTTCATCTAATTCTGAATTTCTAATCAAACAGGACCAAATTTTTTTTTGCACCTTTTCTTATCACAAAATATAGGCTAATGTCCAATGACCCATAATCCCAATTCATGAAGTTTTACAAAACCTACTTCAATTTGTAATTGTAATTTCATTTTATTACCAATTCATCTAATGCTAAATTTCTAATCAAAGAGGACCAAATCTTTTTTGCACCTTTTCTTATCACCAAATTTAGGCTAATGTCCAATGACCTATAATCTTAATACATGAAGTCTTACAAAACCTACTTCAATTTGTAATTGCAATTTAATTTTATTACCAATTCATCTAATGCTGAATTTCTAATCAATCAGGACCAAATCGTTTTTGCACCTTTTCTTATCACCAAATTTAGGCTAATGTCCAATGACCTATAATCTTAATACATGAAGTCTTACAAAACCTACTTCAATTTGTAATTGCAATTTAATTTTATTACCAATTCATCTAATGCTGAATTTCTAATCAATCAGGACCAAATCGTTTTTGCACCTTTTCTTATCACCAAATATAGGCCAATGTCCAATGACCCATAATCTTAATTCACGAAGTCTTACGAAGCCTACTTCAATTTGTAATTGTAATCTCATTTATTACCAATTCATCTAATGCTGAATTTCTACTCAAACAAGACCAAATCTTTTTTGCACCTTTTCTTATCACCAAATATAGGCAAGTCCAATGACCCATAATCTCAATCCATGAAGTCTTACAAAACTTCAATTTGTAATTGTAATCTTATGTTATTATCAAAACAAATTTTGGTAAGTAGTTGTCGATGCTTCATCTAATAATGTGTACATTTATAATGGGATGCCAAAATTGGTAGGAGTCCCTTGGGAATGAATCAAAAGTTTTCCAAACATTTTCCTACACAACTTTAACATTTAAAGGAAAAAACATAACAAGTTAGCTTCACTTGAAACATAAGACAAATTCCTTTGTCAATTAAAAAGACCAAAACACTAAAGAAAAGGATAGAAAAAACTAACAAACTACTCAAGAGAGCGATAAGAGAAATATCAAAATAAAAAAGTTATGTATCTTCCTTGGATATTGACTAAAATGAAGCTATTGTCACCCATGAAAATACATACAAATAAGCTCAGCATTTGAGACTTTTGATTTTAGATTATAAGATGAAAAGTGTCTTTTGGAGAGGGAAGAAGTTTGTAATTGCAAATAAAAGTAGTTAAACTATAACATGACACTAAAAAACCAAAACATGATTGCTAAAAAGATTGAATCTTAATGAGAGAATTTCATTGAAACAAAACAAAAGCAAGGACTCAAATTAAAAAATGATAATGCCTCTATTTCTTTCTTCATCAGTGCATTCTTTGTTGTTCAAATTGATGTAACCAACCAAATTTTGAACAATCGACTACTATAAAAAACTAAGAAAACATCCCAATATGGTAAAAACATATGTTATGCTATTAGACAAAAAGAAAAAAATAATTATAATTATAAACTAACAATGTTTAGGAAGGCAAGAAAACCTACATGCAAGGGGAATGAAAGCATGAAAGAAGTAGTTTTTTTTCTTACTTAGAAATCTCCTTCACTAAGTAATTATATGCTTTGTCCTCTTCATCTTTAGAGAGTTATCCATATGGACTTGTTATTCCATACTAAGTTACATATATAAACCAACTTCATTAGCACAAAAGCAACACATGAAACCTTACAAAATTGATAAATAACCATCACACAAAACAAAGTAATAATACAAACCATATTACAACATTTTGGAATTTTATCACCAAGTTTTGCATGTTCCTAGCTAACCTTAACTTTAGAAACAAAATTTAGAAATAAAAATCACCTATGAATATCAAGTTGAAAAGGAGTTTTAAATAATGAACTTTCCATTGTATTTCAAACTTTTATTAGAACAATTATAATTATAATTTCATCGATCATGTAAACATCTTCTTAATTCTACCCTTTTCAGCAGAATATTCCACAAAATTACAAAGAGGAAAGACTCACCATACTTTTAAAATTCATTCCAAATTTTCCTCGACCTCTGCTTCGAGCTCTTCAACTTTTTCTACTCCATAAACTTGCACCTGACAAATATGTCTTGTTAGTTCTTACCGTTGAGCTATTTGTAGCAAAGATACCAACATCTTAATCTTATCTTAATAATAGTAAAACGAGTTAAGTCTGAGGATATTTTTCCCACCTAAAACTGCACCATATTCGAGCAACCTTAATGTTAAAATATTCTTTTGCATATCCAAAGTTCATAAATACAAGCAATGCTTAGAGTCTTCATGGTTCCAAAGCACTATGGATAAACGTATCCTGTGCAATTTATAATCTCAACATTTATTGTGGAATTTATCATAAATGCTCCATGTTTCCAATAATTTTTTTGGGCTACATATACCAATTCAACAAGTGGTTTATGTTTACTGTTTTCATCTAAATGGCTCATTTCCTTTATGGTAACACTCAAGCATGGTATTTTTGTTTACTCATCTCCCTATTTGTTTGTTTTTCTTCTATGCATATGCGGTCATTTTCGTTTACTCTTCTCTCCCATCTAATCCTTATTTTTTATTTTATGTTTTTTTTAAGGATCTTGGTAAGCTCCATTTGGACATGTCTCTCAAGTGTCAAACTTATCACACAGAGATTATTGTCGGAAGTGTAATTATTTGTTTGTTACGTGTATTTTTTTTTCTTTTCCATTTTGCTCATGCAAATATAGATCACCATATTAATATTAGCCAACTTTCTTATAATTTCAGGGTAAGATACCTCTACCTATTCACTTTTTGAATGATTTCTATGATGAGATTCCTGAAGTGGTGAAACTCACGGATCCTACCTTGAATGAGTTTGAAGTCTCTGTGAAAAAACATAAAAAAGTTTTTTTTAATGAGTGGCACTAAAAGGATGTGATTTCTATGGGATAAACGATGGAGGTTGATGGAAGCTTGCTTGTGGGGCTTCTATGGAGACTGAATCTTTGAGCTTCAATGAGGTCCTTTAATGGTGATTTTCTACCATGGAGATGCAGCGGAAGATAAAGGAGAAGAGGTGAGAGGAGGCGCCATCCACTAGGGAATAAGCCATGGAAGAAGGAGCTTCACCACCAAGATGAGCCTTGGATAAGAAGCTTGGAGAGGATGCTTCAATGGAGGAAAAGAAAGAGGGAGAGAAATAGAGAGGGGGGAGCACAAAATTGAAGGAAGAAAAAGGGAGAGAAGTTGAACTTTGAGTTGTGTCTCACAAGACTCTCATTCATCAAAGTTACAACAAGTGTTACACATACTTCTATTTATAGATTAGGTAGCTTCCTTGAGAAGCTTTCTTGAGAAAACTTCCTTGAGAAGCTTCTTTGAGAAACTTCCTTAAGAAGCTAGAGTTTAGCTACACACACCCCTCTCATAACTAAGCTCACCTCCTTGAGAAGCTTCCTTAAGAAGATTCCTAAAGAAGCTAGAGCTTAGCTACACATACCTCTTTAATAGCTAAGTTCACCTCCTTGAGATGAGAAGCTAGAGCTTAGCTACACCCCCCTATAATAGCTAAGCTCACCCCTATGAAAAAATACATGAAAATACAAAAAAGTCCCTACTACAAAGACTACTCAAAATGCCTCAAAATACAAGGCTAAAACCCTATACTACTAGAATGGCCAAAATACAAGGCCCAAACGAAGGAAAAACCTATTCTAATATTTACAAAGATAAGCGGGCTCATAGTTAGCCCATGCGCTCAAAATATACCCTAAGGCTCATGAGAACCCTAGGACCTTTCCTTGGATCTCTGGCCCAATCTACTTGGAGTCTTCTATCCAATGCCCTTGCGGGGTATGATTGCATGATTCCCTCCACCTTGGAAAGGATTTGACCTCAAATCCCGAGGTTCTTCATACTCTGGGCTCCTTCCCTCGACACCTGTAAAAAGAAAAAAAAAATATATGTATTAGTGGTGTTTGGTATGTTGAAGGAAGGTAAGGTCTGAAAACCCATTTCCTGAGCATCTTCCCATGAACGAACATGGTTCCTCACCAACTCAATGAGTGGTGCTACAAGTATAGAAAAATATGGGACAAACCTTTTGTAAAAGTTTGTTAAGTCATGGAAGCCCCAAATTTTTCTTATACTTGGTGGAGTGGGCCACTCAGGAATGACCTTTATTCTCTTAGGGTTCATGGGAACCCCTTGATCACTATTTGAAAAATTAAGAAAAGTAATGCAATAAAATATACCTTTTACTGTATTTTCATATTGATTATTCCTACCAAAAAGTATGACAAACCTAAGGTGTCCCATATGAGTACCTAAGTTTGTATTGAAACTAAAAATAAGAACAAACCTACCTAATGGGTCCCTATGTACACACACCATGAAGATGCTGGGTACACGAGTGATTTTACAAAAGAGGGTTGCACCATTCAAAACATTCATCATACTAACTATTTTAAGGACTTGATGCCTAATAATACCTATTTTGGGCACCAACAAAGCACAAGGATTTAAGCTCTTGCGAACCAAACCCTCATCCAACAACTTCTTTACTTGAGGAATAAACTCAAGCCCAAGAGGTGTGGCAATGCTAGCAAGTGTCGTTTTTCAAAAGAGAAAATGTGGAGGTTGTCTAAGAGGGAAAGTTTCTTTAATGTTTGTCTTTATTGTAAAATGAGTTTCCTTCATAGCTAAACTCTTGGAGGAGGCACTTACCTCCTTACACTTCTCTTTAACCACTAATGGTTGTCCTTCTTCTTGGGGGTAGATTTTTTCACTAGATTCTTCCCCTTTTGCTTCTTCACTTTCACTAGAGGAAGGTGAAGTAGTAGTCTCATCTTGGCTACTATAAATGTCTTGGCCCCTCATAATCATGGTTTTTGTGGTGGGGCATTGAGAAGTAATGTGTCCTCTTCCAAGACATTTAAAGCACTTTATAGAGCTAGTTTTCTCTTGCATACTAGCCTTAGGGGCTTGCTTTTCTATTGTCTTCCCCTTATCATCTTTGGGCTTAGAAGGTGTCACCCCTAAGATGCCTTGACCTTGGTCTTTCTTTGGATAAGAGTGAGAGCCATAAGATTCTGAAGTAGACTTCTTTTTAAGTTGTTGCTCTACCCTTATTTCCCAATCTAAGTTAGCCTCTACATTATCCTTCCCATGGAAGTATGGGAGGTTAATGTTAGCCTCTTGAGGCTTTCTTTCCTTTTCTCTTCTATGGGAGTGAGGTCTAAGATGAGACCTATGCCTTCCTTCGTAATAGTCACGAAGTTCTTCACTTAGGCTCTTGCAAGAGTTATGACTACTATAGGAGACATGTTTTTCTCTTTTCATTTCTTTCATTATTTTTCTTCTTTCTTCCTCTCTTATTTTCTTTCTTTCATCTTGACTTATTTCTTCCACTCTTTTTTTTTTCCTTTTTCTTTTCTCTCTTGTTTTTCTTTCCATAACTTGAGGGAACTCAACTCATCTAAGATTCTAGATAAAGGGTCTTTATGACTAGTACCCTCGCCATTAACACTAGATGAATGTTGACTCATGTTGGTTCCTAAGTTGTGGTTCTTTCTTGTTAGAGGTTTGAAAACAAAAGGTAAAATAAACTATGGTTGAAACTAGCCAAAATAAACACTAAAAGAGGTGTGAAAGATAAGGTAAAAAACTAATTGGTAAAAGGAAAGTTATCTAGGCGGTTTGACAATGGAAGATAAAGGAAATAAGCTATGAAAGTAAGCAAGAAATGTAAACTAGGCGAATCCTAAGAGTGTTTGGATGACCACATTCAAGGTTCCCAACAAAACACTCACTATCCTAAGGAAAAATTGCCTAAAATTATTACACACAAATGGAAGTTTGGTAACCTATTGGACACTCCCAACACACTTCCAATGAAAGGCCTTTTTGTTAGAAAACTTGAAAGCAATGAAGGTAAGTAAATTGCAAATTACAAAATTACAAAACAGTCCTCAATTTTAGTGGTTGTTCTCTCTTTGGTGATTCACTTAATTTGGAGTGCTTCTTAGTCCAATAGCTCTTAAGGTGGTTGGCCCCTTTCTTCTTGACTCAAATTCTTCAAGGGATGGCACCAATCCTCCTTCCAATTCCCTATATGGCAACCCACAAACAAGGAAACAAAGAGACAAACAATAACCAAAGACAAAAAAAAAATGAAATGAAAGCTAAACCAATGGAGTTTTAACAAGAAAATTTTTCAAGGATTACTCAACAATTAAAGCAATGAAAAGGACATAGAAGCAAGCTAGGACTCAAAGAGAAACTTAGAATGGCTCTAGAGTAGAGTAAAAAACTATAAAAAAAAAGACTCTACAAACCTCTAGCTTTGGAACTTGTTTTCACAGTAATTTTCAATTGAAATTTGAGAACTAAGATTGGTATAACATAGGAACCAATTATAGAATAAATTTTGAGCCAAAACAACAAGCACACTTTCCTTTCACTTTTTTTTCCTGGATACTGATTTTTCTGCTTACTTGTGTGATTTTTAGTATTTTTTCCTTTTATCCAAATCACTTGGTTCTTTTTGTATAAATTTTTTCCAGATGTCTAGAAAATTCAGTAAAAATTTAGGTCAAAATTAGAAGTAACCAATTCTCAGTAATTTTTACAAGTTTGTATGTCCGAGATGCTAGCACCAACGATTTTTTTTAAGCATGGTATATTGATTGCCTCGGGCTTACTTTCAACCTTCCTATGTATGTTGAACTCACTAGTATTGTTTACCACAGTTTTAGGAGTTCAATATTCACTTAGGATCAACATTTCAGCCAGAAATTCAATCACCAAAACTCAAATTCACAATAGACACAATCATAAGGAAACCTAAAAGTTCAAGAAAAGGTTCACAATCAAAGACTCTCTAAGAATTTTGCATGAACATGTTAAGGACTAATTAACATGAAAGATTTGACTCAAATCAAATAATAGGCTAAAAGAATTTCATACACTCATGAACAAATGAGTTAGACAAAGAAACAAGAAAATAAAATTCAGCACAACATAAGAAATCTTATGTGACAAGTTTCATGACTAGACATGACTTCTATGACAAAACTAGAATAGGTGAACAAGTCATTCTAGATTTTTGAGGTTTTCTTCTACTTTAATATTTTTGTAAGAATTTTATGGTTTAGGTTTCAGCCACAAAAAATAAAAAGACAAAACTCAAAGGAACCTAAACTCAACACAATTCATGGTTCAAGAGCAAGAACAAGAAATTTGAACCATAGAAAATCAAATCTAGCTTCTATAGCAAGTTTCATCGGTGGAAACTCTAAAGAATCATGTTAAAAACATTTAGCACAAGACATGTGAGGAAATACATGGAGAAAAATGAAGAAACAACAATGGAAAAGAAGGTAAAGCAAAAAAAAATAATAGAGGTTTAAGGAGCACCTACTTGAAGCTCTTGTGCTCTGATTACCACTTGATGGAAGCTTGCTTATGGGGCTTCTATGGAGGCTGGATCTTTGAGCTTCAATGAGGTCCTTTAATGATGATTTTCCACCATGGAGATGCAGCGGAAGATAAAGGAGAAGAGGTGAGAGGAGGCGCCATCCACTAGGGAATAAGCCATGGAAGAAGGAGCTTCACCACCAAGATGAGCCTTGGATAAGAAGCTTGGAGATGATGCTTCAATGGAGGAAAAGAAAGAGGGAGAGAAATAGAGAGGGGGGAGCACGAAATTGAAGGAAGAAAAATGGAGAGAAGTTGAACTTTGAGTTGTGTCTCACAAGACTCTCATTCATCAAAGTTACAACAAGTGTTACACATACTTCTATTTATAGACTAGGTAGCTTCCTTGAGAAGCTTTCTTGAGAAAACTTCCTTGAGAAGCTTCTTTGAGAAAACTTCCTTGAGAAGCTAGAGCTTAGCTACACACACCCCTCTCATAACTAAGCTCACCTCCTTGAGAAGCTTCCTTAAGAAGATTCCTAAAGAAGCTAGAGCTTAGCTACACATACCTCTCTAATAGCTAAGTTCACCTCCTTGAGATAAGAAGCTAGAGCTTAGCTACACCCCCCTATAATAGCTAAGCTCACCCCTATGAAAAAATACATGAAAATTCAAAAAAGTCCCTACTACAAAGACTACTCAAAATGCCTCAAAATACAAGGCTAAAACCCTATACTACTAGAATGGCCAAAATACAAGGCCCAAACGAAGGAAAAACCTATTCTAATATTTACAAAGATAAGCGGGCTCATACTTAGCCCATGGGCTCAAAATCTACCCTAAGGCTCATGAGAACCCTAGGGTTAGGATTGCATCAGAGGTTTATTAACTCTATATTTTCAAAGGAACATGTTTGTCATACGTGTTAAAAATCGTTTAGGAGATGAGATAACATATCCTACTAGAAAAAATGGTTTTCTTTGCTCTTGAAACAAGTTGTCATGCCAACTGCCAATGGAAGCACCAGTGACAATCACTTTTATCATGTTTTGATCAAGCCTTTAATTGTTACTGATATCAATGACTATCATTTGGCAACTTTTCTATTGTTTTGAAATAAATAAATTATTCATCTCATTATATTGATTTTGATTGTTTATAATCTTATAGGAAATGCCTTCCGAAGTTTGTTTGCATGCTTTTTTCAAAACAATAATTTTAGTTTTGTTAGATTATGAAACCAAGACAAAATGGCCTTACAAATTAAACCAAGCATTGAAACTCCTTTTCATTGGAACCTTGCAGGTGGATGACGCGTTTTCTGCAAATCAAACAAGCTTCAAGAGGGATTTTGTTGTAAAGCTAGGAGTGGCAAAGGGGAAAGACAATGTTATATATCTTATGAAATGATAGATAGATCTATCTTTTGGTTGATATAATGTAATAACAATTTATCTAGCCCTTTTTTTTATCAATATATTATCATGCAATTCAAAAGGTTAATTCATCAATTTTAAAATTGTTGATGAACTAGTTTAAAGGTTGCAAAAGAAACACTATCAAAAAGCTTAGATAGTAGTAAAAATTGGTAAATCAATATAACTTAAATGCGTAATCTAAACCAAAGTCCAAAAGAAAATTTAAAAAAATCCATTATATAATTGATTTTGTGAAAAACATGTCAAAGTTATATAAACCTATTAAATTGAAAGGTTGCAAATGAATCAATGCTCTTCTTGTGTGCTCTTCAGTGTGCTCATTCTCCCCTTGATTCCTTTCTAGTGTGCTCTTTTTGAGCACTTGAACGTGGCCGCTTCCCAACTCCACCCAAATAGTGGGGCCATGGTGAGAGCCTTTAAAATTTTGTGCCCTTTCTTCAATATCCGGCCTTGTACGTCGGTCTTCCTATTTTTCTTCCAGATGAAGTTGATTGGCAAAATTGGCTGGGTCTCCTTGAAAAACATGTCCAAGAAGTTGTTTGAGTTTGACTCAAATGTCTTTTGCCACTTCAAGGACCGTTTCATCAAGATCCTAGCTACTGATGTCGTGACTGATGGTTTGTTACTTATGTTTCACAAGGACGGGGAGCCCTACTTCCTATTTTACTGGCAGTTTGACCCCACCAGGTTCAAGTCGTTTGACGAGTATTTGTTGACCCTTTTGAAGAGGGTTGACAAAGATATTTTGGAGCAGCTGTCGGCCTCGCTTGACGCGCGGGCCATTTTGTCTCTTTCCTCGACGAGCAATCCCCTCGCTGCCTTGGATGATAAAGTGCCTAACCTTGTTCTCTTTTGTGTCTGAGGTCGATGTCGGCCTTAACTAACACTTGTTGGTGCTATTGTTTCCTGTTTTGCAGGAATTATGTGTGACTTCGCTTGGAGGCCAGACATATTGGTGAAGCAGGCCAAACTTACTGGTGGGACTATGCCTTCGTCCGCTGTTGTTGCTCTTGCTGCTGGAGAAGGGGGTCAACCTACTGCTAAGGTTGGCCTTGGTGCTGCTGAGATTGCTCCTAGTGCCCCTTCCTCTGTTTTGGCTAAGAGGAAGTGGGATGACAGTGTTAGGACGTCGGGTCACAAGAAGTCAAGGGCCTCTATGAGCCTTTGTGCCCTGAGGCAAGCTGCAAGGTTGACGCTCGGTGCGGGTTGCCCTTCAAGTTTTCAAGATCTGCCTCTGGCTCCATCGTCTGTCGAGGCTTCTATTCCTGTTGCTTCTGTTGCTACCATTTCTCCTCCACCCCCTCCTATTGTATTTGTGTAGAGGGGTCATTCCTGTTGCCGCTGAAGTTACTGCATCGGTTGCTTCGGCTGGTCCTGATATGGTGCCTTCATCCACCATCGCTGTACCCTTGTTGAGTGCTATTGTGGCGACCATCAGTGCTCCTATAATGCCACCTGTGACACCCTCTACCCCAACATACATATTTATATAATATCATACATGAAAATATGGAATTAATTAAAATTATTTTATTCAATAAGCATAAAGGAGCTCATATGGATAAAAGGTTCACATTCACGTTAATTATCAAATTAAAACTTATCAAATAAGGGTGTGAAAATATCTATGGCCCAAAACAAGGTCATCCAATTTTTACAAAAGGAAACAAAAACCCATGTCTCAATGTTATATCCTATCAGAGCATTGCGTTTCAGCGTCCTCTAGCATGAGGTTCTCCATAGCCATCCACCTAACCATTTGCTCTCAAGAACACAAAGTTTGAGATCATCACAGGATCCAAACACAAACAACACATAGGGAATGGGTTATTACATTCATAACTAATAGAGAAAAATGAGACAACATAGATGTAAATATCATATAAATGAAATACAACTTACTTTAACACAACTTACGTCATTCCACCACTTATCATGTAACATCACATCTCAACACTATATGTCTCACACATTTTCGCATCATTCACGTACTCAAGGATTAAAACACAATATCACTTAACCAATCAATATTGATCATTACACAAGTGTTATGCAACAAATATACTAAGACTCAATCTTATATCCAATATGGTACCATGTTAGTGAAAAACCTTGTCGGGCTCCCAAGAGTACATGACAAGACAGACCACACACTGTTAAGTCAAGTCACTTTCACTAGGTAAAATCACAAGGAAACCAGTCTGGATTACTCTGTTTTGCAAGAAGGCTCCAACCATATGGGATCAACATAGGCTTTTGGGAACATCCAAACCTAGTGTATTTACCCCCAAGGCATACACTTCGAAGAGTCCGTCAGGGCCTCTCCCTTCTAATTCAGGTCCAACCCAGAAAACATTTTAGCACGTAGACTCTATCTATGAATTGTACAAAACACACGACTCCTTAATTGCTCTCAAAATAATTTTAACTTGTCATGTCTCAAAGTGATTAAACTCGTCGGGTTCCCACAGTGGATCCTATCATAATACTTGTCGCGCATTAACTCGTCGTCCTTAAAAGGTCTTACAGTTGTGTGATTGTACAGTTCATAGCTCACACCTCAATGCACACAACATCTCATTACACATGTGTGATCTTACAATTTAACACATACTTAGCTTGTCACTTATACATAGTTCATCACACTTCCATAATCCCAAGACAACATGTTATCACGTCTCATGCGTTATATACATGTCACACAATAATAATATTAATATGTTATGTTCATATGATTTAACCTCTCAAACAATTTCACATAATCATATAAAAATCAAAGGAATCAAAATCATAGGTAAAAAACATGAAAACACCAAAAGCACTCAATTTTATCAACCAATTCGCATTAGGGCATCAATTGGCCTGTCAAACACAATAATCTCGTAATTATAATCATTAAGGAAGAATTAAAATACAGTAAACATTCTAAAATAAATCCCAATTTGATCCTCTAAGGATCCCTACTAGGGGTGGAAATGAGCCAAGCCAAGCCAAGCTTTACTAGACTTGAGCTCAGCTTGAGTTGAATACGCAAGGCTTGAGCTTGGCTCATTACCTGTCATAGGCTTTTTTTAAAGGCTCGGCTCGGCTTACATAAAAGCCTGGCTTGGCCTATGAGCCTATTTAAAAGCCTGCTTAAAGATGTCTTTGACCAATTAATAGTTTTAAAACCTAGTGAAATACTAACTAAAAAAAACTTATAAAATTTTGTACAAGTTGTAGAAGCAAAACTTCCAAGATTATTTTGATGATGCCAAAGATTATTAAAGATTTATTCAAACAAGATTAAAGAAATCAAGAAGATTCAAGAAAAGACTCAAGATATGCAAGAACCTCAAGAAAAGCATCAGTATAAGTATAAAAAGAATTTTTCAAAGAAAAGTTTGAATAGCACAATTTGTCCAAAACAATTATTCAAAGAAAAATCTTTTACCAGAGTTTTTACTCTCTGGTAATCGATTACCATAAGGCAGTAATCGATTACCAGAAGCCCAAAATAGTTTTATAACTGTTTTACAATGTAGTAATCGATTACCATCGGCATGTAATCTATTACCAATGTTTTTGAACGTTGAATTTCAAATTTCAAGAGTCATAACTTGTGATGAAACAATTTCAAACTTGTGTAATTGATTACACAACATTTGTAATCGATTACCAGTGTTTCTAAACGTTGGTTTTTCAAATCTAAACATGAAGAGTCACAATTTTTAAAGTGACTGGTTTTTGAAGAATTTGCCAAGAGTCACAACTTTTAAAGTGACTAGTTTTGAAGAAATTGCCAAGAGTCACAACTTTTAACATGGTTTCTTCAAAAGCCATCAAATGACTATAAATATGTGATGATGGCACAAATTTCTATACTGATTAATACTGGAATCATTCTCAACATCTTTCTAAGAGTTTTTGTTCAAAACTTGCTTTGTCAAGAAAAGTTCACTGGGCAAAAGCTTGTGCTATTCTATTTTCTTCCTCTCCTCCATTCTTACAAAAAGCTTTTCAAGAGACCTACTCTTGGTGACTGTTTTCAAGAGAAGGTCTTCTTGGTTGAACACTAAACACAAGGGACCAACGTTCCTTGGGTTCATAGCAAGAAGTAGGATTTGCTTCTTGGTTGATCACTGGACACAAAAGACCAACGTCTTTTGGGTTCATTGCAAGAAGTGGGTACAACTTCTTGGTTATTATCACTAGACACAAGGGACCAATGTTCCTAGGGGTTCATGTTGGATCAAGTGGCCTTAGAATAATTAAGAAGGGGGGATTGAATTAATTATGAACGTGTCTTGACTAATTAAAAATTTATCCTTCTTAATGTTACTAGATTCAATTAGGCTTTACTACTAAGTTATGAGAAAGTAAAGAACAGAAATAATAACTTAGACAAAAGTAAAGCGGAAATAAAAAGTACACAGCGGAAAGATAAAGAGTGTAGGGAAGAGGAAGACAAACACAAGATTTATACTAATTCGACCACAACCTGTGCCTACGTCCAGTCCCCAAGCAACCACCGGTTCTTGAGATTTCCAATAATCTTGTAAAATCCTTTACAAGCAAAGATCCATAAGGGATGTACCCTCCCTTGTTCTCTTTGAACAACCAAGTGGATGTATCCTCTACTTGAACTGATCCACAAGAGATGTACCCTCTCTTGTTCTCAATATTACAACCCAAGTAGATGTACGCTCTACTTGTACCATAAAGGATGTACCCTCCAATGTGTTAAGACAAAGAATTCTTAGGCGGTTAGTCCCTTGAATCTGTGTAAGGGAAAACAAAAGATATCTCAGGCGGTTAGTCCTTTGAAATCTTTTGTTTAAAGGGAAGAGGAAGAATCAAAAGAATTTTCAGGCGGTTAGTCCTTTGAATCTTTTGGCAAGAGGGAGAAGGAAGAATCAAAAGAATTCTCAGGCAGTTAGTCCTTTGAATCTTTTGGCAAGAGAGAGAAGGAATGAAGAAGAAGAATAGCACAAGTTTTTGGCCAATGAACTTTTCTTGAATAAAGAAAGTTTTGAACAAAAACTCTTAGAAGAATGCTTTGAATGAATGAAAGAAATTTGAAAGTTGTCACTTTAAAATTTGTGCCATGATCACATATTTATAGTCATTTGATGAATCAAGTTAAAAGTTTATGACTCTTGGCAATTTCTTCAAAACTAGTCACTTTTTAAAAGTTGTGACTCTTTTGAAAACTAGTCACTTTAAAAGTTGTGACTCTTTTGAAAACTAGTCACTTTAAAGGTTGTGACTTTTGAAAAATCTTCAGAAACTAGTCACTTTAAGAATTGTGACTTTTGGTAATTTAATTTTCAAAAAATAAGTCACTGGTAATCGATTACCATTGTAGTGTAATTGATTACACATCAACAGATGCGACTCTTCATGTTTAAATTTGAAAACCAACGTTTAAAAACACTGGTAATCGATTACACAAGTTTGAAATGATTTGAAAATGTTTTATCATAAGTTGTGACTCTTGAAATTTGAAATCTAACATTTTAAAACATTGGTAATCGATTACATGATTATGGTAATTGATTACAGCTTTGTAAATCAGTTTGAAAATAATGTTGGCTACTGGTAATCGATTACTGCCTTCTGATACTCAATTACCAGAAAGTAAAACTCTTGGTGAAAGATTTTTCTTTGAAAAAATTCCCTTGAACGAAATTGTGCTATTCAATATTTTGAAAAACTCTTTCAATACTTATCTTAATTGAGTCTTCTCTTGAATCTTCACTTTAATCTTGATTCTTGAAACTTGCTTTGATTGAACGACTCTTTGATTCTTGAAACTTGCTTTGATTGAACGACTCTTTGATTCTTGAAACTTGCTTGACTCTTTGATTCTTGACTTGAGTCTTTGGCATCATCAAAATAAACTTGGAAAACATTGCTTCCACAATTCATTGCAAGAAGTAGGCATAACTTCTTGGTTGTAATCACTGAACACAAAGGAGGGGATTCCTTTGTGGTTCATTGCTTGTAAAGGATTTTACAAGGATAGTGGAAATCTCAAGCGAGTTGCTTGGGGACTGGACGTAGGCATGGGTTGTGGCCAAACCAGTATAAATCTGGTTTTGCATTCTCTCTTCCCTTATCTCTTTTAATTTTTGTTGTCTTTACATTTCCTTAAGTTATTTTCCTTCATTTATTATTTCAGTAACTTGTTAACAAAGAAATAATTAAATCTAGGGAATAATTAAGAAAGGGAAATTTTCTATTAGGAATAGTCAATGAAATCTTAATTTAACCCCCCTTCTTAAAATTTCTGAGGTCACTTGTCCAACATAAGTAATGTACAAATCCAAAAATAATTGATAAACAAAATCATATTGAATTCAAGTTGTTAAAACATAAAGTATATCAAAAGAAAATTAAAAAAGAGCATAATATTAAAAAATATATGGATTAGAGATGATTTATACTAATATAGCCAAATAAAAATATTTAAATTGTCTGAAAATATCTTTATAAAACATTTTTTTCTTTGGAAGTATTAATCTGGTTGCATTATCCTTTTAACTTGAGTCTTTTTCTTTTTGAAAATTTTTCACATGCAAGTGAACTCTAATGTAAGCTCCATTGGAGCTTGTAGGCCTAGGATCTTCTTCATCAATGCATTCATTTGCTTCTCGGAAGATGAATGGCAGTGGAATAGAGAAGGAAGAGAGAGAGGAGATGCCACTTCAAGGAGAAGATGAGTCTAGAAGAAGCTCACCACCATAGGAGGCCATGGATAATAGCTTGGAGGAAGAAGGAGATGAATGAAGGGAGAGGAAGAAAAGAGCACGAAATTTTGTGCACTAAAAGAGCTCTGAAATCTGAAGTTTAATTTTCAAATGATTAAAGTTGGAAAAATGCACACACATAGCCTTTATTTATAGCCTAAGTGTCACATAAAATTGGAGGAAAATTTGAATTTCTATTCAAATTTCACTTGAATTTGAAATTGAATTTGTGGAGCCAAGTTTTGGAGCCAAAATTTCACTAATTATGATTAGTGAATTTCAGATATGGTTCATCCCACTAATCCAAGATCAAGTCCAAGATTCTCCACTAAGTGTGCTTAGGTGTCATGAGGCATGTAAAGCATGAAGGACATGCACAAAGTGTGACTATATGATGTGACAATGGGGTGTAGCAAGCAAATGCCCACCTCCCCCTCTAAAATTTAATTGGATTGGGCTTCTCACAATTCAATTAAATTTATTTCTCAACGCACACATCAAATATTCACTTAATGCATGTGAAATTACAAAACTACCCCTAATACAAAAACTAGTCTAGGTGCCCTAAAATACAAGGGCTGAAAAATCCTACATTTCTAGGGTACCCTACCTACATTATGGAGCCCTAAATACAAAGCCCAAAATTAATGAAACCTTAATCTAATATGTACAAAGATAAGTGGGCTCATACTTAGCCCATGAGCCCAAAATCTATCCTAAGGCTCATGAGAACCCTAGGGTCTTCTCTTGCATCTTTGGTCCAATCTTCTTGGAATCTTCTATCCAATGCCCTTGGGAGGTAGGATTGCATCATTCCCTCCCACTTGAAAAGGATTTGACCTCAAATCCAGAGGTTCTTGAAACTCATGGATTCTTTCCTCAACACCTGTAAAAAGAATAAAAACATATGTAATAGTGATGTTGGGTATGTTAGAGTACGGTAAGAACTGAAAACCCCTTTCCTGGCCCTCTTCCCATGAGAGAATATAGTTCCTCACCAACTCAATGAGTGGTGCTACAAGTATAGAAAAATATGGGACAAACTTTTTGTAAAAGTTTGTTAAGATATTGAAGCCCCAAATTTCCCTTATACTTGGTGGAGTAGGCCACTTAGGAATGACCTTTATTCTCTTAGGGTCCATGGGAAGCCCTTGATCACTATTTAAAAAGTTAGGGAAAGTAATGGAATAAAACATACCTTTTTCTTTATTTTCATGTTGATTATTTCTACAAAAAATTACGACAAACCTAAGGTGTCCCACATGAGCACCTAGGTTTGCATTGAAACAAAAAATAAGAACAAACCTACCTAATGAGTCCATATGTACACAAGTCATGAAGATGTTGGGTGCATGAGTGATTTTACAAAAGAGTGTTGAACCACTCAACACATTCATCATACCACCTATCATAGGGATTTGGTGCCTAATAATACCTATTTTAGGCACCAACAAAGCACAATGATTTAAGCCTTATAAGCCTGATAGACCGGCCTATATATATATATATATATATATTATTTTTTGGGTACCAATATATAATATTATTTTTTGGATACAATTAATTTTTTTTGAAACTATTAGACTTTGATTACACATTATTGCTTCATAACTTCTATTCCTATAATCAAGGACTTTAATTATAATTTAGGTGTGAGTCATGTGTCATTTTATATTCCTCATTATTTTGATTGACTTTCCTTTTTCTTTAACTTTCCTATTACGTCCCAACTCCATAAAATATTAAATTTATTGTGAAGAAGGCTTTTAAAAAGGCTATCAGCTCAGGCCAGGCTTTTAAAAAGGCCAGGCCGAGCCAAAATAAAAGTCTTTGATAGGCTATAGGCCAGGCTCAGGCCTCAAAGATTCATCGTAGGCTAGGCTCAGGCCTTTCAAAGCCTGGCTTGGCCTGGCCTATTCCCACCCCTAATGTGGACACTTGAACATAAAGCTTTGTGGCCATGTAAACATTAAGGCTTAGGGTTTGTTTCCCCATTCAGATTGAACCAGTGTTTCAAGGATTGTTCTTTTATCAAATTATGCGAATATCCGAATCTATTTTGGCATTCAGGAATTTCTCATTGCGCTCACCCTTTAGTTGCACATCCATTCTTTTTCACAAAAAAAAAAAAAAAACTTTCTATGTTTTGATCCGTGAATTTTCCAAAGAAAACTGGCGGTCATTCTTTTTCAAAAGGCATGTGGACTTTTTAGTTTTCTTTCTTGTTTTTTTTTTCTTTTTAGAAAAAGTTTGTAATCTAAGGAACAAAAGGCGTGTAAATGACAACAATACACAAGGCACTATTTTTTTTGGACAAACCATAACAACGCAACAGTATGACAATACACTAGAAGCGGTAAAGTTTATCACAATGGGATAACAAAAAAAAACTAAAAGCAATAACATAGAGTACATTTTTATCGAAATGAGATAACAAATAAAAACTGAAAGCAATAACATAGAGTACAATTTTATCGAAATGAGATAACAGATAAAAACTGAAAGCAATAACATATAGTACAGTTTTATCGAAATAAGATAACAGATAAAAACTGAAAGCGATAACATAGAGTATAGTTTTATCGAAATGAGATAACAGATAAAAACTGAAAGCAATAACAAAATAACGATGCAATCACAATTTTTTGGGTGATCTCATCCATGCATGCAATGCTGCCTCGTCAAGTGAAGAAATCTAGCACATCAGCCATGTCATCATCCTCCTGAGCTTTATCCTCATCCCCAGGGGCCCCTACGGGTCCTGCCCCTGTCTCAAAATCAAGCTCATCCTAGGCTAGGCAACCATGGCTCGGAACTACTCGGGGGTAAGCCATGGAAAGGATTGGTGTCCTGGCTCTGCTGGTGCATAGTGTATCAGTAGAAGGTCTCATTCAGCTGGACCTGACCCCGGTGATTGGCCGCTTGCTGGCCAGTCACATACTGCATGTACCTGTGCATCTGGAGCTCAATCCTTCACAGGTGAGTGGAGATGGACTCCAGGGATGGTGCCTCCTGTAGAGGCGGCGGTGGCACATCTGCAACTAGCTTCTGTTGTGCCTGACCCTGTTGCGGTGCCTGCCTTGGCATGCAATATTTCTCTATGAAGGCCCTATTGATGGGGGCTGGATAAGCTTAGTGGGAGTGACCGACACTCCATAGAACTGGCACAGGCCTGTGATCAAAGTAGGAAATCCCAGGGCCCTGTTGGACTTCTTCGGGTCCACTGGGTGTCTAGGAGGCGTCATCCCTGTAAATTGATAGATAGCATCTGAGATCAGCTGGACAACATGGACACTCACTTGAGTCAGGATGGCGTAGACCAGCTGACACTTCAGTAGGGGGAGGTCTAAATTATGGTCGCTGGGGAGAATGTTGCTGAGCAGCAATGTCATCTAAATCTACGTGAAGGTGGTCATGCTGGTGCGCATGATCCGCACCCGTCTCCCCGCTACACTCCAGGCAAAGTCCTGCCCCGAAACGCACAACAACTGGCTGATAGCCTCCTCATCGAAACCTAAGGCTTGGCTCCTCCTCTGGCTGTTCTCATAGCGCTGGCCCTCCTCCAAGACCAATGGATGCCCCAAAATTTGATTAATGGCATCCTTATCGAAAGGGATCCACTGGCCCCTCACCCAGGAGCATTTGTCTCTGACTCCCTCCTCCGTGGGCAGGCGTTGGCATAAAAATCCATGACTATCTCGAGATCGTACTTAGCCATGGGTGATACAAGCTGAGCCCATTGCCTCCATGCAATTTCCTCTTGAAACTCAGCATACTCTCCATCCTTCAGCTGGACTCTTCTCTCTTTGAGGAACGACCAGCCTTTAATGGTCTCAAAGCGTCGCTGGTGTTCCTCACTCTGGAACTTGTGCCCATCAAAATCCATGTCCACCTGTGAGGCCTCCCTGGAACCCTCTCCAGCGGCATCTTTTCTCAACCTCTTGGCTGGAAGCTTCTTCAGAGCCATTTCTTGCAGGGAGTGAACAAAAATGAGAAAAGGAGAGCAAAAACTCAACAATGGAGACTTGGGGCTGCTGGAATCAAGTTTTCCCATAAGCCTTGGCATTCTTGAAGGTTGGGGAATATTTCGGGGTGAAGAATGGCTTCACCCCTCCCCATTTTAAAACTTTTGCCAGACATGCTCGCCTAGGCGAAGCTCGCCCAGGCGAGCTAACCCTTTTTTTTTTTTTTTTGCAAAACCTAGATTATCCCTTGTCATGCTTATATATATTTTTAAACTCCCATGATTACAAATAAAATTGGCGCATTGAACTATAATTCAAGAAAATAGACAAAAGTATGAATCTTATAGAACAGAATTAGAGATACTAGGCTGCCTTCTAGTAGCGCTTCTTTAACGTCTTGAGCCGAATGCGGGATGGTGATTGATTGACCATGGGCCTAGCACCTGCTCATACTTGCCCTTAAGCTTTTGAATGAAGGAAATGGCATCATGTAGTAAATGTGAAATAACACCACAAAATACCGGTATTGCCTTTCACTTACCCTTGTCTCAATTTTGGCATGATATCTGATCATCACCCAAAATGATTATTTATTTATCCTCTGATTTGCAGGATGACAAGATGCAAAATGAATGCATTCTTATGATTTGGATGTTTAAGTGCAAAAATTAAACAAATGTTATCATGTTCAATTTTACTTAAACGCTTACGACACCCCATCGATTAAGCCAAATGGCTCTGGATTCATTGGACAAGATTGAAAGTGTAGGTTCTTAAAAAAGTAAAAACACAACACAGGAAGTTAAGATGCAAATCATTAATCCAATATTTATTAATGTTGCGCTCATGGTCTACAAAGGATTTCAAAACTTTGGAAATCCCAATGAGTCCTTTGGAGAACAAACATGCATTGAACCTTCTAGCCGCCCCAGGCACTAGGCATAATATCGTTTAATGATATCAGAATTTACGGGTGAAGGCAATTCTTCATTGTCCATGTTGGCAAGCAACAAGGCTCCTCTCGAAAATGCTTTCTTCACGACGAAAGGCCCTTCATAATTCAAAGCCCACTTCCCGCGGTGATCCTTTTGCGTTTGGGATACTTTCTTCAAGACGAGATCCCTTTCGTTGAACTTACATGGGCGTACCTTCTTGTCGAAAGTGTTCTTCACCCAGCTTTGATACAATCTTCCATGGCTCATGGCGGCCAATCTCTTGCCTTCTATAAGGCTCAACTAATCAAAGCGAGTTTGAGCCCATTCTGACTCCTCCAACGCTGACTCGGCTAGAATTCTCAAATAGGGAACCTCTACTTCAAACAGAACCACAACCTCCATCCCGTACACCAATGCAGCATGAAAGGGAGCATCTCATGCTAATCCTTGTATGACATGGTCATCTTCAGAACTATCTTCTTGATGTTCTTATTAGCAGCCTCAACTGCCCCATTCATTTTGGGCCTGTAAGGCATAGAATTGTGATGTTGGATCTTGAAATCCTCACACATTTTCTTCATCATTTTATTGTTCAGATTGGTGGCGTTATCAGTGATAATCTTCCTGGGCAATTTGTATCGACAGATTATCTCTTTCTTGATGAACCTGACCACCACACTCCTTGTCACATTGGCGTACGAAGCTGCTTCAACCCATTTGGTGAAGTAGTCAATGGCGACCAAAATGAAGCAATGCCCATTCGAAGCTTTGGGCTCAATAACCCCAATCACATCTATTCCCCACATAGAGAATGGACAAGGTGTTGCCAAAATGTTCAAAGGCACGGGCAGAGCATTGACATTGTCGGTGAATGCCTGGCACTTATGGCACTTTCTCACATGGATACAACAATTGTTTTCCATGGTGAGCCAGTAATACCCTGCCCTCATAATCTTCCAGGCCATGGCATGTCCATTGGCATGTGTTCCAAAGGACCCCTCGTGAAATTCCACTAGCATCTGCTCAGCCTCCCTGGCATCCACACATTGGAGCAAAACCATATTATGGTTCCTCTTGTATAGGATACTTCCAATTAGGAAGAAATCGGCTGCTAACCTTCGCATCATTCTCTTATCGTTGTCGGAAGCCTCCCGTGGGTACTCCTTGTCTTTGATGTATCGCTTGATGTCAAAGTACCAAGGTTTACCATCTTGCTCCTCTTCTATCAAGCAGCAATGTGTGGGCTTGCCGCGACATCTGAATTCGATGTACGGTGAGTCCCCATGCGGGGTTAGCTGAAACATGGCTGCTAGAGTGGCGAGCGCATCGACCATTTGATTCTCCTTTCTGGGAATGTGGTGGAAGGATACGTTATCGAAGAACTATATCAGTTTCTTGATGTAGGCCTGGTAGGGTATCAACTTATGATCCCTAGTCTCCCATTCTCCTCTCAATTGGTGGATCACCAAGGCTGAGTCTCCATATACTTTGAGCAATTTGACCTTGAAGTCAATTGCTGCTTGGATCTCGAGGGCGCACGCCTCATACTCAGCCATGTTATTCGTGCAGTCAAAGCCTAACCTAGCTGTGAAGGGTATGCATCGATTGTCGGGGGTAACCAAAATTGCCCCTACTCCGTGGCCTAGTGCGTTCGACGCACTGTCAAACCACACAATCCATTTATCTTTATCTTTATCCTCTACTTCTTCGAGCAAGGTCATGATGTCCTCATCTGGGAATTCTAGATGCATTGGTTGGTAGTTGTTGATGGGTTGTTGAGCCAGGTAATCTGCCAAGGCATTTCCCTTTACCGCTTTTTGAGTGACATAAACAATGTCAAATTCTGAATACAGAACCTGCCACCGAGCGATCCGTCTGGTGAGAGTGGGTTTTTCAAATATGTACTTGACTGGGTTCATTTTGGACACCAACCAAGTGGTGTAGACGGGGGGTTGCCCACACCAAAGCACAACATGTCCTTTCAAGCAAAGAATAGTTCATTTCACATGTTGTGAACTTCTCGCTTAGGTAATAGATGACCCGTTCCCTTTTTCCGAACTCGTCATGCTGCCCCAGCATACACTCGATCGACTCATCCAACACCGTCATATATAGGATAAGGGGTCTTCCGGGCACCGGTGGCACAAGCACAGGAGGATTCGTAAGGCATCGCTTGATCCTTCCGAATGCCACTTGGCAGTCGTCGTTCCATTAGACAGGCTGGTTCTTGCGCAATAGCTTGAAGAGGGGCTCACAAGTAGTGGTTAGCTGTGATATGAACCTCGCTATGTAATTCAGACGTGTCGCAACCTGTCCTCCGGTGGGGGCCATGAAAAAGGCCTCTCAGATGGGCCTAAGGTGCGTCTTTCATCGAAGGAAAACGCGTGGAGTTGCCACCAATGTTTATTCGAGGAAAACATTCGAAAAACTAAAATGGAAAAGGTCGAAGGTTTGTGTATTTTGAAGATGAGGGTTTGGGAGTTGCTTACGCACGAGGAAGGTATTAGCACCCCACGCGCCCGTTACAAGGGACGACAACCTCTAATCGAGTGTGCAAATCATGACTTCAAAACTATGTATTTTCCCAAGCCTATTTATAGCAAAATAGGGGAAGGAACTTGCCGCCCAGCTCGCCCAAGCGAGCTGGTGACTTACTCTAGAAGCAACTTGCTCGCATAGGTAAGCTCAGCTCGCCCAAGTGAGCTGGTTGCTTCCCCCCTAAGTCATCTAGTAGGCCTAGGGGCTGAATAATGTCCCAAAATGGACCATTTTGCCCCTACTTTGACTAATTTAGGGTGGTGTTGGGCTAATTTAGGGGTGGCCTTTGTGGCTGATTGGGTGGTGGGTAGTGAGAAATGCCAATAGTGGCTGAGTATTGACATTGTTGAGCTGGTGGGAAGTTTGGCCATGTAGGAATGGTAGTCACAGCATGGGTTCCTTCCTCCTCATTCTCTCTATTTGCCCCAGACTTCCCATTCATCAAAGCAGGATGATCAATTTTCCTCTTTTCAGACCCACTTTGATCCTTTCGCCGACGAAAACTAAATCTGCAAAGCTTAAAGGTGTGTAGCCCACCATCTTTTCATATTAGAACATTGGTAATGTGTCTACTATCATTGTTTTCATCTCCTTCTCCATCAATTGGGGTGCCACTTGAGCTGCCAGGTCCCTCCACCTTTGGGCGTATTCCTTAAAAGATTCATGCTCCTTTTTGCACATGTTCTCATTCTATCCGGAGCCATACCAGAATTGTACTGTTACTGCCTAACGAAAGCAATCATTAGGGGGGAAGGTTCCAGATTAGTGTACCAGGTGTCGGCTGCCCCAATAAGACTTTCTAGGAAGAAATGCATCAATAATTTTTCATCTTTCGCTTATGCTCCCATTTTACTGCAGTACACCTTTAGGTGATTCTTGGGGCAAGTTGTCCCCTTGTATTTATCAAAGTCCGGTACCTTGTGATACATGTGGTGTCCCTAAATAATGACTAGTTTAATAGTAATAATTTAAATAACAGAAACCTTGGTGATGAGGACATGTTCAAGAGCAAGGGCAAGGATCCACTTGAAGGACTTGGAGGACCTATGACAAGGGCTAGAGCAAGGAAAGCCAAGGAAGCTCTTCAACAAGTGCTGTCCATACTATTTGAATACAAGCCCAAGTTTCAAGGAGAAAAGTCCAAGGTTGTGAGTTGTATCATGGCCCAAATGGAGGAGGACTAAATGATACCACTTTGTCTCAATTTTAGAGTGTTTAGTTTGTCTAAATAATGGCCCAATCCTTGTAAAGTTGGCTGACCAAAAATATGTTTTGGGTTAATCAACTAAAAGGGCTTTAGTTAGGTTTAGTTCAAGTTGTAATAAGGGCCCAATTGGCAACCTAGGCATCAGCCTTTTGGGAGACCAAATGGTGGCTGACTTGTTGGCTGTTGGGGGTGACTTTTGGTTGCCACAATTTCAGTTACACTCAGCCATTAAGTTTTTTTTTAATTCCCTAGGTTAATGGCATTAAGTTATTTTAATTCTAGGTTAGTGGGTCATTACTAAAATCTGCTGTAAAGCTTCTATATAAACTGAACCATTTTATCAATAAACACAAGTTGAGTTTTATTTAGAAAATTAGAGTTTATCTCTTTTATCTTAGTGAGAGTGATTCTCCTAAATTCTTGAGTGATTCAAGAACACCTTGGCTGTATCAAAGGACTTTCACAACCTTTGTGTGTTGCCCTCGCTGGAAAGAGTGATTCTTTCCTTCCTTTCATCATCACCCTTGTTCTTTCAAACCACAATTCCAGAAAATCCACCTCTGCCCAGAATTATCTCGTGGCCATAACTCCCATTTTACGCACTCAAATTAAGTGATTCTTGAGCCTAAATTGAATTTCAAAACGAGACCTTTCACCTCGTTTTGGAATCACCTCATTTGGAGCCCTGTAGCTTCAGTTATTGCCATTTCTATATTTCTGTCCAGCCACCACTTAACCTACGTTTTACCATCCCATTCATCCATTTTATGCCAAGAACCACCTTATTAAGACCCACGAAATTAGCCACCTTATTTTCCATCCTTTCCTTAATCAATTTCCGCATTTTCCATCAAGGTTTAATCCTAGACGATCCTAAGTCAGCCCTTGTGCCATGTGGGTTCATATCATTTGGTAATCAGAGCTCCGGTTCTAGGATCAACACTTCCTTTGCTGGAAATATTGGGTAACATCCTTCTTTATTCTCTTTGCCATTTATATTACCTTCTTATTCATATATATTTTTTTAGGCTGAACCATTGCAAAAGTTAAGCCTTTTGATCTCTTTGTTATAAAAAAAAAAGAAGCAGAATTTCATATAAGCAAAATTAAAAAAAAATAAAAAAAATTGGGCTGAATGGTTCATGCTTGAAGAACTTTTAAAAAAATCTCTTTAAGGTAATATATTGGTTGCATGAAGGATTGTTACTTGAATTCCTAAATTCTGAATTTTATTTCCTTCATTTGTGCCTAAAAACATTGTTAGCCTTTTTCTTGGTTAACCTTTTCCTTGTCTCTCTAGCCTTACCTTACACATATTGGTGAATTGTTCTTTGTTGTGGCCATAATCTCTTGAATTGCCTAAGAACTCAAGGGGAATTAGAGTGGTAAAAGGCAAGAGTGTTTCATTAGAGAAAAGCCATAATTGTGTGATACACTTGAGTGGGTGAGGTATTCAAACAGCAACTATAATTGTCTTGTTACGTTTGATTTGTTTGTTTGAGATGTCAGGTACTAATCCTAATGATGGAGTGGGGCTTTCGCAATTCCAAATGCAAGCTTTGATGCAACATTTGGAGAGGTTAATGAAACAACGAGATGATGCGCTCCATGAGAGGTTGGATCAAATGGAGAATAGAGATCATAATGAAGAAGAAAGGAGGAGAAGAGGGAATGATGGTGTTCCTAGACAAAACCGAATTGATGGTATTAAACTCAACATTCCTCCATTTAAAGGAAAGAATGATCCGGAGGCCTACGTGGAGTGGGAGATGAAAATAGAGCATGTTTTCTCATGCAACAACTATGAGGAGGACCAGAAGGTGAAGCTTGCCGCCACAGAGTTTTCCGACTATGCTCTTGTGTGGTGGAACAAGCTACAAAAGGAGAGAGCAAGAAATGAAGAGCCAATGGTTGATACATGGACGGAGATGAAAAAGATCATGAGGAAGCGGTATGTGCCGGCTAGTTACTCAAGGGACTTGAAATTCAAGCTCCAAAAACTAACCCAAGGCAACAAGGGGGTTGAGGAGTATTTCAAGGAAATGGATGTGCTCATGATTCAAGCAAATATTGAAGAAGATGAGGAGGTAACTATGGCTCGATTTCTTAATGGTTTGACTAATGACATCCGTGATATTGTTGAGCTGCAGGAGTTTGTTGAAATGGATGATTTGCTTCACAAAGCAATCCAAGTGGAGCAACAATTAAAAAGGAAGGGAGTGGCTAAGAGGAGTTTTACCAACTATGGTTCTTCTAGTTGGAAAGACAAAGGTAAGAAAGATGGGGCTGCTACTTCTAGTAGTTCCACACCTATCCCATCAAAAACTCGCTCAAAGTCCCAAGAGGAACCCTCTAAAAGGAGTAGAGATGTGAAGTGTTTCAAGTGCCAAGGCCTAGGACACTATGCTTATGAGTTCCCTAACAAAAGGTCCATGGTTCTTAGAGATGGAGAATATATAAGTGAATCCGATGTTGAAGAAGAAGAGGAAAGTGAGTACGTAGAGGAAGAGGAGACTCCGGAGGGAGATTTGTTGATGATTAGGCAGTTACTTGGTGGCCAATTGAAGCATGAGGAGGAGAGCCAAAGAGAAAACATCTTTCACACTAGATGTTTAATCAATGGCAAGGTGTGCATGGTGATCATTGATGGAGGTAGTTGCACCAATGTGGCTAGTGCTAGATTAGTGTCAAAGCTAAATTTAGCTACTAAACCACATCCTAGGCCATACAAACTTCAATGGCTTAGTAAGGATGGGGAGGTGCAAGTGAGGCAGCAAGTTGAAGTGGACGTTTCCATTGGGAAATACAATGATAAGGTACTTTGTGATGTTGTTCCTATGGAGGCCAGTCACTTACTTTTGGGGAGACCATGGCAATTTGATAAAAGAGCCAATCATGACGGTTACACCAACAAGATCTCTTTCATGCACCAAGACATAAAGATTGTGCTCAAGCCATTGAGTCCACAAGAAGTGTGTGAGGATCAGAAGAAAATGAGAGAAAAACTTCTTCAAGAGAAAAGAGAAAAAGAAAAAGTGAGCAAAACACTTGAGAGTGAGAAAAAGAGGGAAACACTTGGGAGGAAAAAGAGTGAACAAAAGAAGAGTGAAACACTTGAAGTGAGGGAGAGCTATTTAGCCACAAAAAGTGAGGTCAAGAGGTTGTTTCGTGCTAAACAGTCACTATATATCTTGTTTTGCAAAAATCAGATTTTGACCACTAACACTTTTGATGATTTTGAAGTGCCTTCTAGTGTTAAAACTCTTTTGCAGGATTTTCAAGACATGTTTCCACCAAATGTGCCAAATGGACTACCACCTTTGAGGGGAATTGAGCATCAAATTGATCTCATTCCGGGAGCTTCTTTGCCCAATAGGCCAGCCTATAGAAGTAATCCACAAGAAACCAAAGAGATTCAAAGACAAGTGGATGAACTCATTAGCAAAGGTTGGGTAAGAGATAGTATGAGTCCTTGTGCTGTCCCAGTGATTTTGGTCCCTAAAAAGGATGGGACATGGCGCATGTGTTCCGATTGTAGAGCCCTTAATAACATCACCATTAAATATAGGCATCCTATACCCAGGCTTGATGATTTGCTTGATGAATTGCATGGTGCATGTTACTTCTCTAAAATCGATTTAAAAAGTGGATACAATCAAATTAGGATTAGAGAAGGGGATGAATGGAAAACTGCTTTTAAAACAAAATATGGTTTGTATGAATGGTTGGTTATGCCTTTTGGCCTAACTAACGCTCCTAGCACTTTCATGAGATTAATGAACCATATCTTGAGAGAGTTCATAGGAAAGTTCGTTGTGGTGTACTTTGATGATATTCTTATCTATAGCACTTCACTTGATTTGCATATTGATCATTTAAAATCTGTCTTGACTGTGCTTAGAGAAGAACAATTGTATGCCAATCTTGAAAAATTCATCTTTTGTACTAACCATGTTGTGTTTCTTGGTTTTGTTGTGAGTTCAAAAGGAGTGCAAGTGGATGAGGAGAAGGTTAGGGCTATTCAAGAATGGCCTACACCTAAGTCTGTGACCGAGGTGAGGAGTTTTCATGGCTTAGCAAGTTTTTATAGACGACTTGTGAAGGATTTTAGCACATTGGCAGCACCTCTCAATGAAGTGCTCAAGAAAAATGTTGGTTTCAAATGGGGAGAGAAACAAGAAGAAGCTTTCAATGTTCTTAAGCAAAAGCTAACTAATGCCCCCATACTTGCGTTGCCAAACTTTCAAAAATCTTTTGAAATTGAGTGTGATGCTTCAAATGTTGGGATTGGGGCTGTGTTGATGCAAGAAGGCCATCCAATTGCTTATTTTAGTGAAAAGTTAAGTGGTCCTACCCTTAACTATTCAACTTATGATAAGGAGTTGTATGCCTTAGTACGTGCTTTGAAAACATGGCAACACTACCTTTATCCCAAGGAATTTGTCATTCATAGTGACCATGAGTTCCTCAAATATATCAAGGGGCAAGGCAAGCTTAACAAAAGGCATGCGAAGTGGGTGGAATTCCTAGAGCAATTCCCTTATGTTATCAAACATAAAAAGGGAAAAGGTAATATTGTAGCCGATGCTCTTTCTCGGCGTCATGCATTACTTTCTATGCTTGAAACAAAATTGATTGGTCTTGAATGTTTGAGAAGCATGTATGAAAATGATGAAACTTTTGGAGAAATTTTTAAAAATTGTGAAAATTTTTCAGAAAATGGTTTCTTTAGACATGAAGGCTTTCTTTTCAAAGAAAACAAATTGTGTGTGCCTAAATGTTCTACTAGAAATTTGCTTGTTTGTGAAGCACATGAAGGAGGTTTAATGGGGCATTTTGGGGTCCAAAAGACTCTAGAAACATTACAAGAACATTTTTATTGGCCTCATATGAAAAAGGATGTGCAGAAATTTTGTGAACATTGCATTGTATGTAAAAAGGCAAAGTCTAAGGTAAAGCCTCATGGATTGTATACTCCGTTGCCAATTCCGGAGTATCCTTGGATTGATTTATCCATGGATTTTGTTTTGGGGCTGCCAAAAACAAGCAATGGTGGAGATTCCATTTTTGTGGTTGTTGATAGGTTTTCTAAAATGGCTCATTTTATTCCATGTAAAAAAATTGATGATGCTTCCCATGTGGCTGATTTGTTTTTCAAGGAGATTGTGAGACTCCATGGTTTGCCAAGGAGCATTGTTAGTGATAGGGACTCTAAGTTCCTAAGCCATTTTTGGAGGACTTTGTGGAGCAAGTTGGGCACTAAATTGTTATTTTCAACCACTTGTCACCCACAAACCGATGGGCAAACGGAAGTTGTTAATAGGACTTTGGGAACTTTGCTTAGGACAGTTTTGAGGAAGAACTTAAAAACTTGGGAAGCTTTTTTACCCCATGTTGAATTTGCTTACAATAGAGCTGTTCATAGCACCACTAATTGTTCTCCTTTTGAAGTTGTTTATGGTTTTAACCCACTAACTCCTCTTGATCTTTTGCCTATGCCTAATGTTTCTATTTTTAAGCATAAAGAAGGTCAAGCAAAGGCGGACTATGTGAAGAAGCTTCATGAGAGAGTCAAAGATCAAATTGAGAGGAAAAATAAAATCTATGCTAAACAAGCCAACAAAGGGCGAAAGAAGGTTGTCTTCGAACCCGGAGATTGGGTTTGGGTGCACATGAGAAAAGAAAGGTTTCCGGAACAAAGGAAATCAAAGCTTCAACCAAGGGGAGATGGACCATTTCAAATGCTTGAAAGAATCAATGACAATGCTTACAAAGTTGAGCTGCCCGGTGAGTATAATGTTAGTTCCACCTTCAATGTCTCTGATTTATCTCTTTTTGATGCAGATGGAGAATTCGATTTGAGGACAATTCCTTCTCAAGAGGGAGAGAATGATGAGGACATGTTCAAGAGCAAGGGCAAGGATCCACTTGAAGGACTTGGAGGACCTATGACAAGGGCTAGAGCAAGGAAAGCCAAGGAAGCTCTTCAACAAGTGCTGTCCATACTATTTGAATACAAGCCCAAGTTTCAAGGAGAAAAGTCCAAGGTTGTGAGTTGTATCATGGCCCAAATGGAGGAGGACTAAATGACACCACTTTGTCTCAATTTTAGAGTGTTTAGTTTGTCTAAATAATGGCCCAATCCTTGTAAAGTTGGCTGACCAAAAATATGTTTTGGGTTAATCAACTAAAAGGGCTTTAGTTAGGTTTAGTTCAAGTTGTAATAAGGGCCCAATTGGCAACCTAGGCATCAGCCTTTTGGGAGACCAAATGGTGGCTGACTTGTTGGCTGTTGGGGGTGACTTTTGGTTGCCACAATTTCAGTTACACTCAGCCATTAAGTTTTTTTTAATTCCCTAGGTTAATGGCATTAAGTTATTTTAATTCTAGGTTAGTGGGTCATTACTAAAATCTGCTGTAAAGCTTCTATATAAGCTGAACCATTTTATCAATAAACACAAGTTGAGTTTTATTCAGAAAATTAGAGTTTATCTCTTTTATCTTAGTGAGAGTGATTCTCCTAAATTCTTGAGTGATTCAAGAACACCTTGGCTGTATCAAAGGACTTTCACAACCTTTGTGTGTTGCCCTCGCTGGAAAGAGTGATTCTTTCCTTCCTTTCATCATCACCCTTGTTCTTTCAAACCACAATTCCAGAAAATCCACCTCTGCCCAGAATTATCTCGTGGCCATAACTCCCATTTTATGCACTCAAATTAAGTGATTCTTGAGCCTAAATTGAATTTCAAAACGAGACCTTTCACCTCGTTTTGGAATCACCTCATTTGGAGCCCTGTAGCTTCAGTTATTGCCATTTCTATATTTCTGTCCAGCCACCACTTAACCTACGTTTTACCATCCCATTCATCCATTTTATGCCAAGAACCACCTTATTAAGACCCACGAAATTAGCCACCTTATTTTCCATCCTTTCCTTAATCAATTTCCGCATTTTCCATCAAGGTTTAATCCTAGACGATCCTAAGTCAGCCCTTGTGCCATGTGGGTTCATATCACTTGGGAAATTTCTTCTTCTTCTCTTCTTTTCTCTCTCGTTTCACGGTAATTAAATTCAGAAGGAAAATTATCACTATAGAGTCCTGAATGGCCAGCTCACAACTCTATTCGGAGTCATTTCTTTCTGATCACTCATAACCTCTAAACTATTTTGCTCTTTCAAAAAGAAAAATATACCAGCCATCATTTTAGGTCGTCACGTGAAAAATAATAAAATGCGGTCGATGAACTCTTTTCAATAAAATTTGTTAACACTTTCTTTTCAAATAACAAGATTAAACATAATTACATTCATCATCTAAAACTGTCCAAAATATGGGAGTTTGCAAAATACATAGTGACATCCAGAGCAAAGGTATCGATTTTGGTGGCTTCAGTCACATATATACAATCATCAAAATTTCTATACAATAGGTCTACCCACCCAAAAATCAAAAGAGTAAACCTAGCAGTCTGTACTAGACACACCCACCCACAAAAAGTATGTAAACCTAGTCTAAGGAGCCGTCTGCTATGATGAAGAGTCTTCACTATTCGCTGTCCCTCCAGGGCCGCTCTCCTCCATAGAGTCTGCCTCAGATGCTGACATGATATCCTCTGGAGAATCCAAATCAGGGAGTGGGTCCTCATCATCCTCTGGAAAGTCAAGAGCATCCACAGTAGGCTCAGGAGGTAACTCCTCTAGGTCCTCCTCAGGATCTTCTTCAGAGGATGACACCTCTATCACTTGGGCTGGCTCCACTAGTCGATATGGAGTAGGTGTAGGTAGTATCCACTCCACAGGCTGCTGAAGCGTGCATGCGGGTTCCTCTGGATGTACCAATGAAGTAGAAGTGAGTCGAATCGTGCCACGGAATCGACACCTCTCATTGCCTTCGAGGGTCTCCCAAACTCCCTCTAGGCACTCCATCACCACGCGATCATGGATTAACTGCGCTGCCATTGCGATCTACAAGAAATAAAAGAAAGAGGGTAGACTCTTTCACAAGAAATCTAACTACAGGCAACAATACAATGCGTCCCATAACCGCTACGTATAATCAAAAGGTCTCTCTCAAGGGATTTCCTCTCTGGTAATCGATTACCAAAGTATGTAATCGATTACTAGTGCCCAAACTCGAGTTACACAGCTTCTGCACATGGAAACCTACAAGTTACCCTGTGTAATCGATTACACCTAAATGGTAATCGATTACCAGTGCCTTGTTACTCTGTGTAATCGATTACACACCATTGGTAATCAATTACCAGAGGCCATCTTAACATTCTGTCTACATTTTTAAGCCCTGTAATCGATTACACACCCTTGGTAATCGATTACCAGAGGCCATATTAACTTCCTGTTTCCATTTTTAAGCCTTGTAATCGATTACACACCCTTGGTAATCGATTACCAGAGGCCAAATTCCAAATACCACTCAAGATTCATAGCTGGCCAGCCGCCACACAAGCCTCCTTGCTTCGTGGTCTTTGTTCTTTTATTGGTTGACTGTCAGGAGCTCGCCTGTTTAGGTACGTCACAGGTTCTCACTGACTGACTATGCCCGGGTTGGGTCGGGATTGGTCAAGCTTGGTTTTGGGCAATAGCACCCTACCTGACGTCCCCAAGGTCTCCTGACCCTTGCGACATATCTCCAGGTACCACTCTGTGGTCAACAAACAAAAGTAGGAAGACTGACTCTTCCACGCTTTCTCACATCAAGCTTGTTGGATTATGGGGTACCCGTCATATATGGTACTAGGTGGCGATCGGGCGATGGTGCAAATCAACTCTCCCACATCCACATATCAAACATGAACCCACCATCCCCAGTTGCCCACCTTCAACTGAGCTCACGTACTCCTACGTAGCCCTTATCCTCGTTCCTCTCAGCACCGCATCTCTGGTTCCAGTCCCTCGCGTTTCTCTGCACCCGTCGGGGCCCGTTTTCGACAGTAGGCAATATATATATATATATCAAAACGCTCAGAATGAAACCCTGAGGGTGGTTCAGAGGTTGGTTTTGTTAAATTTTTAGTTGCACGCAAAACGATAATTTTTAGACTAATTAATTGAGAATTAATCTATAACTGTCCAGTTATGGATTTCTCTTTGTTAATTAGCCTAACCCGCGTATCTTTCCCCCAATGTACATACTTCTACCGGGAGTATATATATATACATTGAATAATACTTATATATATAATTATTCAAAATGTATTGTTTACAAAATTCCGGGTAGAAATTTCCAGGATGTCACAATACAATCCTACACCACAAGGGCATAGGATAGAAGACTCCAAGAAGATTGGGCCAGAGATGCAAGAGAAGGCCCTAGGGTTCTCATGAGCCTTAGGGTAGATTTCGGGTCCATGGGCTAAGTATGAGCCCGCTTATCAATCCAATTATATTAGATTAGGGTTTCATTATTTTTGGGCCTTGTATTTAGGGCTCCATAATATAGGTAAAGTACCCTAGAAATTTAGGATTTTTCAGCCCTTGTATTTTAGAGCACCTAGAATAGTTTTTTGTATTAGGGGTAGTTTTGTAATTTCATATGCATTAAGTGAATATTTGATGTGTGTGGTTGGAAATAAATTTAATTGAATTGGGAGAAGCCCAATCCAATTAAATTTTAGAGGGGGAGGTGAGCATTTGCTTGCTATATCGCATTGCCGCATCATATAGTCACACTTTGTGCATGTCCTTCATGCTTTACATGCCTCATGACACCTAAGCACACTTAGTGGAGAATCATGGACTTGATCTTGGATTAGTGGGCTGAACCATAGCTAAAATTCACTAATCATAATTAGTGAAATTTTGGCTCCAAAATTTGGCTCCACAAATTCAATTTCAAATTCAAGTGAAATTTGAATAAAAATTCAAATTTCCCTTCAGTTTTGTGTGACACTTAGGCTATAAATAGAGGCCATGTGTGTGCATTTTTTCAACTTTGATCATTTGAAAATTAAACTTCAGATTTCAGAGCTCTCTTAGAGCACAAAATTTTGTGCTCTTCTCTTCCTCTCCCTTCATTCATCTCCTTCTTCCTTCAAGCTCTTATCCATGGCCTCCTATGGTGGTGAGCTTATTCTAGACTCATCTTCTCCTTGAAGTGGCATCTCCTCTCTCTCTTCCTTCTCCATTCCACTGCCATTCATCTTCCAAGAAGCAAAGGAATCCATTGATGAAGAAGATCCTAGGCCTACAAGCTCCAATGGAGCTTACATCATGTGGTATCAAGAGCATCTTCATCTAGGTGATGTTCTTTTTCTTCCTCTATCTTTTTGTTCGGTGAATTCTCTTTAATTCCTTGTTCTTCATCTTATTCTCCATGTATATCCTCCATTGTCTTGTGGTTTGGTGCTGTTTAGAGTTGATTAAAAAAAAATAAACCGATTAAATCTTAGATCTACACTTGTTCTTGCATTTCTATGATTCAAATTTTGTAGATCTACTCTTGAATCATGTTTTTGTGTTGATTTTAAGTTCTATAAATTTTCGTTCATAATATTCTTGTGCTAAACCTTTAGATCTAAATTTTCTTCCAAAATATTGATTAGAAAAAAACACAAAAATCTAAGCGTAAATCACCTAATCCATGTTGTCTTAGAGTCATGTTTAGTCATAGTAATTGTCACATTATGTTCTAAGTTTGTGTTGAATTTTTATTTTGTTTATTGAATTCTAGATACATGTGTTCATGGATTCTTGTCATTCTTAGCCTATCTTTTGAATTTTGAGTCTAATTCATGCATGTTATTTAGTTCATAAGATGTTCTAAATCAATTCCTAGAAGTAGTCTTGTTGTTGAACTATTTTTTTTTTTTTTGTTTTCTAAGTTTCCTACATGATGCCTATGATGAAGTTGAGTTGTGGTGCTGAGTTGTGGCTGGATTTGTGAATCAAATAAGTCTTAAGCTCTCTTGAATTGTGTTAGTCAAGATAATTGAGCATAAGCAAACACAAATTGTAACTATCCAAGCCTTAAGCAACATAAACATTACTCTTGATTTCTAGGTTGAAATCGTTGGTGCTGGCAGTTTGAACATACAAACTTGTATAAATTTCTGGGAATTAGTCACTATGTGTTTTGAGCTGAAATTTTTTACTAAATTTTCTAGACATCTGGACCAAAATTATGAAAAAGGAACCAAGCGATTTGGATTAAAGAAAAAAATAATAAAAATCACACAAGTTGGCAGAAAAATCAGTGTCTAGGAAAAAAAGTGAAAGGGAAGTGTGTTTGTTGTTTTGGCTCAAAATTTGTTCTATAATTGGTGCCTATTTTATACCAATCCTAGTTCTTAAATTTAAATTGCAAATTAGTGTGAAAAAAAGTTCCAAAACTAGAGGTTTCTTGAGTCTTTTTTTTAGTTTTTTTTTTACTATACTCTAGAGCTATTCTAAGTTTCTCTTTGAGTCCTAGCTTGCTTTTATGTGTTTTTCATTGCTTTAATTGTTGAATAATCCTTGAAAGTTTGTCTTGTCAAAACTCTATTGGTTTAGCTTTCATTTCATTTTTTTGGTCTTTGGTTATTGCTTGTCTCTTTGTTTTCTTGTTTGTGAGTTGTCGTATAGGAAATTGGAAAGGGAGGATTGATTCCATCCCTTGAAGAATTTGAGTCAAGAAGCAAGGGGCCAACCACCTTAAGAGCTATTGGACTAAGAAGCACTCCAAATTGAGTGAATCACCAAAGAGAGAACAAACACCAAAATTGAGGACCTTTTTGTAATTTTTTAAATTTAGAATTTACTTATGTTCATTGCTTTCAAATTTTGTAACAAAAAGGCCTTTCATTGGAAGTAAGTTGGGAGCCTCCAATAGGTCAACCTACTTCCATTTGTGTGTAATAATTTTAGGCAATTTTCCCTTAGGATTGTGAGTGTTTTGTTGGGAACCTTAAATGTGGTCATCCAAACACTCTTAGGATTCACCTAGTTTACATTTCTTGCTTACTATCATAGCTTATTTCATTTACCTTCCATTGTCAAACCGCCTAGATAGATTGCCTTTTACCAATTAGTTTTTACCTTATCTTTCACACCTCTTTTAGTGTTTATTTTGGCTAGTTTCAACCATAGTTTCTTTTACCTTTTATTTTCAAACCCCCAACAAGAAAGAACCACAACTTAGGAACCAACATGAGTCTTCATTCTTCATCTAGTGTTAATGGTGAGGGTTCTACTCCTAAGGACCCCTTGTATAAGATATTAAATGAGTTGAGATCCCTTAAGTTGTGGAAAGAAAAACTAGAAAGAAAAGAAAAAGGAAAAGAGAGGGCAAAAATAAATCAAGATGAGAGGGAACAAATAAGGGAAGAAGAAAGAAGGAAAATACTAAAAGAGTTAAGAAAAGAAAAACATGCCTCCTATAGTAGTCATAACTCTTTCAAGAGCCTAAGTGAAGAACTTTGTGACTATTATGAAGGAAGGCATAGGTCACATCTTAGACCTCACTCCCACAGGAGAGAAAAGGAAAGAAAGCCTCAAGAGGCTAACATTAACCTCCCATACTTCCATGGGAAGGACAATGTAGAGGCTAACTTAGATTGGGAAATAAGGGTAGAGCAAAAACTTAAAATAAAGTCTACTTTAAAATCTTATGGCTCTCACTCTTATCCAAAGAAAGACCAAGGTCTAGGCATCTTAGGGGCTGCACCTTCTAAGCCCAAAGATGATAAGGGGAAGACAATAGAAAAGCAACCCCCTAAGGCTAGTATGCAAGAGAAGACTAGCTCTATAAAGTGCTTTAAATGTCTTGGAAGAGGACACATTACTTCTCAATGCCCCACCAAGAAAACCATGATTATGAGGGGCCAAGACATTTATAGTAGCCAAGATGAGGCTACTACTTCACCTTCCTCTAGTGAACGTGAAGAAGCAAAAAGGGAAGAATCTAGTGAAGAAATCTACCCCCATGAAGAAGGACAACCATTAATGGTTAAAGAGGAGTATAAGGAGGTAAGTGTTTCCTCCAAGAGGTTAGCTAAGAAGGAAAGTCATTTTACAATTGTCGCAACCTACCCTTCGATGGGAGGGCGACGCGGGGCTCACGGGTGCGTCTTTCATGGGAGGAAAATGTGCGAAGTCGCCACCAACGTTTATTCGAGGAAAACGTCGAAAAAACCAGAAAAGGTGTGGTCTACGAACTTTAAGTGTGAAAGGTTCGGGAGTTGTTTTTACGCACGGGGAAGGTATTAGCACCCCACGCGTCCGTCATAAGGGACGGCAGCCTTCAATCAAGTGTGCAAATATGACTTCAAAATTATGTATTTTTCCCTTTTTTATGTTTTTATGTCTTTTTATGCCTTTTTTGTATTTTTTATCTTTTTGTGGTCAACAAGGGTGTTTCCCTCGCTCCTACGTATTCCTCAATTGTGATAAGGAAATCAGACCTACGTAGTTCTTTTAAAACTGAACGTTGGTTAAGTTGTTTTTATTTTTTTTTTGCAAGATATATTTTGACCAAACAAAAGTCGTTTAAGGCATTGGACCATTAAACGATCTTTTGATTTTGAAAGGAGAGAAACATTAAGGCGTTGGACCATTAACGATCTCTTGGGGTGGTCGACAAAAGCGGGACTTTTGCTCCTATGTATCCTCAATTGCGATGAGGAAATCAGACCTACGTAGTTCTTGCAAAAGCGGTAAAGTTATGGGTTGATTTTATGCTTTTGAACGGTCCATGTTAACCGATAAAAGCAAAGAGGACAATTTAAGGCGTTGGACCTTAAAACGGTTTTAAGTGACTTTTGCGGACAAAGCTTGATTTGTGAGTTGATTTTAGCCTTAGTTTCACTTTGGTTATTAGTCAATTCATTCAAGGAAACTTCCAAAGAAAAAAGTCCGATTGATTTTTTTTATTATTTTATTCAAAGATATTTTGATTATTTTATTATTGTTTTTTTCAAGATATTTTTGATTATTTTATTATTATTTTGCTTTTTTTGGTTTAACCGAGGTTACAACATGGAAGATTGGTTGGATTTTGTTTTAACGGTGATTACACGAGATTACAACACAAATGATCGGTTGAAATTCATTTTATCATTTATTAGGTGAGAAAACGGCTTAAACGATCGGTTAAAGCTCGTTAAAAATGGAAGAAAAGAAACCGAAAGTGAACGAAATAAAGATGGAAGCCAAAAAAAACAAGAAATGAATTGAAAGTCTCGGATTCGAGAACTTACTCGTTGAAGAACGAAGAACGAAGAACGAACGAAGAACGGTGAAGAACGACGGAAAACCTTCATGGATTTGCTCACGGAAGCGTTATAGAAGCGCTTTGGCGTGGATTTTCATCACGGAAACAATTTTTCTCACTAATTTCAAGAGAATCCTAAATACTAGAAGGGCTGAACGAAATTACTCTGCCCACTTTCCCCTATTTATAGGGAAAAAGAGGGAGGTGGTTGTCGCCCAGCTCACCCAGGCGAGCTGGGTCGCTTCCACCAGAAGGCACCGCCATCTGTTGGAACCCCCTAGAAGGCCCAAGTGGGCCTGGTTGCTATTTGCACACCTCTTTTTACTAAATACACCCCATTTTGCTTTTTGTGTTGATTCCTTTTTCGTAATGTTACAGAACTTTACGGATTACGTAACAACACTTATTTTCTTTCCGGAATGTCGCGAAACCTTACGGATTACACAACAATGCCCTTTTTGACCTCTGTAATGTTGTAGAACTTTACGGATTGCGCAACAATGCTTCCTTTCGACTTCCAGCATGCCGCGGAACCTCACGGATTGCCTAACGATGGGTGTTAAGTACTTTGAAGCGGTCAAGCAAAGGTTGCGTGCCACCAAACAATGGTCCCCGGACAAAATTAGGGTATGACAACTGATGTGCCATCATTTTCTTCTATTTTCTAAACCCTTTTTGCACCATTTTAATTATTGATTGGTCTTAATTGTCAATTAATTAGGCAGTTTTATTATTTGGGCCCATTCAGCTAATTTGATGTTTTTAATCTAATTTCAGGAATTAATGAAGCATTGGGCTTGAATCTAGCATTGGGCTTGAATCTAGAATTGGGCTTGGACTTGAAGAGGGCAGACTAATTTATTCTATAAAATTAGATCTTATCTTATCTAGATATTATTTAGATTTGATCTCATCTAGATATTATTTCATCTAGATCTTATCTTATCTTATCTTATCTAGATTTGATTTGATTTTACTTATGGGCTTGGATTTAAAACATATTTGTAAGCTTTGGGGCTGAAAAAAAACTATATAACAGCACCAAGGTTCTAGTTTAGGCCCCCCCCCTCTCTCCCTCGCGGGAGACTCTCTCTCTCTCCTCTCTCTCTTCTATTTTTCGTTTTTAGTTTTAGTCTCTCTTCTCTTTCTCTTTTATTTTCGTTTTTTTTACAATTCCAGTTCAGACTTTTAGTTTTATCAATAAAATTTCATTCTCTATTTGATTAATGGAAGGCTAAGTCCGCAGCGTTGTTTTCCCTTGAGGATCAAGCACAGTTCTCTTTGAGGTTCTATTATTACTGTTAAATTCTGTTTAGTTTTTCCTCTTCACTAATTACTTTGAATTTGTTGCTTTTAATTCATGCATGCTTAGTGCTTGATTAATTGTCTCTGCGCTTAATTTACGTTCATGCTTAATGATCGTTTATGAGTAATTGGTGTATGTGATGCTTAATCACATAATGAATGCCTTATGTTGAATTTCGCTTAGTAATTTAATTTAGGGTTGGATTAAGTGGTTAAACTGATAAAGGATAAACTCTCGTAACCTAGGATAAGAGACTTGCTTGTGAATCAAGGGGAAGCAACGTGTTTTAATTCTGATATTTTCTAATTCACATATATTCGCTGTTTAATTTACAAAAGCAAACAACCCCCCCCCCCATCGTTACTGTTACTGTTACTGCAAGTATATTATGAACATTTGGCTTGTCACTGCTCGTTGGGAAACGACCTAGGATCACTTCCTAGTTACTACATTTTAATGTTTATTTGATTCGGGTACGACCTCGATCAAATTTGGCGCCGTTGCCGGGGAGCAGTGTCCAAAGGTTCATAATAGCTAGCTATTGTTGTGTGTTTAATCCTTTCGTGTTTTATGTTTAATTGTTAGTATTGTGTTAGTATGTGTGTTAGTGTTGATTAGTTCACTAGTATTGATAACAGACAAATCCAGAATCCATATATCTAGGCTAATTAGACTTGTCAGGTTTTAGCGATTTTAATATATAGATTTTAGTCCTTATTTTCATTGTCGGTCTTCCTTAGAAGTAGTTATTCCTTATTTTTTACTGTTGGGTTTTAGGAGTAAGTATTTAGATTTAGTAGATTTAGATCTTATTTATTTGAATTTCTTAGAAGTAGTTATCTTTATCGCAATTTAAATATTTTATCATATCTTATCTTATCTATTATCTTTATCTTCTATTTTGATCTTTCAATCTTTTATCTTCGAATTTTATCTTTAAATATCTTATCTTTTCTTTTATCTTCTAATTTTATCTTTAAATATCTTATCTTTTCTTTACCTTATCTTCTATCTTCTATTTTAAATTCTTATCTCTTGCTTTTAAATTGGGTTTGCATTAATCTAAATCCGCCTAGACGCCTACGAGAATGCCAAGTTCTACAAAGAAAAGACCAAGAAGTTCCATGATAGCATGATAGTTAAAAAAGACTTTGTGGTTGGGCAAAAAGTGTTATTGTATAATTCTAGGCTTGGACTCATGAGTGGTAAGTTGAGGTCTAACTGGATTGGTCCTTTTGTTGTTACTAATGTTTTTCCTTATGGTACAGTTGAGATCAAAAGCGACTCCACAAACAAGAGCTTCAAGGTCAACGGAAATCGACTTAAGCCATTCCTCACGAACCCTTCTTTAGTGGACGTAGTGGTGGAAGAGACTTCCTTACTCCACCCTACTCTTCCTCCACCATGACTTAGGGAGTTTTTCTTTTCCTATCTCCTTCTTTGCTTTTATTACACTTGTCCGATTCTCTTTGATGATTTAATTGTTTTTAATCTTTTAATTGTGCTACATTGAGGACAATGTGTTGTTTAAGTATGGGGGGGGGGGGGGAGTGTTCTTTGGTTTTGCTAGTTTTGTTGGTTTTGTTAATTTGTTAGTTGTGTTAATTTGTTAATGTTGTTAGTTTCGTCGGATTTTCAGTTTAATATTTTGGGTCAATTTTGTGTGCACGTACGACTTTGCATGTTTTTCTTTGAATTATAGGATATGTTCAAGAAATGGGTAATTGTTTTGAAAATAAAAGTTCTTGACATTTTGTGACTTGAAATCCTTGATTCTTCTCTACATGTCATGATAGTTTTGAAAGCTCAATTTGAAAGTGATGATTTTACCTTTGTGAGAATTTGAGCCATCCATCATTATAATCATTTGGTGTGTTTTGCCCCATTGATTGCTTGCACAATAGCCTTGGCTTGATTCTTGTTGATGCGTCCTAATTCACATGCATATTTGGAAATGATTAAGGCAATTTTGTTCTTATAAGCTTCTAGCCAAATGGACTTACCTTGAATTAATTCCTTTGATAGCCCTTTTGAGCCTTGTTTCCCTTTCCTTGTTTTGAAGCTCACTACAAGCCTTAAGTGAAAAACCATGATATTACCATATCCTTAAGGAATTTTGGAGCTTTGGAATTGTTTTGGGAATAAGTGTGGGGGGTTTTTGTTTCATTGGACAACTTGTTTTGTTGGCTATGCTTCATGATGTATTTTGGGCCATACTTGATGTACATTGTATATTGGTTAAATGTTGGACATGCTGAATGAAATGTTGTTTCTCAAAGGCCAAAGAGTAAAAAAAAAAAAAAAAAAAAAAAAAAAAAAAAATTCGAAAAAAAAAAAAAGAAAAGCAATAAAGTTGAGTGAATAAGATCTTAAATGGCACAAGAATGATGAAACTCTTGGTTCTACTCTTCATGTTTAATTTTTATCTTTACTTCTTTTTATTTTCTTATTTTCTTTTTTTTCTTAATATGCACTTATTCCCCTTTGCTCCTCTATTCCTTTGGGATTTAGCCACTTATTCCATATTTCTCCATACCTTGTCCTTGGCCCCATTACAACCTTAAAAGACCTTTTGATCCTCATGTGCTTGTGTTTATGGGTTGATTGTCAATTTTAGAATCTTGCCAAGTTTATGTGGTGTTTGCTTTCATGGGTGCTTTGAGGGTAAATAGTAGCCTAGACACTTGAGAGATAGAGTGTATATCTTGTGAGGCTTTATCACTTTTCATTCTTGAGCTGATTAACTATTTTGCCATGATTGGGTTGCTTGGATGATTTTCATGAATGTCTTGACTTTTTGGATCTCCTTATGTTAGATGTTACCCATTCCTTTTATTCCTTGATGTTCATTGAGAAATATGTGAATGTTTTTGTTTGTCTCCCTCTGATATCCTTGGATTTTGTTCTTTGTTTCATTTTGCCCAGGAGTGCAAAAGGCTAAGTATGGGGGGTTTTGATGTGCCATCATTTTCTTCTATTTTCTAAACCCTTTTTGCACCATTTTAATTATTGATTGGTCTTAATTGTCAATTAATTAGGCAGTTTTATTATTTGGGCCCATTCAGCTAATTTGATGTTTTTAATCTAATTTCAGGAATTAATGAAGCATTGGGCTTGAATCTAGCATTGGGCTTGAATCTAGAATTGGGCTTGGACTTGAAGAGGGCAGACTAATTTATTCTATAAAATTAGATCTTATCTTATCTAGATATTATTTAGATTTGATCTCATCTAGATATTATTTCATCTAGATCTTATCTTATCTTATCTTATCTAGATTTGATTTGATTTTACTTATGGGCTTCGATTTAAAACATATTTGTAAGCTTTGGGGCTGAAAAAAAACTATATAACAGCACCAAGGTTCTAGTTTAGGCCCCCCCCCCTCTCTCCCTCGCGGGAGACTCTCTCTCTCTCCTCTCTCTCTTCTATTTTCCGTTTTTAGTTTTAGTCTCTCTTCTCTTTCTCTTTTATTTTGGTTTTTTTTTTACAATTCCAGTTCAGACTTTTAGTTTTATCAATAAAATTTCGTTCTCTATTTGATTAATGGAAGGCTAAGTCCGCAGCGTTGTTTTCCCTTGAGGATCAAGCACAGTTCTCTTTGAGGTTCTATTATTACTGTTAAATTCTGTTTAGTTTTTCCTCTTCACTAATTACTTTGAATTTGTTGCTTTTAATTCATGCATGCTTAGTGCTTGATTAATTGTCTCTGCGCTTAATTTACGTTCATGCTTAATGATCGTTTATGAGTAATTGGTGTATGTGATGCTTAATCACATAATGAATGCCTTATGTTGAATTTCGCTTAGTAATTTAATTTAGGGTTGGATTAAGTGGTTAAACTGATAAAGGATAAACTCTCGTAACCTAGGATAAGAGACTTGCTTGTGAATCAAGGGGAAGCAACGTGTTTTAATTCTGATATTTTCTAATTCACATATATTCGCTGTTTAATTTACAAAAGCAAACAACCCCCCCCCCCCCCATCGTTACTGTTACTGTTACTGCAAGTATATTATGAACATTTGGCTTGTCACTGCTCGTTGGGAAACGACCTAGGATCACTTCCTAGTTACTACATTTTAATGTTTATTTGATTCGGGTACGGCCTCGATCAACAACAATAAAGACAAACATTAAAGAAACTTCCCCTCTTAGACAACCTCCACATTTTCTCCTTTGTAAAAAGACACTTGTTAGCATTGCCACACCTTTTGGGCTTAAGTTTATTCCTCAAGTAAAGGAGTTGTTGGATGAGGATTTGGTTCGCAAGAGCTTAAATCCTTGTGCTTTGTTGGTACCCAAAATAGGTATTATTAGGCACCAAATCCCTAAAATAGGTGGTATGATGAATGTTTTGAGTGGTGCAATGCTCTTTTATAAAATCACTCGTGCACCCAACATCTTCATGATTTGTGTACGTAGGGACTCATTAGGTAGGTTTGTTTTTATTTTTAATACAAACTTAGGTACTCATATGGGACACTTTAGGTTTGTCATACTTTTTTGGTAGGAATAATCAACATGAAAATACCGAAAAAGGTATGTTTTATTGCATTACTTTTCTTAATTTTTTAAATAGTGATCAAGGGGTTCCCATGAACCTTGAGAGAATAAAGGTCATTCCTGAGTGGCCCACTCCACCAAGTATAACAAAAATTTGGGACTTCCATGACTTAACAAAATTTTACAAAAGTTTTGTCCCATATTTTTCTATACTTGTAGAACCACTCATTGAGTTGGTGAGGAACCATGTTCCTTCATGGGAAGATGCTCAGGAAATGGGTTTTCAGACCTTACCTTACTTCAACATACCAAACACGACTAATATATATGTTTTTGTTCTTGTTACAGGTGTTGAGGAAAAAAGCCCAGAGTTTCAAGAACCTCGGGATTTGAGGTCAAATCCATTTCAAGGGGGAGGGAATGATGCAATCCTACCCCGCCAGGGTATTGGATAGAAGACTCCAAGAAGATTGGGCCAGAGATGCAGGAGAAGGCCTTAGGGTTCTCATGAGCCTTAGGGTAGATTTCGGGCCCATGGGCTAAGTATGAGCCCACTTATTTGTGTACATATTAGATTAAGGTTTCATTATTTTTGGGTCTTGTATTTAGGGCTCCATAATATAGGTAAGGTACCCTAAAAATGTAGGATTTTTCAGCCCTTGTATTTTAGGGCACCTAGAATAGTTTTTTGTATTAGGGATAGTTTTGTAATTTCATATGCATTAAGTGAATATTTGATGTGTGTGGTTGTAATTTCATATGCATTTGCTTTCTATACCCCATTGCCGCATCATATAGTCACACTTTGTGCATGTCCTTCATGCTTTACATGCCTCATGACACCTAAGCACACTTAGTGGAGAATCTTGGACTTGATCTTGGATTAGTGGGCTGAACCATAGCTAAAATTCACTAATCATAATTAGTGAAATTTTGGCTCCAAAATTTGGCTCCACAAATTCAATTTCAAATTCAAGTGGTGTCTCCATGAAGTGGTGTCTCCTCTCTCTCTTCCTTCTCCATTCCTTTGCCATTCACCTTCCAAGAAGCAAAGGAATCCATTGATGAAGAAGATCATAGGCCTACAAGCTCCAATGGATCTTACATTACCTTGAACTTCGGAGGAATGACCATGTCAGGTACTAGGCACAAATCTTCCATGTCAGTGTTGGATCAAGTGGCCTCGGAATAATTAAGAAGGGGGGTTGAATTAATTATTAATGTACCTTGTTCTCTTTGAACAACCAAGTGGATGTACCCTCCACTTGAACTGATCCACAAGAGATGTACCCTCTCTTGTTCTCAGTTACAACAACCCAAGTAGATGTACCCTCTACTTGTACCACAAAGGATGTACCCTCATATGTGTTAAGACAAAGTTCTCAAGCGGTTAGTCCTTTGAAACTTTGTAAAGGGGAAACAAAAGATATCTCAGGCGGTTAGTCCTTTGAAACCTTTTGTTTAAGGGAAAGGGAAGAATCAAAAGAATTCTCAAACTGTGTCTTATTGAATTCTTTGAAAAAGGAGAAGGGAGACACAAAAGAATTCAGGCAGTTAGTCCTTTGTTCTTTTGGAAAAGGGAGAAGAGAGACATAAAAAGAATTCAGGCGATTAGTCCTTGTTGAATTCTTTTTGGCAAAGGGAGAAGAGAATGAAAAGATATAGCACACTTTTTTTTTCTGTGAAAGAACAAGGTTTGGAAACCAGAAAACTTAGAAAGCTTTTGGCAAAGGAAGAAGAAGAAGTTCAAAAAGATGTTCAAAAGTTGTGTGAAAAAGTTGTAAAAGTTATTGAAATGCAAGTCAAGGTCTTGCTTTTATAGACTCTTCATGTCTGGTCAAGAAAACCATTGGAAGAGTTATAGCTTTGAGGAAAATCCTGAAAACCATTGGAAGAGTTACAATTCTTGACTTTTTATTCAAAACATGCCACTGGTAATCGATTACCAAAACCATGTAATCAATTACACAAAGCATTTTATGAAAGGATGTGACTCTTCACAATTGATATTGAATTTCAACGTTCATATACACTGGTAATCAATTACCAATATATTGTAATCGATTACACCATTTAAAAATCAATTGGAACGTTGCAAATTCAGTTAAAAGCTTTTGAAATTAAACTTTGCCACTGGTAATCGATTACAGGTAATTGGTATTCGATTACCAAAGAGTAAAAACTCTGGTAACTTAGAAAATTTTGAGAAAAACTCTTTTGAAAAACAAAACTGTGCTATGTTTGTTTTTTGAAAAATCTTTTCAATACTTCCCTTGTGAAGTCTTCTTGATTTCTTCTCTTGAATCTTCAATTCATCTTCTCTTAAATCTTGAAATCAAACTTCTCTTGATTCTTGAATCTTCTTGATTTCTTCTCATGAAACTTGAAATTAATCTTGATCTTGAACTTGTTGACTCAATCTTGAAAACATTCTCTTGGACTTTTTGTCATCATCAAAACTAGACTTGAATCAACTTGATTCATCATGAAGCTTGCTTCTACAGTCAACAAAGCCATAATCTTCGCTTCCTTCAATGGCCCTTAGCCTTTCCTCTATTTGATCCAACTTTCCTTTTTCTGCCATAGCTGGAGGGACTCTCCCCGCTGCAAAATGCAATGGTTATGGTTGTGGGCGAAATTGAGGGCCCTCCAAAGTGCTTGGCAAGGGTACACCACCAATTTCTTGTCCCTCAGTGGCGTATCTGAGGCAAGGCTCGAAGTCGGCTAGATTATGGTGGGGTATTTCATGTGCCTCCCTCATGGGTTGAGAGATATGTGCATGATCAGATTGAGGTTGTTGGCTCTCAATGAATATGGGAATGGATTTATTGACATTCTCATCGGGAGTGTGCACCACATTGGGTGGTGTATAGTTCGGAGGCAAGCCATATGGGGGGAAAGCATGCTTGTTCTAAATTTGCATAAAATGGGGGCCGCCCGTACTTCCCAACTCTTTGCCTCCCTGCCCTACCATATCTGAGGTTGGGGGATTTATTTGATTGAGGCCAGATGGGGGAATCGAGTCCACCTCAGCAATGGCGCTGGTAGCGGTGACTGCAGCCGCATTGACCTCTATTATTTTCTTCATGCTCATCATGGCCTCCATCATTGTGGCCATTTGCTCTTTTATGGCCTCCATGTTGGCCTTGATATGTTCTTTTACCTCCTCTACTTCACCCATTACTCTAGCTCTAGCACACGTTTGGTAAGGGTGTCGTAAAGCATGTTCTTTCCTTTTGATTACAATTCTATTTTCAAGGAAAGAGTGCAATGAGCAATGCAACCAATGAAAAGCATGGATGTATGCGAATGATGCATGGTTGAAGTATTGCAAATTTTTATGCAGGACATAGGGTTGAATCAATTTAGATTTTCATTAAAACCACATGGTCCACCACTTCTTATCAAAGTGAAATTGGAAATAACACATGGACTTCAACAGTCCTCATTTTTTTTTTTAAAATTGGCACAATTATGTGTTGGCAGTAGATAAAGAAATTATGTAACTTGATCCATCTTCTGCCCCAACTTTGCAAGCTGGTTACTTCCATACTTGACCTTGACTTGATGAACCTTTTCTTAAAACATGTGCTTGGTTCAAGCCCATAATCCTAGGAATAACAATTTTGATCGCCAATACTTCGAAAATATCTCATAGAGATTAATGACTCAGACATACTTATGTTATGCATGGCAAATGCAATTATGAGATTAAGATGAGATGCCCTAAGAACCATCATTTCCTAGTTAACCATGCATTAGGTACATGATTTTCATTCATTTTCTTGTTAGAGAAATGAGCGTATAATCCTAACATGGTTGGTTTATAGCTATCATCGTGGTAGCCAACACATGTAACTAAGAATGTGGTACAAACTTTCACGCTTCATTGGGACTTTCTTTTTGTTCTTTTTGTTTTGTTTTTGTGTTTTTTCTTTCTTTTTTTTCATGTAGAGGAAAATTCAAGAATCATACATGAGTGAACATCATGTCAATGATGAAAATAGAATGTATGCAATTGGCATGCTAAATGAAGGTGTATGATAATGTCGTGATTTACGCAATGCACAAATATGATGTAGGAATGATACACCCATTACGATGCTATGAAGAGACGCATGATGCCATCAAGGAATATGCTGGAGTAAGTTTGCTACATACCCCCTAATTGAGGAACCTAATGGAAATGATCCAAAAGTCCACTTCTAGTGATAACTCCAAAAGGTGGTTTCAAGTAACTTTACTGGCTTCTAGAGATATCATCCTCTTAGGTAATACATTGTGGTGATAGGAACTATCAGCAGCAATGCATCACTAAAAGAGGAAAAATCTAGATGAGGCTTCACTGTCATCAAGCGAGTCGGATACCCAGCATGACCACAGATAGACCTCCACTCCTATGGCTCACATAGACCCAGGTATAAGGCCTAACATCTCAATGCGTGTGCGAGGTATAGGTGTCATGTGTGTGTAGAAAAAAGTATTTCTAACTATGAATGTAATCGATAGACAAACACACACCAAACACAACAACATAGCAAAGGTTATGTACAAATATGGACAAAAACCAAAGATAAAAGGGAAGAGAGAACATAAATTAAGAAGTCATGATGAGATGTTGCACACTAATTGATTGGCCTAACTCTCTAAAAATCATCCCCAGTGGAATCACCAACTGTCGCAACCTGCTCTCCAGCGGGGGCGCAAAAAAGGCCTCTCGGATGGGCCTAGGGTGCATCTTCCGTCGAAGGAAAACGCGTGGAGTCACCACCAACGTTTATTCGAGGAAAACATCGAAAAAACCAAAATGGAAAAGTTAGAAGGTCTGTGTATTTTGAATATGAGGGTTTGGGAGTTGTTTATGCACGGGGAAGGTATTAGCACGCCACATGCCTATCACAAGGGACGACAACCTCTAATCGAGTGTACAAATCATAACTTCAAAACTATGTATTTTCCCTTTTTATGTTATCTTTTTCCCTTTTCATATTCTTTTACCTTTTTTTGGATTTTTATGTTTTTTACTTTTTTAGGGTCGACAAGGGTGTTTTCCTCGCTCCTACGTATTCCTCAATTGCGATGAGGAAATCAAACCTACGTAGTTCTTTAAGAACTGAAGGTTTGTTGATTAAATTGATTTTATCTTTTTTGAAAGATTTGATTTTAGTTGTGAACAAAAGTCATTTAAGGCGTTGGACCTTTGAAACAATCTTTTGATTTTTGAAAAGGGGATAGAATTGTTAAGGCGTTGGACCTTGAAATGATCTTACTCAAATTTGAAAGGCGAGAATCGTTAATGCACTGGACCTTTGAACAATCTCTTGATTCTTTTTTATGAAATGAAGAAGTTTATGAGTTGGTTTTATTTGGTCTTGGCTCATTGATCTTCAATCCTTTTTTAGAGATAACTTGTGGCATTAATGACCGGTTAAAACTTATTTTTTGATGAAAAGAGTTTACGACACAAACAATTGGTCGAAACTTAATTAAATAGTGATTAAAAGATATTACAACACAAATGATCGATTGAAATTCATTTAAACTGTGATTAAGTGAGATTACAACACAAACGATCAGTTGAATTTTATTTTAACGGTGATTAAATGAGATTATGGTATAAAGGATCGGTCGAAACTCGCTTTGAACAATGAAAAAGATCACCAATGATCGAAGAAGGAGATGAAGATGCACAAACAATAAAGGGGACCCCTAAGGGTCCATAAACCAAATTCAAATCCTTGAAAGCAAACACTAACCGGATGAAGAATGAAGAATGATGAAGAACGGATGAAGAACGGTGAAGAACGTTCATGGAATTGATCACGGAAATGTTACGAAAGCGCCTCGGCCTTGATTTTTCTTCTTTTTTTCCTTCTTCTCACCAATTTCACTGGAATTTGCTCACTAAGGATGATGAACCCCTTCCCCTCAGCCTTCCATGCCTATTAATAGCAAAATAGGGGGAGGAGCTTGCCGCCCAGCTCGCCTAAGTGAGCTGGTGACTTACTCTAGAAGCAACTTGCTCGCCCAAGCGAGCTGGTTGCTTCCCCCCTAAGTCATCTAGTGGGCCCAGGTGGGCCCAAGGACTGAATAATGTCCCAAAATGGACCATTTTGCCCCTACTATGAGTTTCTTGCCCATTTCCTTCCAAAACGTCATGAAATCGTACGAATTGCACAGTGATTGTTGTTAAGCAGCTTAACTCGAATGGAAAAAATCCCCATGTTGACAAAAATTGCCCCCATTCTGAGTATCTTACTCATTTCTTTCTGTAACATCGCGAAACCCTACGAATTGCGCAGCGATTGATGTTAAGAAGCTCAACTTGATCGGCAAAAATCCGTATGTTGACAAACAATGGTCCCCGGACAAAATTATGGTATGGGAAGATGTCCTAGGAAGGCTCGGACCTGCTTCTCTGTGCGTGGCTCAGACATTTCAAGGATGGCTTTCACCTTGTCTAGGTCCATCTCTATCCTTTTCTGGCTTACAATAAAACCAAACAACTTTCCCAACATGACCTCGAAATTGCACTTTGTTGGATTCAACCTTAACCGGTACTTACATAGTCTCTGAAACAACTTATGTAAGTTGACGAGGTGTTCTTCTTCGGTCTTTGACTTCGCAATCATATCATCCATGTAGACCTCAATTTCCTTGTGCATCATGTTGTAGAATAATGCCACCATAGCCCGTTGGTAAGTTGCCCCAGCGTTCTTAAGCCCGGAGGACATCACTTTGTAGAAGAACGTCCCCAACAGGGTGACGAAGGTTGTCTTTTCCATGTCCTCTGGCGCCATCTTTATTTGGTTATAGCCCAAAAACTCATCCATGAAAGAAAACAAAGCAAAGTTGGTGGTGTTGTCTACAAGGACATCAATGCGCGGTTAAGGAAAGTTATCCTTTGGACTGGCTCGGTTTAGATCCCGATAGTCCACGCACATTTGTACCTTCCAATCTTTCTTAGAGACTGGCACAATGTTAGCGACCCATTTGGGTATCGTGCCATAGCCAAGAAGTCGGCCGGCGTCAAATTGCTTTTTGACCTTTTATTTTATTTTTAAGGACATCTCGGGCTTCATCCTTCGCAGCTTTTGCTTGACCGAGGAACACTCGGGATTCAGAGGTAATCGATGTTGCACGATGTCAAGACTTAAGCCTGGCATATCTTGGTATGACAAAGCAAAAATGTCTTGGTAGCCTCATAACAGAGCTACCAATTCATCTCAGACGTTTGTGGACATGCCCGTGCCCACCTTCACCTCCTTTCTTTCCTCGTCATCACCCAAATTTATGATTTATGTCTCTTGATGTGGCTTCATCTCTCTATCTTCTTGTTTGACCATCCTTTTTAGCTCTGGGGGAACTCCCCAATCCTCATCTTCCCCATCCTCAGCTTGGTTTACCAACTGCTCAAAATCGAAGTCTGGGTCCTCGGTATCATTACCTTCATAAGACTCATTGTTGGATATTATGTTTGCCATGGAAATCCCGGGTTGCTCGACAATTTGCCAGTTCTCTAACTCGAACTCCAGAGGACACGACCGTACCCAATTCGATTGCTCTTAAGGGACTCCACCGTTGATCATGGCGACCCACCCTTCACACATCCAGCCTGCACTGACAAAGCTTTTGTTGATGTGACATAAGGGAATCCCTTTCATTTGTGGTCCTTGCGAATGGCCCATGCTCCTTCCCCTCGTTTCTAGGGAAATCCTCCTCACGTCGGTGCGTGTAGGTTCATATCCTAGCCCGAACCTTCCACGGTTTCCTGTGAACTCTATTAAGCTCACCACACCATCGTCACTTCAGCGCAAACCCATGTCGGGCTCATATCCATGTCCCAACATCACACGGGCCACTATTAATGCGACATCGGATGAGCGTGGTTGCACCGGGGGAGACTCGACATAAGCATTGGTCACCACTTCAAATGCTTGAAAGGCCATCTCCAAGGACTCCTCCGTGGCCTCTACATAGGGCGTAGAAGAAGGACAACTTACAAGAATGTCTTCTTCTCCTGAGACTATGATCAATTGCCCTTCCACCACAAATTTCAACTTTTGGTGGAGCATTGAAGGGACTACCCCAACTGAGTGAATCCAAGGTCGGCCCAATAGGCAGCTTAAGGCCGGGTTGATATCCATCACTTGGAAAATGATCTGGCAGACATGGGGTCCAATCTGAATTGGGAGATCAATCTCCCTCCTTACATCCGGGAGACTGCCGTTAAAAGCCCGCACGACCATGGAGCTCGACCTTAGGTGTGACGGATTGAAAGGCAATTTGTCCAAGGTAGCCTTGGGCATGACATTAAGTGATGAGTCATTGTCAATAAGCACCTTGGCCACGATGTGGTCCAAACACTTGACGGATACATGTAAGGCCTTATTATGTCCCTGACCCTCGACGGGTATCTCCTCATCGAAGAATATGAGGTAATTGTTGGCGGTAATATTGTTGATGATGCCCCTGAAGCCCTCCACAGATATGTCTTGGGCGACGTGGGCTTCATTCAAGATTTTAACCAAAAGTGCCCGATGAGGCTCCGAGTTCATGAGTAGTCCTAACAAGGAGATCCTAGGAGGGGTTTTATTGAGTTGTTCAATTACCTTTAACTCAGTCGCTTCTTCAACAGATATTCCTCTTTTGCTGAAGTCCTCTTCTTCCTTAACCAACCGTCCGGCTGGGACTTCCTCATCCAGAATCGGGCTCGCCTTACTGCTCTCTTCCATGCCCACCTTTGCCTTCCCCTTTGGGTCTTTAGCTCGCACCAGGAGCTTGGGTGTTGCAAAGATCCGTCCGCTACGAGTTACGCCGCTTGTGCCGGAGATGTTTGTGACCTTGGCGGCGGATAGATCATCTATGATGGAATCTTCCTTCCTTCGGTCGGGCCTTTGAGAGACGTACTTCCATGGGACCGCCTTGTCACTCTTGTAGGGAAAAGGAGCAGGCTTCTTAACTGAGATAGGCTGGAAACCTTGGGGGCTTATGCGTGTTGTAACGACCCGCCTCGTCGCTACGGTATCCACACTCTAATATTCGATAATTTCAATTTTTATAAAAAGAACTCCCTTAATTTTTTATTATAAAAATAGAAGTGATTTTGTCACAACATAAATTCATCCAACAACATGCCATTACTTAAGTGAATATGCATAATTACATAGAAACAATAATTCGGTACATGTCATACACATAACGAAAATTAAATATGTTCATATATATATATAATTAAAATTCCAGTTTTACATCTTTAACTCAAAAAAATAAAACTTAAAAACCAACTACAAAGGAGTTGATTACAAAACACAACTCTCCCAAAATAACGCCAACGTCATCACGTCGGCTCGGTGGCTCCTCACCAGAATCTTACTCCCTACACCCTGCCACTGTCCTTCTACTCCCACGAACAAGGTTTGTGATCATCACAGGTGTCAACCACACGATACAAAATTGCAAGGGTGAGTTTATTATAAAAGAACCAATACCAATTCCAAATAACCACAATTAGCAAGGAACATATGCAAACATGATAAGCATACACAACAATCATTATTCAACACTCATATCCAACAAATATTCATCATTCACATCCAACAATTACTCATCATCCATCCATGGACCCAATCAAGACTGCACAAAATGATGCATGCACCTGACTCAACACTCAAATGCAATGTGGTACGTACCAACAACAACCAAAACTCAGGAAATAGCCTAAGCGTGTCCACACGATACTCTCACTTAGGGAACTGTGCTGAGTTTATCGAGACCACCCGGTTGTGCACGTAACAGCCCCCCTCCCATAGGTGATCAGCCTGGGAGCCCAAAGGTGTTCCCTACCAGGTGACAGCCCCCTAGTACAAAGTACACTTGGCCACAGTTACTCTATTTCCTGTGTCGTATGAGCTATGATCACGGCCAAAAGTAAGTGCCAAAGACCATGGACCAATTAAAGCGCCTAAGCATCCCCTTAGAAATGCTTAGATTCTCTAACCACGCTAGTTATCCACGTCTGGGCCATCCGACAAGGTCAGCGCACTCTACCCCCCATGACATACACTCCATACGACGTATGATCGTGGCCAAAAGCTAGTGTCAAAGACCCTGGAAGGTCAGTGCACAGTGCCCCCCACGATCATACACAACATCCAACGTATGAACGTGGCCAAAAGCTAGTGCGAAAGACCCTGGAAGGTCAGTGCACAGTGCCCCCCACGAACATACACAACATGCACATGCCAATGCATTTCCAACATCAATCAACATTCCATTTCCATGTCATTCACAACATAAATATCATCTCATCTCAATGACGTTATCAACAACAACAACAACCTCATTTCATATTCACATATTCATCAATAATAACAATTCATGTTGACATGGTCTTTATTAACAACGTCATCTCAAATCAATATCATCATAATTATCATTATCATCACATATCAATTAAAATCCTCAATAGCAACATCAACAACAATTCAAACAAACACAACAATATCATTTCCACACGCACGGTCTTCAAACAACACATTTCAAACAACCAAAACAATATCATTCATCACAATACATACATACATATATATATATATATATATATATATATATATATATATCGCATCCCATTAGTTAAAACGTAATTTTCTTTGAAGAAAAATCAGCATGCAACAGGGACAGGCAGATATCCTCATAGCTAGGTTCCCTGACCCTAACTATGGTGTTAAAACGGTAAATTTTATAATAAACTCCCCTTACCTATCGTGAGCTACCCCGCGGATTCCTCGTCGTGTCACTTGAAGATTCCTTTTCACCCTTGCTTGTCGATTCCACGCACGCCTCTACCATGCCAAAACGAAGGAGACTTAGTATGGATTTCAGAAAACCAAGCTAGTAACAGTGCTCTGGGTCAAACACCCACATCACTACATGAAAGAGCTGAGAGCATTTTGGGTTTTTCAAAGGAACATCATTTGGAAATTCTGACCTCGCCAATGTGACCGGGGTTCAGTGTAGGTTACGAAAATAACATGCATCTCATGAAAGGATAACGTTTACAAAGTCTCTTTCTCTAAGGTTTTTCAAAGGAAGCATAAGACATACAATGGCGGTTCCAAAGTCAGAAAAGATGCAAAGACAAGATAAAACTAACAAGAAACAAGTGTAGAACCATGGTTACCTCGAAAGAAAATGAAAGGTCAGATTAGGGTTTCGTTCTCTACCGAAACCACAAGTCAAGTTGGAAGATTCCGGTTCGGTTGAAGGGTTCCTCTCGGTGTGGAGAACAACGATGGTTTGTGGTGGCTAATGGTGGCTGTGGTGATGGAGAAAGTGCTTCGAACTTTAGAAATGGCTTTGGATGAAAGAAAGAAGAAGAAATGGCGTTTTTCCTAAGCTACACGAAAGCAAAGGCTGAAATGCTTAAATAAGAGATGCTCTCGGGAACGGAAGCTTCTAGCACACTCCAGACATCTTCTCAAAGATCCCAACGGTCAGATCATGGTAAATTGTCTTGTGAAGTTGCAGATCAAATTTCGAGAAGATCCAACGGTTAATAAAGGCTGGGCAGCGTTTTTACCGAGGCAGCTTCATGTAGCTTTCTCTAGAAGCTTCATTAAGAGGCTTCCTCCAGAAGCTTCCTCGTGGCTTCTTTGAGAAGCTTTCTCAAGAGGCTTCTTTGAGAAGCTAGATCCTTATCTATCCATACCACTCTATTAACTAAATTAACTTCCTTAAAAATAATTTCGGATGAAAATAACGTAACAAATAATCAAACATCAAACATAATTACTAATAATATATAGATATATATATCAGGGTGTTACACGTGTCAACATCCCTAGTGAAGTGAATTACCAAGGGCTTGGGTTTGCTCAAGCTCTTGTCAGCCGATTGCATGCACATTTATTGCTCTCCCTTCCTTGCACCATAAACCTCAAACATGCCCTTGTCTATCATTCCTTGAAACAACTCCTCTACCGTCGGGCATGTTTCCATGTCATGCATTGCCCCCGGGTGTATCAAACAAGAATCTCCCTTATGCCCATCAAAGGAAATCATGCCCGCTTCGTGCAGGGCCCTCAATATAAACCACCTAGAGGTTACCACATCCTTCATTTGCTTCGGCCTCTGAGGTCCACCCTCCTCCATCGCATTAACCGCCGATCCCCTATGATTGGCAAGGGGATTCGTCTTTATGTTTGGATCGTCCTCTTGGAATGTCAGCCACCCCGTGTCAATCAAACTTTGGACCTTATGTTTGAGGGCCACACATTGTTCTATCGAATGCCCTGGGACACCCCTATGATAAGCGCAGGTTGCGTTGGGGTTGTACCATCAAAGGAAAGGAGATTGGTAAATTTTATTGGGGGTCACCACCGTCATTTGGTTGGTGATCAAGGATGGCAGCAAGTTCACGTACGACATCAAAATCGGGGCGAATTCTGCAAGTTTCTTCACTAGAAAATTCCTCCCTGGATTGGCACTTGTGCTAGGATTGGAGTTGCCGGCAGGGGGAGCCGAATTTTGAGTAGGGGCCCTTTGTGGTTGAGCAGATGCCCTTTATTAGACAGGCACTGGATTGGAAGGGTTCCCGACACGGGCCGAAAAGCTCGGCTGATGTTGGGCATATTGATAAGTGTTGTGAGGGGTTTTTTGGGGTTTCGACCAAGTAGGAGCCGAAGTCACAGCATGGGCATGTCCTTCCTTCTTCTTTGCCCCACTTGCCCCGAATCTCTTATTTCTTGTATTGGCAGAAGCAACATAATCAAACTTCCTTCTCTTCAAGCCTACTTTGATCCTCTCACCCACAAATACTAAATATGCGAAGCTAGAGGGCATGTAACCCACCAACTTTTCATAGTAGAACACTGGCAGCATGTCCACTATCGTAGTTATCATTTCTCTTTCCACCATGGAGGGCGCCACTTGTGCGGCCAAGTCTCTCCACTGTTGGGCGTATTCCTTAAAGGACTCATGCTCCCGCTTGCTCATATTTTGCAGCTGGGTTCTGTCAGGAGCCATGTCAGTATTGTATTGATATTGTCTAATGAAGGTAGGTATCAAGTCCTTCCATGAGTGAATTTAGGAAGCTTCTAGATTTGTATACCAGATGACCGCCGCTCCGGCCAAGCTTTCTTGAAAGAAATGCATCAAGAGCTTCTCGTCTCTGGAGTACACCCCCATCTTTCGATAGTACATCTTTAAATGATTCTTGGGGCAAGTAGTCCACTTGTACTTATCAAAATCAGGTACCTTGAACTTCAAGGGAACGACGATGTCGGGCACCAAACACAACTCAGCCATGTCGGCGAATGGGTAATCACCAAACCTTTCGACGACCCTTAATTTCTCCTTGATGAGATCGAGTTTCTCCCTTCCTTCCACTGTTGGAGGTAGCCCCCTACTGAGAAATGTTGTGGTTGCAATGGACGGTGCTGAGGAGCCGTTGCGGCATTAGGCGGAGGCATACCACTACATGTCGGTCTCTCAGTGGCAAATGCAGGGTATGGCTCAAAGTCAACCTGAGCATGATCCTGAGGTTCTTCATGGGTGCCCCCTATAGGCTGGGGTTGCTGGCCCTCAAAGGTAACGGGAACGGCATGGTTAGCGTTCTCGTTGGGCATGTGCATGGTGGGCGGTGTATAATTGGGAGGGGTAAGCCATAGGTGTACGCATTCCTATTATGCCCCATGATTGGACCATCGATGCTGCCTAACACCTCTCCTCCTTGAGCCACTATGTCTGGGATGGGTTGGTTTGCTTGGTTTATGGCGGATGGATGGGTCGGATCTGCCTCAATGGTGGCACTGGTGGCGGCAATTGCGGCCGCATTGCTTTCCATCATTTGCTTCATGCTTAACATGGCTTCCATCATGGAGGTCATTTGATCTTTCAAGGCCTCCATATCGGCCTTCATTTGTTCTTACACCTCTTCTATATCACCCATGACTCTAGTTTTGGAATGGGTTTGATAAGGGTGCCTTAAAGCGTGTTTAGTTATGGTGTTTACTGCTAAAAGAACAAAAATATAGTAAGCAATATGACAAAGAACTAAACATGAATGCATGCTAAAGATAAGTTGTCGAAGTACTGGACTCGCGCATAATTTTTGAGCAAAGACGCAGGACTGAACCGGACTCATTTTTATTAAGGAAGAAAAATGTTCATCTTGTCGAAATTAAAGCAAAAATACAAATGCCTTAATGGTTCCTAATTATGTGGGCCATCAAATCGATCATGTGCTGACAATAATCGAGGAGCCCATGAACTTCCTCAGGGAACGAGTACACATCTGCCACTGCCTTGGCTTTGGCTAGTAGTCTTGGAAGCTCTTGACTCCCATTCAAGGTGAAAGCGAACCTATCCATCCACATCATTGCTTCTCTGTGTAATGAGTCTATCAACCTCTCTCTTGCTTCCCTTTCTGCTTGCAGGACCGACACCATCGCATACTCATCCTCTAGCCTTTGCTCATGGGTTGAAGCTAGACTTAGCTTATCTTTGTATTGGTCAATGATGGCACACATGTTTTCTTCCATCCTACTCAATTGTTCGGACAAACTCCTCTTTGACCTTGGACAAGCCTTCAACTTGTCCTTTAATATCATGCCCTTGACTCTCGACTGGTCTCTCTCGGCCCTTCGAAGCTTGAGCTCGCTGTTGCTGCCCTACAAAACCCCTCGGAACTTGTTTTGGCCCTATTCTTCCTTTGGGGCCCTTTTTGTTTCCTGTTCCAATGCTTTAGGTATGGCCACATTGACGTCTCTCAGCTTGTCGCACTCTTTCCGGACCTTGATGGTTGTCGTCTTGAACTTTTCCTTGACCGCTTATGCCCTTTCAAGTTCCACCTTCAAGGCTTGCACCTCTTCACTATCCTCAGGGGTTTCAACCTCTTCCTCACTTGAGATCTTTAGCTTCGGGAGCCAAGTTATCTCTTGTGTTCTAGCCTTCAGCCACTTGTGGTAGCCACCGATGATCCCATTGCTGCTTCCCCTAAGCTCCTTATCCTTTCTTTGCACCGCACTCCATGCTTTACGGACTCTTTGAAACATCCTTGCATTGGGATCACTGAAACCCCGTGCGATGAAAGGCGTAATACTTTCTTCCGATGGTTATCCTCTCATGGGATAGCCAAGTTGTCTTATGACAAGGACATGATTATAATTGATACAACCCCTCATTCCCATCAAGGGGACATTTGAGAACCCCTCACATAAGGACAAAACCCCGACCTTTCCTTCCTTCCATCGGGGAAACCAATTAACAGATGCCCCTACCATACTAGCCAAGAGTTGCTCCCAATTGGCCTCCCCTTTCTCGGTGCACATGTGGTGACCTTGTAGGGGACAGACGGGTCTACCTTCATGACTCAAGAGGTGAGAGACCAGCCATACATAAAGAGCTAGTGTGCAACAAACAATCCTTGCGCCGCTTTTCTCACATCTTCAGTCAAATGTGTCGTAGGCATCGACCAAAACAGCCACGACTGGACTTTCCTTGCTTTGGTGGTAAACAAGGAAGGCATCGATCGCCACTAGGTCCACTAGCCCATCCACATTTGGGAAGAGGACGACTCTGAACACCAATAGCACTAGGACATCAATGAATGAAGCCCATTCACCTTGATCCGCCAAAGCCTTTGCTTTCTCCTCCAAGTGCTTCCTTGGTATTCCGACCACCCTATTTCTATTTTCTTTTACTCGGTCCAATTCTTGTGCCGAGATTTTGACCACTTTGGATATTCTCGCCATGTAGGGGTAGAACCCAAAAAAAAGATATGGTTTTCTTCCTCCTAGTGGGCATCCCAAGATCTCTTCAAATTCTTCTACGATCGGTACTAACTGAAAGTCCCCAAACGTGAAGCACCTTAGCGGCTGATTATAATACTAAGTGAGGGATGCAATGGCTTCAACAAAGACTTCTATCATAGCTAGATCCCAGATATTCCCATATGTCTTACGGAAAGTCTGATGTTGGAGTTGATCCATCAACTGCCCTAACTCTTGCAAACTGGCAACTTTTGGGCTTTTGATTTTGACGTGATAGAACCTTTTTCTTAAACAAGGGTGCTTGATTTGATCCCATGTTTTGCTAGAATGAAAACTCTGTTGATCAATACTTTGACGCCCTATCATGGAGGAAATATGATGAATGCATGAGGGAATGTTTATGCTATGCATGACACAAATGCATTTTACAAACACAGGAGCCTGGAGGATCATCTCTTCTTACTCACAAACATTTTGGCATTGTGGTTCATTTGCAGTCATTACCATGGCACCCCATGCATGTATTTAAGGAGGTGATCCAAACCTTCCGACATCCCGTGACCAAATGACAAGACAAATGCAATGCATGAGTGACGACACAATTCAAGTATACATGCGTGAGAGCACATGGTTGATAGCATGAAAAGAAACATGCTAGACGGACGAACATGGTAACGCAATCAAATAATGCCGAGAAGACATAACAGCACACACAAACATGACATTATAAAAACATGCATGGTAATGTCAAGGAAACAACACATAGCATGTTTGCTCCATGCCCCTATTTCAGGAACCTAATGGGGGAACTAAAAGCTCGCTATTTAGTGATAATTTCCAAGGTGGTTGCACCTAACTTTCAAAGGTTTCTAGAGATATCATTCCCTTTGATATCAAACATTGTGGCAGTAGGGACTACCAGCGACAACGTATCATCAAAGAGAAAAACTCTAGATGAGGTTTCACTGTCATCAAGCAAGTCAGAGACTTAGCATGACAACAAATTCACCTCCACTTCCTATGTTCCTATAGACCCGGGTATAGGGCCCTTAATAACTCACCATGTGTGCAAAAAGTGTAGGTGTCGTGTGTGCATCAAATAAACAAATATTTATCAATGCACATATTAAATACACACAACTACACAAAGCGTTAAAAAATCAAGAGAGTTGAATGAACACAAGAACATAAAAAAAGGAAAGGGAAACAAACAAAGGGAAAGTCATGATAAAAAAGCATATAGATTAAACGACCTAACTCTCTAAAAAAAGGTCCCCAGTGGAGTCGCCAACTGTCGCAACCGACCCTTCGACGGGAGGGCGACGTGAGACTCACGGGTGCGTCTTCCAAGGAAGGAAAACACGCGGAGTCGCCACCAACGTTTATTTGAGGAAAACGTTAGAAAAACCAAAAAACAAAACGGTCTACGAATTTTAAGAATAAAAGGTTCAGGAGTTATTTACGTGCGGGGAAGGTATTAGCACCCCACACATCCGCCTCAAGGGACGACAGCCTTTAATCAAATGTGCAAAATCACGACTTGAATTTTTGTTTATTTTCCCTTTTTATGTTTTTTTACTTTTTGAGGTCGACAAGAGCGTGACTCTTGCTCCTACGTATCCTCAATTGCGATGAGGAAATCAAACCTACGTAGTTCTTTGAAAGTAAGAAACTTACGCATAGGGTTGATTTCAAACTTTTAAAAGGTTCATTTTAACCGATAAAAGTAAAAGAGACCGTTTAAGGCATTGAACCTTTGAATGGATTCAAGCGATTTTTGTGGATAAAAGCTTGTTTGTGTGTTGATTTTAGCTTTGGTTTCACTTGGTTATTTTCAAACTCATTAAAAGTGGACTTGCAAAGTAAATGACCGGTTTAAACTTTATTTTTCAATGATTAACCAAGGTTACAACATGTCGCAACCTACCCTTCGGCGGGAGGGCGACGCGAGACTCGCGGGATGCGTGTTCCACGAAAGGAATACGCGCGGAGTCGCCACCAACGTTTATTTGAGGAAAACGTCGGAAAAAACCGGAAAAGACGCGATCTACGAACTTTTTAAGTGAAAGGTTCGGGAGTTGTATTTACGCACGGGGAAGGTATTAGCACCCCACACGTCCGTCCCAAGGGACGGCAGCCTTTAATCGAATGTGCAAACATGACTTTGATTTTTACGTTCCCTTTTATGTCCTTATATCCTTTATACCCTTTTTATATTTTTTCTTTTTTGTGGTCGACAAGGGTGTTTCCCTTTGCTCCTACGTATTCCTCAATTTGGGATGAGAAAATCAGACCTACGTAGTTCTTTCTTATCAAGTGATTCTTTTTACTTTAAGAGGTGATCATTTTTAAGGCGTTGGACCTTAAAAATGATCCATTTTACTTAGTGAGAAATTGAAATGACGAACTTCAAAAGCCTATTTTTGTGGACGAGCTTGACTAGGCGAGTTGATTTTAGCCTTAGTTTCACTTTAGTTATTAATCAATTCGATTAAGAATGAGAAATCCCAAAGAGAAAACGTCCGATTGATTTTCCGCTTTATTTTACTAAAAGATGTTTTTTTGATTATTTATATTTTTTTTTACCTCTTTTTTTGATTTCCAACGTGGTTACGGCATGACCGAACGGTCGGAATTTATTTTAACCGAAGTTAATGGATAATACAATTCAAACGTTCGGTGGAAATTTATTTTATTTTTAAGTTAAGCGAGAAATGACTTAAGTAAAATGGCTTAAGCACGTCAACAGGGGGTATAAAAAGTAAACAAAACGAGAATAAAAATGCACGAAACACAATGTGGACCACTACGGGTACATAGAATGAATCGAAAAGCTTGGTTCGAGGTACTTACCCGTTGAAGATCGAAGAACGATGAAGAACGAATGAAGAACGTCGAAGAACGGTTGAAACCTTTGCGAAATTCTTCACGGAAAACGTTACGGAAACGTTTCGGAAGCGCCTCGGCTTAGATTTTCTTCACGGAAACAATTTTTCCAAGCAAATTCGAAAGAGAGAGAAGTGCCTAAGGGGCTGAACCCCTTCCTTCTTGCCTTCCTCCCCTATTTATAGCAAAATAGGGGAGGTGGTTGCCGCCCAGCTCGCCCAGGCGAGCTCAGCTCGCCCAGGCGAGCAGGGTTGCTTCCTTCAGAAGCAACCGCCTTCTGGAGGAATATTCCAGAGGGCCCAAGTGGGCCTGGGTGCTATTTGTACCCCCATTTTTACTAAGTACACCCCCCTCTGCTGTTTTTTGGTGATTCTTTTTTCGTAAAGTTACGGAAACTTACGAATTTTGTAACGATACTTGTTTTCTTTCCGTAATGTTACGGAACCTTGCGGATTACATAATCATCCCCTTTTTGACTTACGGAATGTTACGGAACCTCACTTAATTATGCAACGATGCTTCCATTTGATTTCCGGTGTGTCACGGAAACTTACGGATTGTGCATCAATATTTTTTTGGTTTTTCGGCATGTCCTGGAATTTCACAAATTGCCTAATGATGGGTGCCAAGCACCTCACGAGGACCAAAGAATGGTCGCACGTCATCGAGCAAAGGTCCCCGGACGAAATTAGGGTATGACAGTTGCCCCTCTTTACTTGTCTTTTATTGGAGATAAAAGGAAAGTAAAGATAAGACACTAATTTCGTTCCTCTCGATTTGGCGGGAGTCGCGGGGGACCATAAAATCTCCACATGCAAATGACTTGTTGTTCCCAAAATTTCACAAATTGCCTAATGATGGGCGCCAAGCACCTCACAAGGACCAAAGAATGGTCGCATGTCATCAAGCAAAGGTCCCCGAAAATCAGTGTATGACACTAATTTCGCTCCTCTCGGTTGACGAAAGTCGCGGGTGACCATGACTTGTCGTTCCTAGAATTTCACAAATTGCCTAATGATGGATGCCAAGCATCTCACAAGGACCAAAGAATGGTCGCATGTCATCAAGCAAAGGTCCCCGAAAATTAGTGTATGACACTAATTTGGCTTCTCTCGGTTGACGAGAGTCGCGGGCGACCATGAAATTTCCGCATGTAAATGACTTGTTGTTCCCGGAGGAACAAAAGGTGCAGAAGACTATGTCAGCCTCTGCATGCTATCAAGCGTTCTGTCTTACAGATAGCAAAAGAATGTTTATACGGATAACCACTCGGGTATTTCCGCGTATCATCGGGCCCGCCGCCTCTGGATGATACAAGGGTGCAGAATGACCAAACTTGGTCTCTGCTTGTCATCGGGCCCGCCGCCTCTGGATGACAAAAGGGTGCGGATAACCGTAAGGTATCTCCGCGTATCATCGGGCCCGCCGCCTCTGGATGATACAAGGGTGCAGAATGACCAAACTTGGTCTCTGCTTGTCATCGGGCCCGCCGCCTCTGGATGACAAAAGGGTGCGAATAACCGTAAGGTATCTCCGCGTATCATCGGGCCCGCCGCCTCTGGATGATACAAGGGTGCAGAATGACCAAACTTGGTCTCTGCTTGTCATCGGGCCCGCCGCCTCTGGATGACAAAAGGGTGCGGATAACCGTAAGGTATCTCCGCGTATCATCGGGCCCGCCGCCTCTGGATGATACAAGGGTACAGAATGACCAAACTTGGTCTCTGCTTGTCATCGGGCCCGCCGCCTCTGGATGACAAAAGGGTGCGGATAACCGTAAGGTATCTCCGCGTATCATCGGGCCCGCCGCCTCTGGATGATACAAGGGTGCAGAATGACCAAACTTGGTCTCTGCTTGTCATCGGGCCCGCCGCCTCTGGATGACAAAAGGGTGCGGATAACCGTAAGGTATCTCCGCGTATCATCGGGCCCGCCGCCTCTGGATGATATAAGGGTGCACGTCACATGACCTCAGGGTCAGTATGACAAAGATTATGGGGCGGCCGACAAAAGCAAAGCTCTTGCTCCTACGTATCCTCCAATGAGGAACTCAGACCTACGTAGTTCTGGATAACTTGTGAGACTTGAAAAAGTCTCGGTGTTTTCTCCACTAAAAATGCAAACATGCTTTAGCAAAGAGACAAATATTCCAACTGATTTAGAGCAGCATATGCTTTTTTTTTTTGAGTGAAAAACAATGCGTCTACCGGGGAAGGAGAGTCTGCTGATGAAATCTCCCATAACCATAAATGAGATTTTGGATGTTAGCATTTCGTTTCTAAATGACCATTTAGAGGAAACACTGGGTTCGACAAAAATAGAAGAAATCCACTCAAAGTGTATCAATCTCGCACAGGTAAGTGTTTCATCCTAATTCCGAACCATAGATATGTCATGACTTGACTTTGCAAATTATTTCCTATCAAATCAAAAATTACATGCGTGATCATGGATCAATAGGGCTTCCCTTGGGAATGGGTTCTTTTGGTGGTTTCTTCTTTCGGCTTTTGTGTGTTTTTGGCTTTTGATTTTCCTGGCTTTTTCTTTTTCTGTTTTTTTTTTGTTTAGTGCGGGGCGAGAAAAAAAGGTCGCTAGCGCACGGGATTTTGGTTGGTAATTAAAGGGAGAAGACCATTTTAGGTCGTGGTTTCCTTTCCTTCCTTTTTTGTTCATGTGGTGACAATTCTGTATTGTTCAGATATCGTCTGGTCCAAAGACCTCTCTGCACATTTCTTCTGTTTTCTTTCGATCCTTGATCAGGAGCTTTCTTTCCTTCTTTTCTCTTTTTTTCTTTCTCCCATTCTTTGATTGGGAATTTTCTTTCTTTTCTTTTTGCTTTCTCCCACTCTTTGATTGGGAATTTCCTTTCTTTTCTTTTTTTGCTTTCTCTTTGATTGGAAATTTTCCTTCTTTTCCTTTTTGCTTCCGAGGGTAAGGATTATGGTGAGTCAGGATTTTGGCTCAAGGTTTGTAGAATGGCTAGACATGATACATGTCGGGGTTTGGTTTGGCTCAAGGATAAAAGGGATGCCCCACATTATTTCCATGACACAAATGCAAAAATGATGATTTGGAAACTTTATGCAAAACTGGTCATGCATGCACCTATGCGGACACTCAAGTGTCAAATTTTTATGGTCATGTGATGCTAGGGCTCAGGATTCATTTCCTCTATTTTAAATCAACCCAATGTTTCCAAAATATGTTCTTTTATCAATTTGTGCATTCATCCGAGTCCATTTTGGGCGTCTGGGAAAATCTTCACAGCATTCACCCTTCAGGTGTATACACATTTTTTCAAAAACTAGTTATGATCAGTGAATTTTTTTCAAAGAAAAGTTGGAAGTCATCTCTTTTCAAAAGCATGTTGGTTTTTCAGCTTGACAACTTATTTTCCTTTTTTCTCCCTTTTTTTTTCATTATCATTTGTTTATTTCTTTTTCTTGTTTGTTTTTTTTTCTTTTTTTTTTCATGAGGTATTTTGCTACCTAAACATGTGCATATTTTTGTGAGGTATTTTTGCTATATACATGCATATCCAAGGTATCTTGCCACCTAAACATACATATATATGTTTTGCGAGGTATTTTTCTGCTACATACACGCACATCTAAGGTATCTCTCTACCTAAACATACAAATATATATTTTGTGAAGTATTTTTTGTTTACATACATGCATATCTAAGGTATCCCTCTACCTAAACATACATATATATATTTTTGTGAAGTATTTTTTTGTTTACATACATGCATATCTAAGGTATCTTTCTACCTAAACATACATATATATATTTTGTGAAGTGTTTTTTTGTTTACATACATGCATATCTAAGGTATTTTCACTACCTAAACATACATATATATATTTTGTGAGGTATGACTACCTTCCGAGCTTGCGCTTGTTTTATTTAAATCCCCAGGATCATAAGCAACTAGGTGCGTCCTACTATAAAAAGTGATCAAATAACAAGCATAGATTCAAAAGGTACTAGGTTGCCTCCTAGTAGCGCTTCTTTAACGTCTTTAGCTGGACGCCTTATGACTTGTCGGTCACTGACCTAGTACTTTGCTTACCTTTGGCTTTGGACTTGGTCGCCTATGGGTCGGCCATGTGTTGTAGGCAACGCTCTAACTTTTTTGTGGATGAGCAGAGGTGAACTCTAAAGGTGGTGGCGGTGCGTCTATTGCCCGCTACCGGCCATCCTAATGCTACTGTGGTGTCTCGCCCTGCGTCTGCCTGGGGGCGCAGTACCTCTTGATGAAAGCTCGATTAGTAGGGGGCCTGATGCCCTTGCTGGAGGTGACAGGTACTCCGTAGAACTGACAGAGACCCGTAATTAGAGCTTGACAACTCCAAGACCCTGTTGGACTTCTTCGAGTCCACTGGGTGTCTTGCAGGTGCGATCCCTGCAAACAATTGATGAAATCAGAAATCAGTTGAGCGATGTGCATACTTACCTATGATGACATAACTTTGCCGGGGGGGTACGGGCACCCTGTAGGACTGATAGAGGCCCGTAACCAGAGCTGGAAACCCCAGGGCCCTGTTGGACTTTTCTGGGTCCACTGGGTGTCTTGTGGGTGCGATCCCTGCAAACAATAGATGGTATCAGAAATCATTTGAACTATATGCATACTTACCCATGTCGGGACGACACAGACCAACTGATACTTTTGCAGGGGGAGATTGGCGTTGCGGTCGCTGGGCAGAATGTTGCTAAGTAGCAATGTCATCTATATCTGTGTAAGAGTGGTCATGTTGGTGCGCATGATCCGCACTCGTCTCTTTGCAGCGGCACGGGTGAAATCTTGCCCCGGTATGCATAGTAGTTGTGTGATAGCCTCCCTCTCTGGTTGTGCTCGCACAGTTGGCCCTCCTCCAATATCAGGGGGTGGCCCAGGAACCGTTAAAAGGAAACTACTGGCCCCTTAACCGGAAGTTCAAGTCTCGGTTAAGCATTTAAGGGCAGAGGACCTTAAATTCTTTTAAGGTGTGGATGTCGAGCACACTGAAAATGAGGACACGTAGCCCTCTAAAGGTGAGGGCGTGCAGCCCTCTCAAGGCGAGGAGGTGTAGTCCTCTGGAGGTGAGGGCGTGCAGCCCTCTGCTGGCAAGGACGTGTAGTCCTTTCAAGGTGAGGGCGTGTAGCCCTCTGACGGTGAGGGTAACCAGTACCCAAGGTGAGGGCGTGTAGCCCTCTCAAGGCGAGGACATGTAGTCCTCTAGAGGTGAGGGCGTGCAGCCCTCTGATGGTGAGGACGTGTAGTCCTCTCAAGGTGAGGGCGTGTAGCCCTCTAACGGTGAGGGTAACTAGTACCCAAGGTGAGGGCGTGTAGCCCTCTCAAGGCGAGGACATGTAGTCCTCTAGAGGTGAGGGTAACTAGTACCCAAGGCGAGGGCGAGTAGCCCTCTCAAGGCGAGGACGTGTAGTCCTCTGGAGGTGAGGGCGTGCAGCCCTCTGATGGTGAGGACATGTAGTCCTCTCAAGGCGAGGACGTTTAGTCCTCTCAAGGTGAGGACGTGCAGTCCTCTGAAGGCGAGGATGTGTAGTCCTCTTAAAGGTGAGGGCATGTAGCCCTACGAAGGTGAGGACATGTAGTCCTCTGAAGGTGAGGGTACCTAGTACCCAAGGTGAGGGCGTGTAGCCCTCTCAAGGCGAGGACTTATAGTCCTCTGGAGGTGAGGGCGTGCAGCCCTCTGGTGGTGAGGACGTGTAGTCCTCTCAAGGCGAGGACGTGTAGTCCACTGACGGTGAGGGTAACTAGTACCCAAGGTCAGGGCGTGTAGCCCTCTCAAGGCGAGGACGTATAGTCCTCTGGAGGTGAGGGCGTGCAGCCCTCTGATGGTGAGGACGCGTAGTCCTCTCAAGGCGAGGACGTGTAGTCCTCTAACGGTGAGGGTAACTAGTACCCAAGGTGAGGGCGTGTAGCTCTCTCAAGGCGAGGACGTATAGTCCTCTGGAGGTGAAGGCGTGCAGCCCTCTGATGGTGAGGACGCGTAATCCTCTCAAGGCGAGGACGTGTATTCCTCTCAACGGTGAGGGTAACTAGTACCCAAGGTGAGGGCGTGTAGCCCTCTCAAGGCGAGGACGTATAGTCCTCTGGAGGTGAAGGCGTGCAGCCCTCTGATGGTGAGGACGCGTAATCCTCTCAAGGCGAGGACGTGTATTCCTCTCAACGGTGAGGGTAACTAGTACCCAAGGTGAGGGCGTAGAGCCCTCTCAAGGCGAGGACTTATAGTCCTCTGGAGGTGAGGGCGTGCAGCCCTCTGGTGGCGAGGACATGTAGTCCTCTCAAGGCGAGGACGTTTAGTCCTCTCAAGGTGAGGACGTGCAGTCCTCTGAAGGCGAGGATGTGTAGTCCTCTTAAAGGTGAGGGCATGTAGCCCTACGAAGGTGAGGACATGTAGTCCTCTGAAGGTGAGGGTACCTAGTACCCAAGGTGAGGGCGTGTAGCCCTCTCAAGGAGAGGACTTATAGTCCTCTGGAGGTGAGGGCGTGCAGCCCTCTGGTGGTGAGGACGTGTAGTCCTCTCAAGGCGAGGACGTGTAGTCCACTGACGGTGAGGGTAACTAGTACCCAAGGTGAGGGCGTGTAGCCCTCTCAAGGCGAGGACGTATAGTCCTCTGGAGGTGAGGGCGTGCAGCCCTCTGATGGTGAGGACGCGTAGTCCTCTCAAGGCGAGGACGTGTAGTCCTCTAACGGTGAGGGTAACTAGTACCCAAGGCGAGGACATGTAGTCCTCTAGAGGTGAGGGCGTGCAGCCCTCTGATGGTGAGGACGTGTAGTCCTCTCAAGGTGAGGGCGTGTAGCCCTCTGACGGTGAGGGTAACTAGTACCCAAGGTGAGGGCGTGTAGCCCTCTCAAGGCGAGGACGTATAGTCCTCTGGAGGTGAGGGCGTGCAGCCCTCTGATGGTGAGGACGCGTAGTCCTCTCAAGGCGAGGACGTGTAGTCCTCTAACGGTGAGGGTAACTAGTACCCAAGGTGAGGGCGTGTAGCCCTCTCAAGGCGAGGACGTATAGTCCTCTGGAGGTGAGGGCGTGCAGCCCTCTGATGGTGAGGACGCGTAGTCCTCTCAAGGCGAGGACGTGTAGTCCTCTAACGGTGAGGGTAACTAGTACCCAAGGTGAGGGCGTGTAGCCCTCTCAAGGCGAGGACGTATAGTCCTCTGGAGGTGAGGGCGTGCAGCCCTCTGATGGTGAGGACGCGTAGTCCTCTCAAGGCGAGGACGTGTAGTCCTCTAACGGTGAGGGTAACTAGTACCCAAGGTGAGGGCGAGTAGCCCTCTCAAGGCGAGGACGTGTAGTCCTCTGGAGGTGAGGGTACCTAGTACCCAAGGTGAGGGCGTGTAGCCCTCTCAAGGCGAGGACTTATAGTCCTCTGGAGGTGAGGGCGTGCAGCCCTCTGGTGGTGAGGACGTGTAGTCCTCTCAAGGCGAGGACGTTTAGTCCACTAACGGTGAGGGTAACTAGTACCCAAGGTGAGGGCGTGTAGCCCTCTCAAGGCGAGGACGTATAGTCCTCTGGAGGTGAGGGTACCTAGTACCCAAGGTGAGGGCGTGTAGCCCTCTCAAGGCGAGGACTTATAGTCCTCTGGAGGTGAGGGCGTGCAGCCCTCTGGTGGTGAGGACGTGTAGTCCTCTCAAGGCGAGGACTTATAGTCCTCTGGAGGTGAGGGCGTGCAGCCCTCTGGTGGTGAGGACATGTAGTCCTCTAGAGGTGAGGGTAACTAGTACCCAAGGCGAGGGCGAGTAGCCCTCTCAAGGCGAGGACGTGTAGTCCTCTGGAGGTGAGGGTACCTAGTACCCAAGGTGAGGGCGTGTAGCCCTCTCAAGGCGAGGACTTATAGTCCTCTGGAGGTGAGGGCGTGCAGCCCTCTGGTGGTGAGGACGTGTAGTCCTCTCAAGGCGAGGACGTTTAGTCCACTAACGGTGAGGGTAACTAGTACCCAAGGTGAGGGCGTGTAGCCCTCTCAAGGCGAGGACGTATAGTCCTCTGGAGGTGAGGGCGTGCAGCCCTCTGATGGTGAGGACGCGTAGTCCTCTCAAGGCGAGGACGTGTAGTCCTCTAACGGTGAGGGTAACTAGTACCCAAGGTGAGGGCGTGTAGCCCTCTCAAGGCGAGGACGTATAGTCCTCTGGAGGTGAGGGCGTGCAGCCCTCTGATGGTGAGGACGCGTAGTCCTCTCAAGGCGAGGACGTGTAGTCCTCTAACGGTGAGGGTAACTAGTACCCAAGGTGAGGGCGTGTAGCCCTCTCAAGGCGAGGACGTATAGTCCTCTAGAGGTGAGGGCGTGCAGCCCTCTGATGGTGAGGACGCGTAGTCCTCTCAAGGCGAGGACGTGTAGTCCTCTAACGGTGAGGGTAACTAGTACCCAAGGTGAGGGCGTGTAACCCTCTCAAGGCGAGGACGTATAGTCCTCTGGAGGTGAAGGCGTGCAGCCCTCTGATGGTGGGGACGCGTAATCCTCTCAAGGCGAGGACGTGTATTCCTCTCAACGGTGAGGGTAACTAGTACCCAAGGTGAGGGCGTAGAGCCCTCTCAAGGCGAGGACTTATAGTCCTCTGGAGGTGAGGGCGTGCAGCCCTCTGGTGGCGAGGACATGTAGTCCTCTCAAGGCGAGGACATTTAGTCCTCTCAAGGTGAGGACGTGCAGTCCTCTGAAGGCGAGGATGTGTAGTCCTCTTAAAGGTGAGGGCATGTAGCCCTACGAAGGTGAGGACATGTAGTCCTCTGAAGGTGAGGGTACCTAGTACCCAAGGTGAGGGCGTGTAGCCCTCTCAAGGCGAGGACTTATAGTCCTCTGGAGGTGAGGGCGTGCAGCCCTCTGGTGGTGAGGACGTGTAGTCCTCTCAAGGCGAGGACGTGTAGTCCACTGACGGTGAGGGTAACTAGTACCCAAGGTGAGGGCGTGTAGCCCTCTCAAGGCGAGGACGTATAGTCCTCTGGAGGTGAGGGCGTGCAGCCCTCTGATGGTGAGGATGCGTAGTCCTCTCAAGGCGAGGACGTGTAGTCCTCTAACGGTGAGGGTAACTAGTACCCAAGGTGAGGGCGTGTAGCCCTCTCAAGGCGAGGACGTATAGTCCTCTGGAGGTGAGGGCGTGCAGCCCTCTGATGGTGAGGACCCGTAGTCCTCTCAAGGCGAGGACGTGTAGTCCTCTAACGGTGAGGGTAACTTGTACCCAAGGTGCCACCCTTATGAGAAAGCAAGAGATCGACTCATCGAGAGGGCTGGTCATCCCAAATCCACAAGATTTGGACATTAGATGTAGGAAATCTATGCAGTTAACATGATCTTTAGGGATGCAGATGCATGCAACCTTTGTCGTGAAACTTGGTAAATGCGGACTTCATATGAAACAATGCAATGTAATGGAAAGTTGTACAATGTTCATGACATTCTTTCCCTATTTTGTGATTTTGATTTTGATTTTGATTTAATTTTTTTGGAAAACACAGATTGACTGTCCTTTTGAAAGAGGTGATAATTCATGCAACCTCATCCTATCCTTTTTTGCAAATCTCTCCGGGAACTTCCTCAGAGTGTGTGTTCTGTTTGATTTAGTCACTTGACCATTTTGGAGTGACGGCAATGGAGCCATTTGATGTTTGATCAATCCATTGAAATCCTAGGGTTTGTCCCCCCTTTTTTTGTTAAAAACATCGATGGGTGAGAACTTTTGATCGACCCCTATGTTCACTTGAGGCTCATGCACGGTGCCCCTCATTGCCCCAGTGTAAGGCTTTGAGGTATCAATCGTTGCCTTTCGTCATGACCTTGTAGGAGGGAACCTATTGGGTGAATGCTTCTAATCTGCCCCTAGGTTCGCTTGAGGTTTTTGCATGGTGCCTTTCGTTGCCCCAGTGTAGGGCTTAGAGGTACCAATTGTTGTCTTGTTTTCACAACCTCGTAGTAAGGAAGAATGAAAGAAGCAATTGATTTTTGCAAAAAGAATTTTCCAAGGACGAGAAATAGTTGAAGGATTTTTTTCAGTTGATGGATTAAGTCAAATGACTCCTATGTAGAAGCAAGATGTTTTGATGTTTCGATGATGCCAAAGGATCAAGTGCTTCCAAGTTTTATTCAAGACAAGAATCCAAGAAAATCAAGATATATGATCAAGTTGATCTCTAGAATCTTAGGAAGAAGTTTCCAAATTGAAGAAGCAAAAGGTTTGACCAAGGAATTCTATCCTTTCAAATTGAGATTTGCTCTCTGGTAATCGATTACCAGCAGTTTGAAAATGTTTTAATTCAAATTTTTAAAACCTGTAATCGATTACATAAGTCTTGTAATTGATTACTAGAGGGGATTTTCAGAAAATAATTTCCAAGAGACATATCTATTCAAATGTTTTATGAATGGCCATTCAAATGTTTTAAAGAGAGTTTTCATTGCCCAAACAGTTTTATCCTCTCGAAAGATCAAGAGTTTTTCTGAACTGAAATGTCTTATTCTCTCAAAAAGATTCCTTGGTCAACCACTTGCTTATTCAATAAGGAATTTTTGATTGATCTTCATTTTACAATCTACCTCTTTTACGAGAGACCTCTTCTTCTCTTCTTCTTATTTATGAAAAGGGATTAAGAGACCGTGGGTCTCTTGTTGTAGAGGATTCCTGAACACAAGGGAAGGGTTATCCCTGTGTGCATTGTTAATCCGAAAAAAGAGATTGATAGTTCAATTGGGGAATAGTCTTTGCATCTTAATTCAACCCCCCTTTTTCTTAAGGTAACTGAGGCCATTTGTCCAACATCCTATTCTTGATAACTCACTTCTCTCTAAAAAGACAAAATGAGGTCACATGAACGTCTATATTTTTACTTGAAAACACAGTCAATCAAATGCCTTTTTATTTTTTATTTTGAAACTTATTTTTTATTTTGAAACTTATTTGTTTTGAACTTTGCTCGTTGTTTTACGGCACCCCCACCAACGTGCAAGATGAGTAATCTCTGATTGAACGGTCTTGGAAATCAACACTCGGGAGCGCAGGTTGCTTGAGCAAACAGACCAATGGCTTACACCTACATTCCGGTGAAAGTTGAATAAGCAAACATGCGTTTGTGAGGGGATGAGGGACAAAGATATCAACTTTATCCATTTCATTTAACATTGTAGCTGTGGTTTACAATAATGGCATAAACTTGGAAACCCTGATGAGTCATTAGGGACACCTAACAACAGCTTTCAAAATTGCCCCATGTGTGGCATCTCTTGTCAATGTCAGGATTTACACGCAATTCTCCTCAAATTTCAGCCAGCCCGTATCAATTAGACTTCACATTTTATGCTTCGGGGTCATACAATGCTCAATGGAATGCCCCAGGGCTTCTCCGTGACAAGCACATGTTGCGTTCGAGTCGTATTCTCAGAGAAATGGAGGTTGATGAACCTTGGCTAGGGTTATGGCTACCATTGAATTATCAAGTAGATATGGGATCAAGTTTAGCATATGACAACGGAATTTGGGGTGAACCCTACAGGCTTTTTGCTGCAAAATTCCTTTTTGTTGGTGTTTTTTTTGGTTTGTGCTAAAGGTGGTGTTCGTCATTGGAAGTGCGGTAGACAGGCTTTGTGGTTGATTTAGGGATGGCCTTTGTGGATAACTGGGTGGTGGGTAAGGAGGAGGTTTGTTATTGGCTGAGTAATGACATTGTTGGGTTGGTGGGAAACTTGGCCGTATAGGAATGGCAGTCACAGCATGGGTTTCTCCCTCTTTCTCACCCTCTTCATTTGCCCCAGTTTTCTCAGTCGTCCTAGTAGGATGATCAAATTTGCCTCTTTTCGGATCCACTTCGATCTTTTTGCTGGCGAAGACCAAATCTGTAAAACTTGAAGGTGTGTAACCCACTATTTTTTCATAGTAGAACACCGGTCACGTGTCTACTATCATTGTGATAATCTCTTTCTCTGTTTTTGGGGGTGCTACTTGAGTTGCCAAGTCTCTCCATCTTTGGGCGTATTCTTTGAAAGATTCGTGCCCCCTTTTTGCACACTTTTTGTAGTTGCATCCTATCCGGAGCCATATCAGAATTGTACTGACACCGCCTAACGAAGGCAACCATTAGGTCCTTCCAAGAATGGACTCGGGAAGGTTCCAAGTTAGTGTACCAGGTAACAGCTACCCCAGTAAGACTTTCATGGAAGGAATGTATCAGCAATTCCTCATCTTTTGCGTATTCCCCCATCTTCTGACAATACATCTTTAGATGGTTCTTGGGACAAGTAGTCCCCTTGTACTTGTCAAAGTCCAGCACCTTGAACTTGGGAGGGGTGATGATATTGGGTACTAGGAACAACTCTTTTAGGTTAGCAAAGGCATAATCTTCACCTCCTTCAATGGCCCTGAGCCTTTCCTCTAGATTATCCAACTTTCCCATTCCTGCCATAGTCATGAGGGTTTTTAACCGCTGTGGAACGTGAGGGTTGTGGTTGTGGATGATATTGAGGGCCCTCCAAAGTGTTTTGCAGGGGTATACCACCAACTGCTTGCCCTTCAGCAGCATATCCGAGGCAAGGCTTGAAGTTGGCTAGATCGTGGTGGGGAATTTCATGTGTCTCCTCCATGGGTCGAGAGACATGTGCATGATCAGATTGAGGTTGTTGGCTCTTAATGAGTATGGGAGTGGAGTTATTGACATCCTCATTGGGAATGTACACCACATTGGGTGGTGTATAGTTTGGGAGGCAAACCATATGGCGGGAAGGCGTGCTTGTTTTGAATTTGCACATCATGGGGGCCGCCCGTACTTCCTAAATCTTTGCCTACCATATTTGAGGTTGGATGATTCATTTGCTTGAGGCCGGATGGGGACGTCGGGTTCACCTTAGCAACAACGCTGGTAGCGGCAATTGCAACCGCATTGGCTTCCATTATCTTCTTCACGCTCATCATGGCCTCCCTCATTGTGGCCATTTTCTCTTGAATGGCCTCCATGTCGGCCTTCATCTTCTCTTGTATCTCCTCTACTTCACCCATTACTCTAGCTCTAGCACGAGTTCGGTAAGGGCGTCGTAAAGCGTGTCCCTTTCTTTTTTATAACAATGATTAAGTTCATTTTATTTTATTTTTCAAGGAAAGAATGCAACGAGCAATGCAACCAATGAAAAGCATGGATGCATGCGAATGATGTACAGTTGAAGTATTGCGAATTTTTACGCAAGATATGGGGTTGAATCAATTTAGATTTTCAACATGGTCCATGACATCTTTGTCAAGGTGACACTGGAAGTAACAAGGACATCAATAATCCTAAATATGTTTGGCAGTAGACGAAGCAGTGATGTGACTCGATTCATCTTTTGCCCCAATTTTGCAAGACGGTTACTTCCATATTTCAACTTGACTTGATGAACCTTTTTGTAAAAGCATGAGCTTGGTTCAACCCTATAATCCAAGGAATGGCAATTCTGATCGCCAATACTTCAACAACATCTCATAGGGATGAATGACTCGGGCATACTTTAATCTTATGCATGGAAAATGTAATTATGAAATTGAGATGCCCGAAGAAACACCATTTCCTAGTTAACCATGCATTAGGTACCATGTTCAATTATTTTGTTTTTAAGTGAAACGGGTTTATGATCCCAACATGGTTGGCTCGTGGTGCCTAACACATGAAACTAAGAATGTAGTGTGAAGTTTCACGCTTCCCCCTTTTTTGTTTTTGTTTTGTAGAGGAAAACGCAAGGATGAGCAAACATGAAAACAAATGGTATGCAATTTTGCAGATCAAAAAGTTTGTTGAACGCATATGCATGATGATGCCATGACTCATGCAAAATGTGAGGCTGGAATATGATAACGGACAAATGCAGGATATGTCCATTATGATGTTATGACGAGATGCTTATGCGATGCATGATATGAATGCATTTTACGGACACGAGAGCCCGGAAAATTATCTCTTCTTACTTGCGCATTTGGGGGCGCAGTGCCCCATGTGTACAATTAAGAAGGTGATATGGACCTTCCGGCTTCCTGTGACAAAGGACGAGACCAACATACAATGCATGCTAGAGATAAAATGCAGGAGTGACTTGATTCGCACTGACTTTTGGAGTAAAAACGTGAGATAAACTCATCTTATTCAAAAAGTTATAACTAGTCAAGATCTGAGCGACAATACAAACTTCCTAGCGGTTTCTAATCATATGGTCCATTAAGTCTATCATATGCTGACAATAGCTGAGAAGTCCGTGGATCTCCTCGGGGGCAGAGTAGGTGTCCGCCACTGCTTTGGCCTTGGCTAGCAATGGGGGAAGTTCTTGACTCCTGTTCAAAGTAAGAGCAAATCGGTCCGTCCACATTGTTGCCTCTTGGTGCAATGAATCAATTACCCTTTCCCTTGCTTCGCTTTCTGCTGATATCTTGGCGTACTCATCCTTCAGCCTTTGCTCATGAGTCGCCGCTAGATTTAGCTTCTCTTTGCACTCATCGATGACGGCCCACATATTCCCTTCAGTCTCGCTTAACTGTTGGGACAAATTTCTTTTCGACCTAAGGCAAGCCTTTAGCTCGTCCTTCAAGATCATGCCTTTGACCCGTGATGATTCCTTTCACCTCTTCGGAGCTTGAGCTCACTATTGCTGCCCTATAAAGCCCCTCAAAACTTTGCTTTGGTCGTGTTCTTCCTTTCGGGCCTTCTTGGTTTCTCATTCCAAGGCTTCATCAGTGGCCATATTGACATCCCTTAGTTCATCATACTCTTTTCAGACTTTGATGGCTATGGACTTGAACTTCTCTTCGACTACCCAGGCTCTTTCAAGCTCTGCCTTTAGGGCTTGTACCTCATCACTTTCTTCCGAAGCTTTAACCTCATCGTCTCTCACAATCTTTAGATTTGGGAGCCAATCCAGTCCTTGTGTTCGGACTCTCAGCCACTTATGATAGCCGCCGATGATCCCATTACTGCTTCCCCTAAGCTCTCTGTCCTTTCTTCACACCGCATCCCATGCCTTGCGAACTCCTTGGAGTACCCTCGCGTTGTGGTCACTAAAACCCCGTGCGATGAAAGGCGTGATGCTTTCGTCTAATGGCGCTCCTCTCATGGGGTAGCCAAGCTGTCTTATGGCAAGAACGGGATTATAATTAATACAACCCCTTGTTCCCATCAAGGGAACATTTGGACATCCTTCGCATGAAGATAGAATCTTGATTCTTCCTTCCTTCTAGCGAGGGAACCAATTAACAGACGCCCCCCATGCTAGCCAAGAGTTGGTCCCAATTCGCCTTTCCTTTTTCGACGCACGAGCGGTAACCTTGTAGCGGATAGACGGGCCTACCTTCTTGGAGAAAAAGGTGTGAAACCAGCCCCACATAGAGAGCTGGAGTACAGCAAACAATCCTTGCATTGCTTTCTTCACATCTTCGGTCGAAGGTGTCATATAGGTCGGCTAGCATAGCGACAACCGGACTTTCCTTGTGGTTATGATAGGCGAGAAAAACGTCGATCGCTGCCAGGTCCACCAACCCATCCACATTTGGAAAGAGGAATCCCTCGAAAATCAACAGTGTGAGAATATCTATGAATGGGGTCCACTCGCCTTTATCTGCCAAGATTCTTGCTTTTACCTCCAAATATTTTCTCGGTATTCCGACCACCCCATTTTCGACTTGCCTTTGGCGGTCTAATTCCTGCGCCGAGATTTGGACTTTTTTAGAAATTCTGGCCAATGAGGGGTAGAACCCTGAGAAGAGGTATGGTTTCCTTCCCCCTAGAGGACATCCTAGGATCTCTTCAAATTCTTCCACCATTGGTGATAGCTGGAAGTCCCCAAAGATGAAGCACCTCAACGGCTGATCATAATACTGGGCGAGGGAGGCAATAGGTTCCATGGAGACTTCTACCCTAGCTAGGTCCCAAATCTTACCATAGGCTTTGCAGAAGGCTTGCCGTTGAAGTTGACCCATTAATTGCCCCAACTTTCGTAAACTGGTGACCTCTAAACTCTTGATTTTGACTTGATAGAACCTCTTTTTAAGCAAAGGCTTTTGACTTGATCCCATGTTTTACTAAAGTGAAATAAAATCTAGTGCGAAACAAAACTCCTACATCTATCATCGGTGGAATGGATGAATGCATGAAGAAATGCATATGACACAGATGCAATTTACGAATACGGGAGCCCGAGAAATTGTTTCCTTCTTGGATACAACGTTTGGGCAGCATGGCACCCAACGTATGTTTTTTAAGAAGGCGACACGGACCCTCCGTCGGTTTGCTAAAGTGAGGGGATCAAAGACAGAACCCATATGCAATGCCTATGCAAAAGACACAATGCGGGAATGTGCACAGTATGACAATATTTACCGAACATAAGCAAAAGGGTATATGATACTCATGCATGGCAGTGTGAAAAATGGCACGCAGCGTGTTTGCTTCGTGCCCCTATTTAAGGGACCTATAAGGGAGAGAACTAACTAGGCCTTTAGCAATAATCCCCAAGGTAGTTATATCTCTCTTGATGGTTTCTAGAGGTATCATCCCCTTTGAAGAACATATTGTAGCAATAGGGACTACTAGCAACAATAGGTTTTCAAAGAGAAAAGCTCTAGATGAGGGTTCACTGTAATCAAGCAAGTCGGAGACCTAGCATGATCACAGATTCACCTCCACTCCTTATGCTCCCATGAACCCGGGTATAGGGCCCTTTTTCACTCACAGTGTGTGCAAATAGTGTTGGTGTTTGTGTGCATCAAATGAATAAATATTTACTTCATGCATACATTTAAAACGCACTAAAAGCAACAAAGAGTTTATATACACAAGAACATAATGAAAGGAAACCAACAAAGGTAAGTCACGGTAAAACATTGCACAAAATTAAATGGCCTAACTCTCTAAAAACAGTCCCCAGTGGAGTCGCCAACTGTCGCAACCTACCCTTCGGCGGGAGGGCGACGCGAGACTCGCGGGATGCGTGTTCCACGAAAGGAATACGCGCGGAGTCGCCACCAACGTTTATTTGAGGAAAACGTCGGAAAAAACCGGAAAAGACGCGATCTACGAACTTTTTAAGTGAAAGGTTCGGGAGTTGTATTTACGCACGGGGAAGGTATTAGCACCCCACACGTCCGTCCCAAGGGACGGCAGCCTTTAATCGAATGTGCAAACATGACTTTGATTTTTACGTTCCCTTTTATGTCCTTATATCCTTTATACCCTTTTTATATTTTTTCTTTTTTGTGGTCGACAAGGGTGTTTCCCTTTGCTCCTACGTATTCCTCAATTTGGGATGAGAAAATCAGACCTACGTAGTTCTTTCTTATCAAGTGATTCTTTTTACTTTAAGAGGTGATCATTTTTAAGGCGTTGGACCTTAAAAATGATCCATTTTACTTAGTGAGAAATTGAAATGACGAACTTCAAAAGCCTATTTTTGTGGACGAGCTTGACTAGGCGAGTTGATTTTAGCCTTAGTTTCACTTTAGTTATTAATCAATTCGATTAAGAATGAGAAATCCCAAAGAGAAAACGTCCGATTGATTTTCCGCTTTATTTTACTAAAAGATGTTTTTTTGATTATTTATATTTTTTTTTACCTCTTTTTTTGATTTCCAACGTGGTTACGGCATGACCGAACGGTCGGAATTTATTTTAACCGAAGTTAATGGATAATACAATTCAAACGTTCGGTGGAAATTTATTTTATTTTTAAGTTAAGCGAGAAATGACTTAAGTAAAATGGCTTAAGCACGTCAACAGGGGGTATAAAAAGTAAACAAAACGAGAATAAAAATGCACGAAACACAATGTGGACCACTACGGGTACATAGAATGAATCGAAAAGCTTGGTTCGAGGTACTTACCCGTTGAAGATCGAAGAACGATGAAGAACGAATGAAGAACGTCGAAGAACGGTTGAAACCTTTGCGAAATTCTTCACGGAAAACGTTACGGAAACGTTTCGGAAGCGCCTCGGCTTAGATTTTCTTCACGGAAACAATTTTTCCAAGCAAATTCGAAAGAGAGAGAAGTGCCTAAGGGGCTGAACCCCTTCCTTCTTGCCTTCCTCCCCTATTTATAGCAAAATAGGGGAGGTGGTTGCCGCCCAGCTCGCCCAGGCGAGCAGGGTTGCTTCCTCCAGAAGCAACCGCCTTCTGGAGGAATATTCCAGAGGGCCCAAGTGGGCCTGGGTGCTATTTGTACCCCCATTTTTACTAAGTACACCCCCCTCTGCTGTTTTTTGGTGATTCTTTTTTCGTAAAGTTACGGAAACTTACGAATTTCGTAACGATACTTGTTTTCTTTCCGTAATGTTACGGAACCTTGCGGATTACATAATCATCCCCTTTTTGACTTACGGAATGTTACGGAACCTCACTTAATTATGCAACGATGCTTCCATTTGATTTCCAGTGTGTCACGGAAACTTACGGATTGTGCATCAATATTTTTTTGGTTTTTCGGCATGTCCTGGAATTTCACAAATTGCCTAATGATGGGTGCCAAGCACCTCACGAGGACCAAAGAATGGTCGCACGTCATCGAGCAAAGGTCCCCGGACGAAATTAGGGTATGACACAACACAAACGATCTGTTGAATTTTTATTTTGCATTGATTAAGTGAGATTACGACACAATTAATCCATTGAAACTCGCTTTACACAAAGAAATAAAATTACCGATGGTAGAAGAATGAAGATGAAGATGCGAAGAGCAAGAAGGGACCCCTACGGGTGCATAGAATGAATTCACAACTTCAAAACTAAAAACTAACCAGTCGATGAACAAAGAACGATGAAGAACGGACGGAGAACAATGAAGAACGATCACGAAATCGATCAAGGAAACGTTACGGAAGCGCCTCGGCCTTGATTTTTCTTCTTGTTTCTCCCTTTTCTCACTAATTTCACTGAAAATCTCTTGATTTTAGGTGTTGGCCCCTTCTCCTCAGCCCCCTCACGCCTATTTATAGGAAATGAGGGGTGGAGGTTGCACAGCAGCTTGCCCAGGTGAGCTACTTGCTTCCTCCAGAAGTAACCTAGCTTGCCCAGGCGAGCTGGTTACTTCATCCCCAAACTTCCTAGTGGGCCCAGGGGCTGAAAAATGCCCCAAAAGTAACCCTTATGCCCTCCTTTTGAATATTTTGCACATTTCCTTTTGAAACATCACAAAACCCTACGGATTGTGTGGCAATTAGTGTTAAGCAGCTCAATTCGGCTTGCGAGAATCCAAATGTTGGCAAACGATCATCCCCGGACGAAATTAGGGTATGACAAAGGGAGAAGGGAAAACAAATTTGAGAGAAAAAGATAGCATAAAAACATATCGGTAAATGTAAAAACTGACCTAATATGTCTCTATTTATAGCTAGGATACTCTCAGCCTATTATTTACTCTATTTATCTTTATTTTATTATTTTATAAAAATGAGCTATATTTTTCTCCCTATCAAATGAATAAACAAAACATATTTGTTTTATTTTCTAAGAACATGTACTTATTTTATTTATCTTAAAACCATTATTTTAATTAATAAAAAATTTTCTCCTTATTTATTTAATTACAAAAATCTCATTATTTTTCTAAAATTATTTTTAATTTATTTTACAAAAAATGAGGTGTTACACCACCTCCTCCTTTTTCAGCTCCACCGGTTCTACCCTATGTTGTATTGGTAGCGGTGTCACCTTTCTCGTCTTCTCATCCTCATTTCTCTCTAGATCATTTGTACACCTCCAATGATGTTGATTCATTGGGGGGTGCAAGTTATAAGCTGGAGCAGAAGACCTCAGTTGGTTTTGTGTTTTTTATAAGAACCTTATTAGGTCAGTTGGAGTGCAGAATGCTATGGATTTTGCCAAGGTCTTCCTCCAAAGAAGTCTAGCAATTCTAGAGGAGAATAGACAACAACACTAAGAAGCTATGCGCAAGGTGGCATCCTTGGAGGCGGAGGTTTCTAAATCGAGGGCTATTACTCACACTGTAGCCTTCGCTAAAGTTGTGAAGTCGAACCATCAACCATCTTTCATGGTTGGCAGTGCCCTTTCCAAGTTGTTACACACCAGATTGGATGGTTATGAGTTATTCGAGCGCTGCAAGGGCTTGCAGTTGGAGAAAATTGATTTGATTGGCAAGGTAGAAGGCATTGCAGTAGAGAGGGACGAGCTTGCCAAGGTGGTTGCTGAGTTAGAGGCCCAGTGTTAGTCGATGAATACGACTAACTTTTATGTATAAAACCTATGTAAATTGTATAAAACTCCTCTGATTTATGGTTGTTTTGTAGTATTGTAATTACTTTTTGTTAAAGATAGGTAATAAATACTTAGTATGTCCATTTTGTGTGTTTAATAATCATTTTCTCTCAATTTCAGGTTAATTAGGCAAGTTTGTGAGGTGTTGATTTTCACCCTTTCGCTAAGCCAATATGTTGGCTTAGCGAGCCATCCGCTGAGCGCAACACTCCTTGGCTGAGCGCGAGGAAGAATTTGGAAGAAGGATGAGTTGTGTATTTATGTTAAGCGAAGTGTCATCCAGAAAAGTGCACTACTTCAGTACATCCGCTGAGTGGGAAAAGGACGCGCTAAGTCGAAATCCATTAATGAGCGCTAAGCGGTTCAGAATTGCGCTAAGCGCGTAAGCACGAACAAAGCCACCTATTTAAGCCTGAAATCAGATTTTGAAAGGGAGTTTGGGCCTTTTCTTGAAGCTTCTACATGTCTAGGGTTTTCTAGAGAGAGAAAGGTCTAAGTTCCAGAGAGTTTGAGATATTTTGCTGTGTGAAGACCTGCAGAGAATCGACCTTGAAGAGGAAGCTATCGTGAGAACTTGAAATGAGTTTGTGAGTGATTGTGAGGTTCTAGAGGCGGAGGAGACATCCCCACCACTTGTATTTCTTCAATCCTTCATCTTTCTCTTCTCTTTGTTGTAAAGGAAGCTTCCCAGTTATGGAGAGCTAAATCCTCTATTGGTTCTTCCTTGTAGGTACTGGATGTAAATACCTGTATATATATTTTAATGATGTTTTGTGTGTTCACTGTGCTATCAGAACTTCATTCTACCATGCTTTTGCCTTGATCACGTAGATGCATGTGTTTTCAGGATCATTCAACAGTGGAAACTAGTCAGATTCTTAGAACTTGATAGGATGGGGCTAGTTTATCATATTATCACGAGGGATCAGGGTACGATAGTCTAGTTGTTGTATGTTTGTCTTAATGCGATTCTGGTCGAATTTAGTCCAACAAGAGGAATCTGCGAACGATGCCTGATCAAGATTAGGCTAGACTATCATGAGGAATCGGGGTTTAGCATTTCAAGAGACACCATAGAACACATGAGCATTGTTAAGTAGATAATATCCTTTTAACATTAGGCACCTATTAGGAAGACCAACGTGTTACCTACTTGTCTTTACACATCATTACTCATGTGATTTTTCTTTTAATAGTTAGTTTACATACCTGTTCATAATCAACACATCTCTTTTCATACTAGACACCTATTCACTGAATATAGCTTTACCAAGTAACACAAGTTCCCTGAGAGTTCGATACTCGGTTCTTACTGTTTTATACTACTTGCGCGATCCGGTGCACTTGCCATGACCGAACACCCAGCTGAAAGAGTTGGAGTCCAGGATGGAGGAGTCCGAGCTACAGGCGAACAAGGAGAGGGAGACCAGCAAGGAGCTTAGAGAAGAGCTAATAATGTACAAGAAGGAGGCTATGGAGCATCATGAAAAGGGCTTTAACAAGGCTGTTAGGTAGGTCGGGTTCTTCACCAAGGACCTTGATTTGGGTCTCTTTGACCTTTTCAAGGACGTGAAGGATGATGTTTTGCTTGACAAATAAAATATTGTTGTGGAGGAAGAGGCTAGCGGGGAGGAAGAGGATGCTGAAGAGCAAGGCGATGGTGCCACTATTTAGGCTGCCTTTGATTATTTTCTTTGTCATTGGATTTTGGCTGCATAGGCCTTGTAATTATGATAATTTGTTCTTCTTCAACGCATATGCTTTCCTTCGTTGATGAATTTTGCATAGTATGTATGTCTTGTGTGTTTGCTTTTGTCTATGAAATGCTCTGTTACTTGTCATAGTATAAATAGGTCGCCATGATAAGAATGCAGTCTTTGATGGCGTGGGAAGCAAGACCTTGTTGAAATGGAGGCAAGACTTTGGTAATGTAGGAGGCAAGGCCATGGTAATTTAGAAAGCAAGGCCTTGGTAGTTTCGTGTGAAATAGAGAAGTATGAAATTGTCTTAGGTTTGATTTCAACCTGACTAAAAGTCTTGTCACTGTTTCCTTTCACTTTGCAGAGCTTCTCCTTTGATGCTTGTGAGGAGTTGATTTGGTTTGCACTTGGTTGAAAGTCTTGTCAACCGTTCTAGTGGTAGGTCGTTTAGCCTTGTGGAAACTAGACCTTTTGATTGTGGTCATTGTGGTTCTTAAGGAGTGAGCTGACCAAGGGGGTGTCTTGGGTTTTGTAAGAGTGTGTATCAAGGGTGGACCTTGGGTTTTTGTACCAAGGGCGGACCTTGGGTTTTTGATATTCCTGCAAACTTGTATTCCTGCATAAATAAAAGTTAGGAGTAGAAAAGATTTTCAAGGGTAGACCTTGCGTACTTTGAGTTCTTGTGGAGATGGAACTTGGCAGAAGAAGGGCTCACTCTGGATGGACCTAGGGTCTAACGAGCCTTAGACTAAGGACTTGTTTGCCCTAGGTTTTGACAAGCCTGTAGAGCTGCATCAAGGCTTACCAAGGATAGACCTTGGGTTTTGTGAACCTGTGAGACTCATCAAGGTAAAACCTTGGGTTTGACGAGCCTTTGAAGAATCGACCAGGGAATTATTCATCCTGGGTTTTGGATAGACTTACCAAGGGCGGACCTTAGGTTTTGTGAGCTGTTGGAGAATTGAGATTCACCAAGGGTGGACCTTGGGTTTGACGAGCTTGGTGTATGTAGAGCCCATGTCGTACTCTTGCATACATGTCACTTCGTGGAGTGGTATGTACTAGAGACATGGTGTCATGCTTGTGCATAAATGTCATCCGTGGAGTGGTATATACTAGAGACGTGATGCGATTCTCTTGCATACGTGTCACTTATGGAGTGGGTTGTATTAGAGACATGGTGGCGTGCTCTTACATACATGTCACTTGTGGAATGACATGTACCGGAGACATGGTGGCATGCTCTTGTATACGTGTCACTTGTGGAGTGGCACATACTGGAGACATAGTGGTATGCTCTTGCATATAGGTCACTGGTGGAGTGGGACGTATTGGACACAGGTGGCGTGCTCTTGCATACGTGTCACTTGTGAAATGACACATACTGAAGACATGGTGGCATGCTCTTGCATATGTGTCACTTATGGAATGGCACGTACTGGAGACGTGGTGGTGTGCTTTTGCATACGTGTCACTTGTGGAATGACAAGTACAGGAGACGTGGTGGAGTGCTTTTGCATACGTGTCACTTGTGGAATGACACATACTGGAGACATGGTGTCGTGCTCTTGCATATGTGGCACTTGTGAAGCGACACGTACTGGAGACATGGTGCTCTTGTATACATGTCACTTGTGAAGTAACACGTACCAGAGATGTAACACCCCATTTTTCGTAAAATAAATTAAAAATGAATTTTATTTAAAAATAAATAGAGTTTTAGAAAATGATGAGATTTTTATAATTAAATAAATAAGGAGAAATAACTTTATTAATTAAAATAATGGTGTGAAGGAAAATTTAAAAAAAGATATTTTATTTATTCATTTGATAGGAAATAAAATAGAGTTATTGTTTATAAAATAATAAAATAAGGAAAAAATAGAGTAAATAATAGGTTGGGAGTACCCTAGCTATAAATAGAGACACATTAGGTTAGTTTCAGACTGATGATATGTCTCTACGCTTCATCTTTCTCTCATTTTCGTTTTTCCTTCTTCCTCTCCCAAAACTATCTTTTTCTCATCCAAACCTATCTTAGTAAAATGACGATGCCAAACTCATTAGTTGTTGGATCGTCATGAAGTTTGAGCACCAGGTTCGGAACTCATTTACGAACACTCTCACTGTTGGTATTTGAGAAAACATTTCTGAGGTGAGAGAAATGCCCTTCGCATTGTAGCTTTCTCTTTTCCCGTAGAGACCTAAAACCTATCCCAGTAAAACTACGATCTCGGACTCGTCAATCGTTGGATCGTCTTGAAATTTGGACACCACCTTTGGAATCCACTTTGGCACATTTCCATTGTTGGTATTTGTAAAATAGTGTCCACAGAGAGAGAAAGGTCCCTCGCACGGAGACAGTAAAATGGAGGCTTCAATCCCTTCTCTTTCACTCTAACGCTTGGAAACCCTAATAGAGAAACCAGAGGAAAACTTGAGAAATGTTGTTGCTAGAGATGTTGCTATAACTGCTAGAATACACACATGAGCCTGCTTAGAGGTAAGAAATGACTTTATCGCAATTGGGTTAGAATGAACATGTGTAGGGATCCTTAGAGGATTAAATTAGGATTATTTTGGGATGTTTATTAAATTATAATTTTTTCTTTATGATTATAAACATGATATTGTTGTATTTGACGAACAAATTGATGTCCTGATGCGAATTGGTTGATAAATAGAGTGCTCTTGGTGTTTTCATGTTTTTTTTTACCTATTGTCATACCCTAATTTCGTCCGGAGACCATCCGTTGTTGGGATGCGACCCTCGTTTGACCACTTCGAGGTACTTGGCACCCATCGTTAGGCAATTCGTGAAGTTCCGTGACATGCCAGAAGTCAAAAGAAAGCATTGTAGCACAATCCGTGAAGTTTCGTGACATGCCAGAAATTAAAAGGAAGTGTTAGTGCGCAATCCGTAAAGTTCTGTAACATTCCGGAAGGAAAAAAAGGGATGATTACGTAATCTGTAAGGTTTAATAACATTACGGAAAGAAAACAAGCATCGTTACGAAATTCGTAAAGTTTCGTAACGTTACGGAAAAAGAATCACCAAAAAAGAGCAAGGGGGTGTATTTAGTAAAAATGGGGGTGCAAATAGCAATCAGGCCCACTTGGGCAGAATATTCCTCCAGAAGGCGGTTGCTTCTGGAGGAAGCAACCTAGCTCGCCTGGGCGAGCTGGGTGGCAAGTTTCTCCCCTATTTTCCTATAAATAGGGGGAGAAGTGAAGTGGAAAAATGTTCAGCTCTCCTGGTAATTCGAGATCACTTGAAATTAGTGAAAAAAATTGTTTCTGTGAAAATCCAAGTCGAGGCGCTTCCGTAACGTTTCCGTGGGTGATTTCGCGAAGATTTTCAACCGTTCTTCATTCGTTCTTCGTCGTTCTTCGGTCTTCAACCGGTAAGTTCCCGAAATCAAACTTTTCAATTCATTCTATGTACCCTTAGTGGTCCTCATTTGTTTCACGTGCTTTTATTTTCATTTCATTTACTTTCCGTACCCCCTTTTGACGTGCTCTAGTAATTTACTTAAGTCATTTTCTCGCCTAATCAAAAATAAAATAAATTTCCACCGATCATTTGAATTGTAACATCCGTTAATTTCTGTTAAAATAAAATCCGACCGTTCGGTCATGTCGTAACCACGTTGGAAACCAAAAAAAGTAAAATAATAATATAATAATAAAAAATATCTTTTAGTAAAATAAATAAAAAAAAATCAATCGGACGTTTTTCTTTGGGATTTCTCTTTCTTAATTGAATCAACTAATAACCAAAGTGAAACTAAGGCTAAAATCAATTCATAAACCAAACTTTTTGTCTTCGCCTAAAAAACGCCATTTTCAAAGGTCCAACGCCTTGAAATGGTCTTTTCCGCTTTTATTGGTTAAGTGTAGATTTCTAAAAGGCCTAAAATCAATATGTAACTTTGTTACCTCTTTCAAAAATGAAGAAATCATTAATGGTCCAACGCCTTAATGTTTTCTCACTTTTCAAAAGAATCGAAAGATGGTCTAATGGTCCAACGCCTTAAAATGACCTTTCGTTCAATAAAAACATATCTTGCAAAAAAGGATAAAAAATAACATAACCAAAACGCTTTGTTAACAAAAGAACTACGTAGGTCTGATTTTTTCATCACAATTGAGGAATACGTAGGAGCAAAGGGAAACGCCCTTGTCGACCACAAAAAGATAAAAATATAAAAAAGCATAAAAAAGACATAAGAACGTAAAAAGGGAAGATAACATAAATTGATGTCATATTTGCACATTTGATTAAAGGCTGCCGTCTCTTGTGACGGACGCGTGGGGTGCTAATACCTTCCCGGTGCGTAAATACAACTCCCGAACCTTTCACTTAAAGTTCGTAGATCACGTCTTTTCCGATTTTTCTGACGTTTTCCTCAAATAAACGTTGGTGGCGACTCCGCGCGTATTCCTTTCTTGGAACATGCACCCGCGAGTCACGCGTCGCCCTCCCGCCGAAGGGTAGGTTGCGACAGTTGGCGACTCCACTAGGGACTGTTTTTAGAGAGTTAGGCCATTTAATCTTGTGCAAATGTTTTACCATGACTTTCTCCTTTGTTGGCTTCCCTTTATTTTTCTTATGTTCTTGTGTATATAACTCTTTGATGCTTTTAGCGCATTTTTAAATGTACGCATGAGGTAAATATTTATTCACTTGATGCACACAAACACCAACACTATTTGCACACACGGTGAGTTGAAAAAGGGCCCTATACCCGGGTTCGTGGGAACATAAGGAGTGGAGGTGAATATGTGATCATGCTAGGTCTCCGACTTGCTTGATTACAGTGAACCCTCATCTAGAGTTTTTCTCTTTGATAACATATTGTTGCTAGTAGTCCCTATTGCTGCAATATGTTCTTCGAAGAGGATGATACCTCTAGAGACCATCAAGAGAGATATGACCACCTTGGGGATTATCACTAAAAACTTTTTTAGCTCTCTCCCATATAGGTCCCTTTGAATAGGGGCACGAAGCGAACGCACTGCGTGCCATTTTTTCACACTGCCATGCATAAGTGTCATGTACCCTTTTGCTTATATTTTGTGAATATTGTCATACAGTACACTCCCGTATTGTGCCTTTCGCATATGCATCACGCACGGGTTCTGTCTTGATCTCCTCTCTTTTGCAAACCAATGGAGGGTCCGTGTCACCTACTTAAATACATACGTCGGGCACTGTGCTACCCCAAGACGTTGTATCTAAGATGGAGACAATTTCCCGGGTTCCCGTATTCATAAATGGCATCTGTGTCATGTGCATTCCTTCATGCATTCATCCATTCCACCTATGATAGATGTCGGAGTTTTGATTCACACCGGGTTCTTGTTTCACTTTAGTAAACATGGGGACAAATCAAACTGGCAAAAGGTTTTATCAAGTCAAGATTAAGGGCCTAGATATCACCAGCATTAAGGAGTTGGGGCGGTTGATGGGACCTCTCGAAATGCAAGCCTTCCGCAAGGCGTACGGAAAGATCTTAGATTTGACCATAGCAGAGATATCCACAGAAGCCATTGCATCACTCACCCAATACTATGACCAGCCCTTGAGATGCTTCACATTTGGAGACTTCCAATTAGTACTGACCGTTGAAGAATTTGAGGAGATTCTAGGATGTCCTCTTGGGGAAAGGAAACCGTATCTTTTCTCCGGGTTTCTTCCCTCCTTGAGCAAAATTGCAGTTGTGGTCAGGGATTCGGCGAGAGGATTGGACCGCATAAAGCAAACTCGAAACGGCATAGTGGGCCTACCACGGAAGTACTTAGAAGGCAAGGCGAGGGATATGGCGAATCAAGAGGAGTGGGTCCCGTTTATGGATGTATTAGCATTGCTAATCTTTGGGGTTGTCCTCTTTCCAAACGTGGATGGTTTGGTGGACTTAGCCGCAATTGATGCTTTCCTTGCATATCACCATAGCAAAGAGAGCCTGGTGGTAGCTGTCTTGGTGGACTTATTTGACACATTTAACCGAAGGTGTGAAAAGAGTAGTGCACGGATCATCTGTTGTTTACCCGCTCTTTGTGTATGGTTGGTTTCACACTTATTCCAACATGACATAAGGCATCCATGTCCGCTCCGAAGCCATCGCTCGTGTGTCGGAAAAAGAAGAGTAGATTGGGACCAACACTTGGTTGGGATAGGAGGCAGAACAGTCAACTGGTTTCCACGATGGAAAGAAGGAAAGGAGGGAGTTCTCTTCTCATGTGGGGGCTACCCAAACATCCCGTTGATAGGAACGAGGGGTTGCATTAACTACAATCCCGTACTTGCTATAAGACAGTTAGGGTACCCCATGAGGGGAGCACCGACGGAAGAAAGCCTGTCTCCTTTCCTTGTGAGAGATTTTGGCGCGCAAAATTTCAAGGTTATACAAAGAGTCCATAAGGCGTGGGAAAGCCCGTTAAGGAAAGATAAAGAACTTAGGGGCATTCGTAATGGCATCATTGGTGGTTATCATGAATGGCTGAAAGTTCATACACGAGGTTTAGATTGGCTCTCCAAGTTAAAGATTATCAACGAAGAGAACTTCGAAGCTCCAGAAGAGGATGAAGAAGTCCGAGCTCTGAAAACTGAACTAGGAAAAGCGAGACTTGCCAAAGAAAAATTCAAGTTGGTCGCTATAGACGTCCGGAAAGAGTGTGTCGGGTTACGAGAAGAAAATGCAGCTACCGCAAAAGCCCTTGAACAAGAAACCAAGAGGGCTCACAAGGAAGAGCATGGCCGTGACAAATTCCGTGGAGCGTTGTGGGGTAACAACAGTGAGCTCAAGCTTCGAAGGGAAGAGAGAGACCGATCACGAGCACATAGCATGGTTTTAAAAGAAGATTTAGCCGTTTGCTCAAGGTCCAAAAGAAACTTATCTTAGAGTTTATGCGAGACAGAGACCAACATGTTAGCTATCATCACCACTGCCCACGAGCATAGGGTGGCAGACGAGTATGCCCAAGTGTACGCGGAAAAGGAGGCTAGAGGAAGGGTGATCGACTCGTTACACCAAGAGGTAACCATGTGGATGGACCGATTTGCTCTTACCTTGAACGGGAGTCAAGAACTTCCCCGATTGCTAGCCGAGGCCAAAGCAATGGCAGACACCTACTCCGCCCCCGAGTAGATCCACAGACTTCTCGATTATTGTCAGCATATGATAGATTTAATGGCCCATATAATTAGGAACCGCTAGGGAACTTGTATTGTCACTCAGATCTTGACTAGTTATAAACTTTTTGAATAAAATGAGTTCATCCCATGTTTTTACTCCAAAAGTCAATGCGAATCAAATCACCCTTGCATTCTATCCCTAGCATGCATTCATAATTTTTACCTACTCCTCACGTTTGGTTTTTCTAGGAAAAACACCATAACTAAACGTGCCACAAGGCATCCCTATCGCACCAAATCCAAATCTAGAATGATGGGTGACCAAGAGGAGACACAGGAACAGATGAAAGCCGACATGTCGGCTTTGAAAGAACAAATGGCTTCTATGATGGAGGCCATGCTAGGAATGAGGCAACTCATGGAGAAAAACGTGGCCATCGCTGCCGCTGTCAGTTCGGCTACCGAAGCAAACCCAACTCTCCTAGCTATTGCGCACCATCCTCCCCCAAATACGGTAGGACGAGGAAGGAACACACTGGGGCACAACAGCAACCCCCATTTGGGATACAACCGAGCGGCTTACCCTTATGGATTGCCGCCTAATTACGCGCCGCCAGTCATGTAAGATGATGTGGGTCATATCTCTTCTCCCATCCTTGAAGGGGAGCCTCCTCGACAGCCCGACGAGGTCTACGAAGATCATCAAGAGTATGCCCAAAGGGATGTCGAGTTCTACCCCCCGATCCACATCGAGGGGCCGGCACCCAGCACTTTGCCTCAACCCAACCTCACAGCACAACCAATAATCTTGTCCACAGAAGGACCACCCCCGGCGACCGAAGAAAGAAGGAAACTCGATCTCCTCGAGGAGAGATTGAGGGCTGTTGAAGGCTTTAGTGACTATCCATTCACGGACATGACGGATCTTTGCTTGGTACCGGATGTTGTTATCCCCCCAAAATTCAAAGTGCTGGACTTCGACAAGTATAAAGGGACAACTTGTCCTAAGAACCATCTCAAGATGTATTGTCGCAAGATGGGCGCGCACTCTACGAATGAGAAGCTATTAATACACTTTTTCCAAGATAGCTTGGTCGAGGCCGCGGTTGTTTGGTACACTAATCTGGAAGCTTCCCGCATCCGTACTTGGAAAGACCTGATTACTGCTTTCCTAAGGCAATATCAGTATAATTCCGATATGGCTCCCGATTGCAGTCAGCTACAGAATATGTTCAAGAAGGAAGGTGAGACCTTTAAAGAATACGCACAGCGATGGAGAGACCTGGCAGCACAAGTGGCCCCTCCCATGGTCGAAAGGGAGATGATCACCATGATGGTAGACACCTTGCCAGTGTTTTACTATGAGAAGTTGGTAGGCTACATGCCGTCCAGCTTCACGGACCTAGTATTCGTCGGGGAAAGAATCGAAGTAGGGTTGAAAAGAGGGAAGTTCGATTACGTTTCCTCCACAAGTGCCAATGCTAAAAGAATCGGAGCAACTAGGGCAAAAAGGAAGGAGGGAGATGCCCACGCCGTCACTTCGGCGCCCGCATGGGTCAAACCCCCGCAGACATCTCATGGTACACATCAGTACGCGCAACATCATCCGAGCTTCTCAGCTCACGTCGGGAACTCCTCTAATTCAGCACTTGTGCAGCCTAAGGCACCCGTCCAGAGGGATGCCCCCAAAGTTCCAACTCCAACCACGACTCGCCCGGCCGGCAATTCCAACGCAATGAGGAACTTTCCCCCGAGGCCAATTCCAGAATTCACCCCACTCCCAATGACGTATGAAGATCTCTTGTTGTCCCTCATCGCCAACCAACTGGCCGTAATAACTCCCGGGAAGATCTTCCAACCCCCTTTCCCAAAGTGGTATGATCCTAACGCAACTTGCACGTACCATGGGAATACCCCAGGGCATTCCATCGAAAAATGCTTGGCCCTTAAATACAAGGTCCTACATTTGATAGATGCTGGATGGCTGACATTTCAAGAGGATCGGCCCAACGTGAAAACCAACCCGCTCACCAATCATGGAGGGGGAGCGGTTAATGCCATTGAGTCAGATAGGCCGCGTAGGTCTAAACCTTTAAAGGACATGGCAACCCCTAGGAGCTTTATCTTTGAGGCCCTACAAAAGGGAGGTGTGATTCCCCACGGTGGGCATAAAGACGATTCTTGTTTGTTGCATCCCGACGAGCTACATAGCATTGAAACATGTTTGGCAGTAGGGGAATTGTTGCAGCGAATGATAGATCAAGGCCGACTGGAAGTCGGTGATGAGGGGAGGGAAGAGCAGCATATATGTATGAAGTCCGTGGATGAGAGAAGTTTTGGAAGGCCTAAACCTTTGGTGATATATTTCACCAAGGGCACAGCTTCGCAAAAACCCTGACACCCCTCAGCAGCTAAACCTGTCCCTTTCCCTTACCAAAACAGCCACGCGGTCCCATGGAGGTACACACCTCCGAACAAAAAGGAAGAAGAAGCCACCGACATCAGTTCGTTGTCGGCCAAGGTAACCAATATCACGGGGCTGAGCGGTGTGACCCACAGCGGTCGCATGTTTGCGCCCCCCGACCTACCAATTCAGCCCATGAACGTCAAGGGGAAGGCAAAGGTAGTGGAAGAACAAGATGATAAAACGCCCCTCACTCCGAATGAGGATATTGCGGTTAAAGGTCTTCCGGAGAGAAGGGATGGTTATGGCAAGAAAGAGGTGTCGCTAGAGGAAGCCAGCGAGTTTCTCCGCATAATTCAGTAGAGCGAGTTCAAGGTTATTGAGCAGCTCAACAAAACCCCGGCCAGGGTCTCGCTGTTGGAATTACTCATGAGCTCGGAGCCTCATCGGGCTTTGCTAGTAAAGGTTTTGAACGAAGCCCATGTGGCCCAAGATATCTCTGTAGAAGGCTTTGGAGGGCTCGTCAATAATATCACCGCCAACAACTATCTCGCCTTCGTCGAAGAAGAAATCCCTGCCGAGGGAAGAGGGCATAACAAGGCTTTGCATGTATCAGTCAAGTGTATGGACCACGTTGTAGCCAAGGTGCTCATCAATAATGGTTCCAGCTTAAACGTGATGCCCAAAAGCACTTTGGATAAATTACCGTTTAATGCTTCCCATCTAAAGCCAAGTTCCATGGTAGTTCGTGCCTTCGATGGCACCCGCCGAGAGGTTAGGGGAGAGATCGACCTCCCGGTACAGATAGGCCCTCACACTTGTCAGGTTACCTTTCAAATAATGGATATTAACCCCCCTTACAGCTGCCTGTTGGGATGCCCGTGGATCCATTTGGTGGGAGTCGTTCCCTCTACACTCCACCAGAAATTGAAGTTCGTAGTGGAAGGGCATTTGGTTATCGTATCGGGCGAGCAAGACATCTTGGTGAGTTGCCCATCCTCTATGCCATATGTGGAGGCCGCGGAGGAGTCATTAGAAACCGCTTTCCAGTCTTTCGAGGTGGTAAGCATTTCCTCCGTGTATTCCTTCTCTGGGCAACCTTGCCTGTCAGATACGGCGGTAATGGTGGCCCGGGTAATGTTGGGGAATGGTTATGAGCCCGGAATGGGTTTAGGCAAGGACAACGGCGGCATAACTAGCCTGATAAGCGCCAAAGGAAATCGTGGGAAGTTTGGGTTAGGCTATAAACCCACAGAGGCAGATATAAGGAAAAGCATTGCGGGAAGGAAAAGCGGAAGTCAAGGCTCGCGATTAAGACAAGAAGACGAAGGAGGCCCGCTCTGCCACATAAGTAGGAGCTATATAAGCGCGGGTCTAGGGGACGAAGGCTAACTCATTGCAATATGCGAAGAGGATGCTCCGAGTGGGTCAGATTTGGTACGACCATGCCCTCCTGATTTCCGACTAGGAAATTGGCGAGTGGAGGAGCGCCCGGACATTTACGCGACAAGCATAATGTAAACCTTTTATGGCTTTAAAAGCTCTACAGTTGGGCCTAGGCTTTAGAGTTTTCTTTTGTTAAGGCTTTGTGTCTTTTGTTCCTGAATTTATAATACAAAGATCTTTCTTCATCCGTTCCTACGTCTCTACCCATTCTCATCCATTTGCATGTTTATTTCTTTACATTTAAAACGCCAGATCTGACGACGAGTCCCTCGAAGGTACTAATACCTGGGACCCACCCATCGATTTCGAGCAAGAAACGAATCAAACAGAAGATGAAGAGAACGAGGATGTGGGACTTCCCCCGGAGTTGGAAAGGATAGTCGCCCATGAGGACCAAGAAATGGTGCCTTATCAAGAAGAGACAGAACTAGTAGACTTGGGAACTGGCAGTGGAAAAAGGGAAGTAAAGATAGGCACGGGTATGACCGCACCCATCCGTGAAGAATTAACAGCCCTGCTAAGAGACTACCAAGACATCTTTGCTTGGTCGTACCAAGATATGCCCGGTTTGAGTTCTGACATTGTACAGCACCGATTACCCCTAAATCCCGAGTGTCCCCCGGTAAAACAGAAACTGAGAAGGATGAAGCCCGAGACATCCTTGAAGATAAAAGAAGAGGTAAAGAAACAATTTGATGTTGGGTTTTTGGCTATCGCTCGGTACCCAGAATGGGTTGCCAACATTGTACCAGTCCCTAAGAAGGATGGGAAGGTGCGAATGTGTGTGGATTATCGAGACCTGAATCGAGCCAGTCCCAAAGACAACTTTCCTTTGCCGCACATCGATATCCTTGTGGATAATACGGCCAATTTCGCTTTATTTTCCTTCATGGATGGGTTCTCCGGTTACAATCAGATAAAGATGGCGCCAGAGGATATGGAAAAGACTACCTTCGTCACCCTATGGGGGACGTTCTGTTACAGGGTGATGTCCTTTGGACTCAAGAATGCCGGGGCAACTTATCAACGGACTATGGTAGCTTTGTTCCACGATATGATGCACCAAGAGATCGAGGTCTATGTGGACGACATAATTGCTAAATCTAAGTCCGAGGAGGAACACCTTGTCAACCTGCGAAAGTTGTTTGAAAGGCTTAGGAAGTATCAATTGAGGTTGAACCCCGCTAAGTGCACTTTTGGGGTCAAATCAGGGAAATTGCTAGGTTTCGTCGTAAGCCAGAAAGGGATTGAGGTGGACCCCGAAAAGGTGAAGGCCATCCTTGAAATGCCAGAACCCCGTACCGAGAGGCAAGTCCGAGGTTTCCTGGGACGTTTTGAATTATATTGCCAGATTCATATCACAGCTCACTGCTATTTGTGAGCCGTTGCTCAAACTCTTACGCAAAAACCAAACCGTCCGTTGGAATGAGGATTGTCAAGAGGCATTCGGGAGGATCAAAAAGTGTCTCATGAATCCTCCTGTGCTTTTGCCACCGATACCCGGAAGGCCTCTCATCTTGTATATGACAATTTTGGACGAGTCGATGGGATGTATGCTGGGGCAACATGACGAGTCCGGAAAGAAAGAGCGCGTTGTCTACTACTTGAGTAAGAAGTTCACGGCCTGTGAAATGAATTACTCCCTGGTCGAAAAAATGTGTTGTGCTTTAGTTTGGGCGTCCCATCGCCTAAGACAATACATGCTGAGCCATACCACCTGGTTGATATCCAAGATGGACCCGGATCGCCCGGTGGCAAGTCTTGCTATCCGAGTTTGATATAGTTTACGTCACCCAAAAAGGCGATAAAAGGAAGCTCATTAGCAGATTATTTGGCTCAACAGCCTCTCAACGACTATCAGCCCATGCATCCTGAATTCCCGAATGAGGACATCATGGCCTTTTTTGAGGAAAAACTAGACGAGGATCGGGACAAATGGACTATATGGTTTGATGGAGCATCATATGTTCTAGGCCATGGCATTGGAGCAGTATTGGTCTCTCCAGACAATCAATGTATACCTTTCACAGCCAGGCTGGGGTTTGACTGCACCAACAATATGGCTGAGTATGAAGCATGTGCCCTGGCCGTCCAGGCGGCAATTGACTCCAATGTCAAGCTACTCAAGGTGTATGGGGACTCAGCGTTGGTGATCCACCAGCTGAGAGGGGAATGGGAAACTAGAGACCTCAAGCTGATACCCTACAAAGCCTATATCAAGGAGTTGGCTGATTCCTTTGATGAGATCTCCTTCCATCATGTTCCCCGGGAGGAAAATCAAATGGTGGATGCGCTTGCTACTTTGGCGTCCATGTTCCAGCTAACACCGCACGGGGATCTACCATACATTGAGTTCTGGTGTCGTGGCAAACCCGCACATTGTTGCCAGGTGGAAGAAGAATGGGACGGTAAGCCTTGGTATTTCGATATCAAGCGATATGTCGAAAGCAAAGAGTACCCACCGGAGGCTTCCGACAATGATAAAAGGACATTGAGGAGATTGGCGGCCGGTTTCTTCATGAGCAGGAGCATACTATATAAAAGAAACCACGACATGACTCTCCTGCGATGCATGGATGCCAAAGAGGCGAACCACATGATCGAGGAAGTCCACGAGGGTTCGTTTGGAACGCACGCCAATGGGCATGCTATGGCCAGGAAGATCCTGAGGGCAGGTTATTACTGGCTCACCATGGAAGGTGATTGCTGCATCCATGTAAGGAAATGCCACAAGTGTCAAGCATTTGCGGACAATGTCAATGCTCCGCCACATCCACTGAATGTCATGTCCGCCCCTTGGCCTTTTTCCATGTGGGGAATAGATGTCATCGGGGCCATCGAGCCCAAGGCTTTGAACGGTCACTGCTTCATTCTCGTGGCGATAGATTATTTCACCAAGTGGGTCAAGGCGGCTTCCTACACCAATGTCACGAGGAGTGTAGTGGTCAGATTCATAAAGAGGGAGCTGATTTGTCGGTACAGACTCCCTAGGAAGATCATTACTGATAATGGCACCAACCTGAATAACAAGATGATGCAGGAAACGTGTGCGGATTTCAAAATCCAGCCTCACAACTCCACGCCCTACCGGCCAAAGATGAACGAAGCCGTGGAAGTAGCCAACAAGAATATTAAGAAAATTATTCAGAAGATGACAGTGTCATACAAAGATTGGCATGAGATGTTGCCTTTTTCCTTGCATGGATACCGAACTTCAGTGCGAACTTCTACTGGGGCAACACCGTATTCCTTGGTTTATGGAATGGAAGCGGTACTCCCATTTGAAGTAGAGATCCCTTCCCAGAGGATACTAGCAGAATCGGGCTTAGAAGAATCAGAGTGGGCTCAAACACGCTATGACCAACTCAACCTTATTGAAGGTAAGCGCTTGACGGCCATGAGTCATGGGCGCCTGTATCAACAAAGAATGAAGAATGCGTTCGACAAGAAGGTACGCTTGCGCAAGTTCCATGAGGGAGACCTTATGCTGAAAAAGATGTCCCACGCTGTTAAAGATAATCGAGGGAAGTGGGCCCCGAACTACGAAGGGACTTTCGTTGTGAAAAGGGCTTTTTCCGGAGGAGCCCTGGAGCTTACCAACATGGATGGCGAGGAGCTACCTTTACCTGTGAACTCTGATGTTGTCAAGCGATACTATGCTTAGAATCTGGGGCAATTAAGGATGTTGCTGCATGTTCTTTTATTTTTGTGTGTCTTCTTGGTTTCCCCCAGGGATTCCCGTCTACTGTATATCTCTCGTCACAGTCTTTTAAAAGAAGAGAACATGGGTTTGAGGCTTCAGTCCTCACTTTGGTTTTAAACCATGTGTTAGTTTGTAATAACCTGAGCCCTTTCGCTCAGTTCATGGGGTGCCCCAAGCGCTTAATCAAAACTGAACCTAAGAAGATTATTGCATTAAAAACATTCATGCATACGCATACGCATGCATATTTTGTGATAATAGGGGCAGGATCCTCTTAGGCAACGGTCAGAGGTCGAGACAAGGTTAAAGGCAGAAACCAATCAAGGTAAGACTACAACGCGGTCACGATTTGCCATGCATTGTTGTTTCCTACTTTCAGGAGCTTAGGGATGAGCGCAAGGAGAGGCTAGGGTCACGACCCATAGGTCGTCATCCTTTGCCTAGCCCGGGACAAATGGAAAGTGCCACTACAAAGCAGCCTAGTATCCTTTAAAAATTCACAGTAATTATTACTGTTGTCTGTTTAAAATAAATAGTGGATGCCTAATCTACCTTGAGTGGGTTCGAATAAGCGAACGCCGACCCGTAGAGGGCCATGCTTATGTTTCCCCTAAAAAAAATGGCAGGTTAGCTCGCCTGGGCGAGCAACCCCTGCATGAAAATGTTTAAAAAGGGGGGAGGGGGAAGTTTTCTTCCACCCAAAAACTTCCCCCCTTCATTCAAAAGCAAGAGCCACGGTTTTCACGAGTCTGCAGCCCTAGTATCACCATTTTTCGCGTTTTTTGATTCCGTTTTGTGCTACTATTCATCTCCAACAAGTAAGTATCTCATCCTTGAGCTTTCTAGCTTTCCATTGACGTATTTTGGTGCTCTAAATTGCATGTATTGGCTCAAAAACGTGAGGGATTTATCCTCAAATTGTTGCTTGTTTTTGTTGGATTGAAGGGTTGTAAGGGATGGCCTTAGGCCTATGTTGCATTCTGGAGTAATGGGGCATGCCACATTGCCCCCATTCTCTTGCTATTCATGCCAAAACGTGCGCCCACCAAGTGCTCGGTGAAATGCCTCAATGACATATGGGCATGGTTTTGTAAGCTTGGGATTGTGGGACTGTTTTATATATATAGGGACAGCATAAAGGATTTAAAATGAGTGCCCGAATGCAATTCTAGGCCTAGGAACCCAAGCTTTTAATTTCAATGCAAGGAAGCATGACTTATGCCTAGGAATCAAAATGTTGGTTTTGAATGTAAAAAGGCATGAATATTAGGACATGTTTGAGAGGTTTTTATTAGAATTTAAATTTGGCTGCCCCATGAGGAATACCTTGCACCTAGGTAGCATGGAAAATACCTTTCAACGGTATGTATATATGTGAATATATATGGCATAAAAATACGCTGCAAAGTGTGTGAATATATGGCATAAAAATACCTTGCAAAGTGTGAATGTATAGCAAATAATGCATTTCAAAAATCTGTATATGTAGGATAGGTAGCGTTAAAATGCCTTTCAAAATATGTATATTTGTGGATAGTTAGCATAAGGAGCCTTTCAAAAAGTGTACCCATGTCAAAAGTGGCATGGGAATGCTTCCCAAATGAATGTATGATGTGGAATTGCCTTTCAAGTGTAGATAAATGGCATGAAAGTTCCTTCTCAAAAAATGCAAGTGTGTGCATGACATGAGTTTGGCTCTCCAATGTGCATATATAAACAAATATGAAACAACAAAATGTATATGTTAATAAAGTACTCCAAATGTGCGTAGGTAGTTTGTTGTAGCAAAATACTTAGGATATGAACATGTGTAATTTTGACACAATACCTTGAGCATGCGTATATGTATTCTTTTCAAAAAAATATATATGTGTGGTAACTAGAATGTTTTGAATATCCTTGTATGTTGATATAAATAGTAGGATATTTTACGCATATGCACGTTCATAAATGTTTTACATTAAGGAAATATGTGCACAAGTTTGTTCTAAATCGGAAAGATTAGCATGCCGTTTTTGCTTTAAAATAAGCGTTTTCTTGTAAACTAACTTTCCAAATGTTTGTCCTCATAGGAAATGACTCCGAGAAAGCTTTCCGTAAAGAGATCTAGGAAGGACGCCGCGGCTGAAGGGACTAGTGCCGCTCCCGAGTTCGACAGCCATCGTTTCAAGAGCGCTGAGCACCAATAGCGTTTCGAGGCCATCAAGGGATGGTCATTCCACCGAGAGAGGTGCGTCCAGCTTAGGGACGATGAGTACACAGATTTCCACGAAGAGATAGCTCGCCGGCGTTGGACGTCGCTGGTCACTCCCATGGCCAAGTTTGACCCAGATGTAGTCCTAGAGTTTTATACCAATGCTTGGCCCACGGAGGAGGGCGTGCGGGACATGCGGTCATGGGTAAGGGGCCAGTGGATTCCTTTTGATGTAAACGCCCTCAGCCAGTTCCTGGGAGACCCGCTAGTGTTAGAAGAGGGCCAGGAGTGCGAGTATAGCCAGAGAAGGAACCGGGCCGATGGATTTGACGAGGAGGTCATTGCCCAGCTGTTATGCATACCGGGTCAAGATTTTTCCCAGACCGCTGCCGGGAGACGGGTGTGGATCATGCGCACCAGCATGACTACCTTGACCCAAACGTGGATGATGTTGCTGCTCAGCAACATCCTGCCCAGCGATCATAACTCCGACCTTCCGCTGCCAAAGTGTCAGCTAGTGTATGCCATCCTGACACGGATGAGCATCCATGTGGCTCAGTTGATTACTGACACCATTTATTTATTTGCAGGTATGCCACCCACCAGGCACCCTCTAGACCCGGATAAGTCTAACAGGGCCCTGGGGTTTCCAGCGTTGATCACGGGCCTTTGCCAATCATTCGGGGTTCCCGTCACACCTAGTAAGGTGATCCGACTGCCGATCACCCGGGCTTTCATTGAGAAGTATTGCACTCCTAGGCAGGCGCAGGGGAATGCACCACAAGCCACAGATGCACCGCCGCCACCTCATCAGGCTGATCCCGCTGGGTCATTAGGCATGGAGCGGTATCTATAGCACTTAGGTCGCCAACAGGCGGCCAACCACCGGGGGCAGGTGCAAATACATGAGTGTCTCTACCAGCTCAGCCTCTGTCAGCAGGGCCAGGGTTTCACTGCTTTTGCATGCCCTACTCCAGATCAGTTTAGGGTTGAGGTCGCATGGCCCAGAGATTGGCCCGAGGACCAGACGGAGGAGGCACCTACAGGAGCTCCCGAAGATGCAGAGGACGCCCGCATGGATGAGGAGATGACAGACTTGCTCAGCTTCTTGGGAAGAAGCGGAGCCACGTGACCGAGGTCACCGCATTTTTTGACATTACTGTTTTTGATTAGTTTGCTATTGACGTTTTTTGGTTATTGTTTATATTGCTGTTGACATTACTATTTTCTGCTTTGTTCATATGGTTACTAACATTACTATCATTATTGTTCGTTTCTGTTAGAAGTTTTCGGCGTTATGGCTCTCAGTTATTTCGTGCGTTTCTCGTTCACCTTGTGGTTAGACGTAAGTAGGTAGTATGCGCCCTCGTCCGCACGACTTTTTCAGAGAGAAAAAGAGAAAAAAAGAAAGAAGAGAGAGGAAATGAACAAATGATAAATAACTTAAAAAAGGAAAAAAGAGGAAAAGGAAAAGAGAGCAAGTAAGGAAAGAAAAAGAAGCAAGGAAAAAAAGAAAATAATAAGAATAAAAGTGTCTAGCTAAAAAAACAACGCGCTTGTGAAAAGAGATAATTTCCAACTTTTATTTGAAGAAAAAATTCACTGATCATAACTAGTTTTTGAAAAAAATGTGTGTACACATTTGAAGGGTAAATACTGTGAAAGTTTTTCGAACGCCCAAGATAGACTCGGATGAATGTACAAAGTGATAAAAGAACATATTTTGGAAATACTGGGTTGACTTAAATAGAGGAAATGAATCCTGAGCCCTAGCATCACGTGACCATAAAAGTTTGACACTTGAGTGTCCACATAGGTGCATGCATGACTAGTTTTGCATAAAGTTTCCAAATCATCATTGTTGCATTTGTGTCATGGAAATAATGTGGGACATTCCCTTTTATCCCTGAATCAGACCAACACCCTAACATATATCATGTCCATCCGTTCTATAAGCCTTGAGCCAGAGTCCCAACTCACCATAAACCTTGCCCTCAAGAGAAAACAAGAAAAGAAAAAGAAAAAAAAGGAGAAAAAGAGAAAATTCTCGATCAAAAGAATCAGAAAAAAAGCGAAAAGGAAAATTCCCAATCAAGGAAAATGGGAGAAAGCAAAAAAGAAAGAGAGTTCTCGGTCAAAAATCGGAAGAGAAAAGAAGAAATATGCAGAAAGGTCTTAGGACTAGGCAATATCTAAACAATACAGATTTGTCACCCAGTAAACAAGGAAAGAAAGGAAACCACAACCTAAAGTGGTCATCTCCCTTTGATTGCCAACCAAAATCCTGTGTGTCAGCAACTTTTTCGCCCCACACTAAACAAAAACAGAAAAGGAAAAGGCCAAAACATTCAAAGCCAAAATTCCCACAGAAAAACAAACACACCATTTCCAAGAAAAGTCCTATTGATCCATGATCACGCATGTAGTCTTTGATTTGATAGGAAATGATTTGCAAAATCAAGTCATGACATATCTATGGTTCGGAATTAGGACGAAACACTTACCTGTGTGAGAATAATACTTTGAGTGATTTTCTTCTATTTTTGTTGAACCCAGTGTTTCCTCTAAATGGTAATTTAGAAACGAAATGCTAACATCCAAAATCTCATTTGTGGTTATGAGAAGATTTCATCAGCATACTCCCCTTCCCCGGTAGACACATTGTTTTTCATCCAAAAAGCATATATTGCTCTGATTAGTTGGAAGTTTTCTCTCTTTACTAAAGCATGTTCGCATTTTAGTGAAGAAAACACCGAGACTATTTTTAGTCTCACAAGTTATCCAGAACTACGTAGGTCTGATTTCCTCATTGAGGATACGTAGGAGCAAGAGCCTCGCTTTTGTCGGCCGCCCCACAATTTCTGTCATACTGACACTGGAGTCACGTGACATGCGGAGATACCCGAGTGGTTATCCGTTTAAACTTTCTTTTTCTATCTCTAAGACTCAAAGCATGATAGCACGCAGAGACTAGCGTCGTCTTCTGCACCCTTTGTCAATCACTACCAACAAGCCGGTTGACACGCGGAGATTTACGTCATCTTCCGCGCAAACAATTTCTGTCATACTGACACTGGAGTCATGTGACATGCGGAGATACCCGAGTGGTTATCCGTTTAAACTTTATTTTGCTATCTCTAAGACTCAAAGCATGATAGCACGCAGAGACTAACGTCGTCTTCTGCACCCTTTGTCAATCGCGGCCAACAAGCCCGTTGACACGTGGAGATTTACGTCATCTTCCGCGCAGACAATTTTTGTCATAGTGACACTGGAGTCATGTGACATGCGGAGATACCCGAGTGGTTATCCGTTTAAACTTTCTATTGCTATCTCTAAGACTCAAAGCATGATAGCACGCAAAGACTAATGTCATCTTCTGCACCCTTTGTCAATCGTGGCCAACAAGCCCGTTGACATGCGGAGATTTACGTCATCTTCCGCGCAGACAATTTCTGTCATACTGACACTGGAGTCACGTGACAAGCAGAGATACCCGAGTGGTTATCCGTTTAAACTTTATTTTGCTATCTCTAAGACTCAAAGCATGATAGCACGCAGAGACTAACGTCGTCTTCTGCACCCTTTGTCAATCGCGGCCAACAAGCCCGTTGACACGTGGAGATTTACGTCATCTTCCGCGCAGACAATTTCTGTCATACTGACACTGGAGTCACGTGACATGCGGAGATACCTGAGTGGTTATTCGTTTAAACCTTTTTGCTATCTCTAAGACTCAAAGCATGATAGCACGCAGAGACTAACGTCGTCTTCTGCACCTTTTGTCATCCAGAGGCGGCGGGCCCGATGACATACGGTTTTCCGCACCCTCGATGAGTGATAAATGTGCAGGGACAAATTCTACGCCCTTTACCATTCAGGAGTAGCGAGTTGAGTGGTAAACGCGCATAGACAGATTCTGCGCCCTTTGCCATTTAGATTTCGCAAATTGGGTGATAAACGCGCAAAGACAGATTCTTCACCCTTTATCATTCAAGCACAGCAGCCTGAGTGGGTAAACGCGCATAGATAGATTATGCGCCCTTTATCATTCAGGAACAACAAGTTGGGTGGTAAACGCGCAGAGACAGATTCTGTGCCCTTTATCATTCAGGAACAACAAGCTGAGTGGGTAAACACGCAGAGACAGATTCTGCACCCTTTATCATTCAGGAACAACAAGTTGGGTGGTAAACGCGCAGAGACAGATTTTGTGCCCTTTATCATTCAAGAACAACAAGCTGAGTGGGTAAACGCGCAGAGACAGATTCTGCGCCCTTTATCATTCAGGAATAGCAAGCTGAGTGGGTAAACGCGTAGAGACAGATTTTGCACCCTTTATCATTCAGGAACAACAAGCTGAGTGGGTAAACACGCAGAGATAGATTCTACGCCCTTTATCATTCAGGAACAACAAGCTGAGTGGATAAACGCGCAGAGACGAATTCTGTGCCCTTTATCATTCAGAAACAGCAAGTTGGGTGGTAAACGCGTAGACACAAATTTTGTGCCCTTTGTCATTCAAGAACAGCAAGTTGAGAGGTGGGCGGAGACAAATTATGGTCATTCCGCACACCTTTCCGCCATCCAGAAACGATCGTGTCTGGTGGCACGTAGAGACAAATTATGGTCATTCTGTGTCTCGCCGCCCAGGCTCGATTGTGTCCAACAAAATGCAGAGACAAATTATGGTCATTCTGCGTCTTGTATCAACCAAGAGGAACAAATTCGACAGTATCAGGATGATGTGTTGGTACTGATCATTTTCAAATTTTTGCAGGTTCTGCTGGCAGGAAGGTTCACTGGCCGAATGGTGTTTCAATCGAACGAAATTAGTGTCTTATCTTTACTTCCCTTTTATCTCCAATAAAAGACAAGTAAAGAGGGGCAATTTTCATACCCTAATTTCGTCCGGAGACTATCCGTTGTTGGGATGCAACCCTCGTTTGACCACTTCGAGGTACTTGGCACCCATCGTTAGGCAATTCGTGAAGTTCCGTGACATGCTGGAAGTCAAAAGAAAGCATTGTAGCACAATCCGTGAAGTTCCGTGACATGCCGGAAATTAAAAGGAAGTGTCAGTGCGCAATCCGTAAAGTTCCGTAACGTTCCGGAAGGCAAAAAAGGGATGATTACGTAATCCATAAGGTTTCGTAACATTACGGAAAGAAAACAAGCATCATTACGAAATTCGTAAAGTTTCGTAACGTTACGGAAAAAGAATCACCAAAAAAGAGCAAGGGGTGTATTTAGTAAAAATGGGGGTGCAAATAGCAATCAGGCCCACTTGGGCCTTCCAGAATATTCCTCCAGAAGGCGGTTGCTTCTGGAGGAAGCAACCTAGCTCGCCTGGGCGAGCTGGGTGGCAAGCTTCTCCCCTATTTTCCTATAAATAGGGGGAGAAGTGAAGGGGAAAAATGTTCAGCCCTCCTGGTAATTCGAGATCACTTGAAATTAGTGAAAAAAATTGTTTCCGTGAAGGAAATCCAAGCCGAGGCACTTCCGTAACGTTTCCGTGGGTGATTTCACGAAGATTTTCAACCGTTCTTCATTCGTTCTTCGTCGTTCTTCGGTCTTCAACCGGTAAGTTCCCGAAATCAAACTTTTTAATTCATTCTATGTACCCTTAGTGGTCCTCATTTGTTTCACATGCTTTATTTTCATTTCATTTACTTTCCATACCCCCTTTTGACATGCTTTAGTCATTTACTTAAGTCATTTTCTTGCTTAATCAAAAATAAAATAAATTTCCACCGATCATTTGAATTGTAACATCCGTTAATTTTTGTTAAAATGAAATCCGACCGTTCGGTCATGCCGTAACCACGTTGGAAACCAAAAAAATTAAAATAATAATATAATAATCAAAAATATCTTTTAGTAAAATAAATCAAAAAAAATAATCAATCGGACGTTTTTCTTTGGGATTTCTCTTTCTTAATTGAATCAACTAATAACCAAAGTGAAACTAAGGCTAAAATCAATTCATAAACCAAACTTTTTGTCATCGCCTAAAAAAAGCCATTTTCAAAGGTCCAACGCCTTGAAATGGTCTTTTCCGCTTTTATTGGTTAAGTGTAGATTTCTAAAAAGCCTAAAATCAATATGTAAATTTGTTACCTCTTTCAAAAATGAAGAAATCATTAATGGTCCAACGCCTTAATGTTTTCTCACTTTTCAAAAGAATCGAAAGATGGTCTAATGGTCCAATGCCTTAAAATGACCTTTCGTTCAATAAAAACATATCTTGCAAAAAAGGATAAAAATAACATAACCAAAACGCTTTGTTCACAAAAGAACTACGTAGGTCTGATTTTCTCATCACAATTGAGGAATACGTAGGAGCAAAGGGAAACGCCCTTGTAGACCACAAAAAGATAAAAATATAAAAAAGCATAAAAAAGACATAAGAACGTAAAAAGGGAAGATAACATAAATTGAAGTCATATTTGCACATTTGATTAAAGGTTGTCGTCTCTTGTGACAGACGCGTGGGGTGCTAATACCTTTCCCGTGTGTAAATACAACTCCCGAACCTTTCACTTAAAGTTCGTAGATCACGTCTTTTCCGGTTTTTCCGACGTTTTCCTCAAATAAACGTTGGTGGCGACTCCGCGCGTATTCCTTTCTTGGAACACGCACCCGCGAGTCACGCGTCGCCCTCCCGCCGAAGGGTACGTTGTGACACCTATGACTTTGATTCCTTGATTTTGATATGATTATGTGAAATTGTTTGAGGGGTTTTACTCCCCATGTTGTGAGAAACATTTTTGTATAAATTTTTTGTATTTCGGATAAGATTTACTAGGTGAGCATGATAAATCATAATATTGAAATCATGAAATTATGATTAAAATTGTGTGTAAATGATAAATTGAATATGTGATGAATTATGGGATAACAATTTTCTTTGAGATTATAATATTGTTATTGAGATTGAGTATAAGTATAAAGTTGAACATGTGTTAATTTGTGAGATACACGTAAACATGTGATGGTGGATTGTGACATTATGAGATGTTAAATTGTGGACTTGAGATTTGATTGAATAAGTGTGTGGTTAACACTTGATGTGACACTGTGAATTATACAATAACCCGACTGGTGTTTACCTTGAGAAAAGTGTTTATGCTCAGTGTTAAAGGAAAAGTGTAGGATTCCTAGCCTGAATCGGACCTCCGAGTGAAAAGTTATGACCATTTGAATTTCTCTAGAGCTTTCGTTGTTCATTTTCGAGCGTCTCGACATATCATCGGCATCAATCATACACCCAAGTCCAAAGTTACGACCGTTTGAATTTGGGGAAAGCTTTCGGGTTCAATTTCCATTGTCACGATATATTATGGGCTGAATCAGACCTCCGAGTGAAAAGTTATGACCATTTGAATTTCTCTAGAGCTTTCGTTGTTCTTTTTCAAGTGTCTCAATATAGATTTGCCCATTTTTATATACTTTTTTAGGTTTCTTAAGCCATTAAAGGGTTAATTAGGTTTAATTTCTAGAGGGAATTAGATCCTAGTGGGATGGATGTTTAGAGGAAAGGTCAACCTATAAATAGAGAGAACTTTGTACATTTGAGCAAGTTGAATTGAAATGTGAAGTGAAACAATTGCTCATCAGAAGTGGGGGTTTAATAGTGACACAAAAATTGATCAAGCTATTTTTCATACAAGCACACTATGCTTCTAATTTTCATCTTAAGCTTCTTGCTTGGAAATAAGAAGACTTATGTGAGTAATACCTTTCCTTCAAAAGTACTTGGATAAAAGAATATTTTACGGTAAAACATTCCAAATAATCTTGTAGTTTACTACTATAAAACCTACCCTCAAAATCTTATATTTTGTTATACTACAAGTTTTGGGTTACTCTTTTCTTGCTTAGAGTAAGAGCTACGAAAACCTTATACTAAAATATCAGAGCTATAATTTTCGAAAACAAAGTTTTTCAAAAACAAATTTTAAGTACACAACTACATAAGTAAAGAAGAAGCAATAAAGAAAGGAACAATCACACCAAGAAATTATACATGGTTCACCCTAACATGGGCTACATCCACTACCTGCACCTATAGACTTTCTCCACAAAGACCAAGCACCCTACAATGATATTCTTTTTTTTTTTTCGAAGCCCCATAAGCTCCTAACACTAGTATTCTTTAAGCCTCTACAGGCTCCATGAATATTACTTTTGAAAAGCCTCTATAGGCTTCATAGAGTATTCTTTTGCAAAACCTCTCCAAGCTTCCTCCAAGTATTCTTTCTCAAAGCCTCTTTAGGCTTCCCTCCAAGTATTCTTTCTCAAAGCCTCTTTAGGCTTCCCTCCAAGTATTCTTTCTTAAGGCCTCTTCAAGCTTCCTCTCAAGTATTCTTTAAGCCTCCATAGGCTTTACCCAAGTATTATATTAAAAAGATTCTCCAAGCTTCTCATCCTTAGTAACAGCTACTACTGGACACACACAACTACATATTGTGTTCCCTCTCTGAATTTCGGAAGTAATAGTCCCTTGACTACTCTTCTAATTTCTTTCCCTCTAATCCTAAGGGATAGACTCTACACTTTTTGGGATATCTTTTACTTAGGCTCCATTGATGAATTTATTTACATGCACTCTTTTAGATTTGAATCTACTAACTCCACCTAGAGCGTTTTGGCTATAGAAGTTCCTTCTAATAAGGGGTTAATTATCTCACTTGACATTACCCTCACTTTTTGGCACTTATTCCTTGCAATTTTCTCCTTCAAATTTGAACAATTTATAGAGTGATATGGAGCTAGTCGTTGTTGTGACCATTGGACGATGAATTCAACATTCAAATGTTGCATGAGTTATCTACGTTCATATAGGTAATCATTTTGCACACACTCAAAATGTATCTCCTACAACTCATTGAGTTGTTTTCATCTCTGCTCTTATCCATTGTTGCCAACTTGCAATCGTTGAATTTGAAATAAATCCATTGAAGGATCCATTGAAAAATATTCATTAAGTGTTAGCTATTGCACTTAGTGGAAGTATTTTGAAGAATGTTTTTGCAACATTTCTATTGTAGACGAAATGATACAATCTTCACTCTACTTTGTTTCTTGTTCTTCGACTAGGACAATGTTCTTATTGAGGCCGTACCCAAATCAAATAAACATTAAAAATGCAGTATCTAGGAAGTGATCCTAGGTCGTCTCCCAACGAGCAATGGTCAACCAAACTTTCATAACAGATAGTATGAAAATAGTAACGAATTGGGGGGGGGGGTTGTTTGCTTTTGTAAATTAAATAGCGAATAGATGTGAATTAGAAAATATCAGAATTAAAACACGTTGCTTCCCCTTGATTCACAAGCAAGTCTCTTATCCTAGGTTACGAGAGTTTATCCTTTATAAGTTCAACCACTTAATCCAACCCTAAATTAAATTACTAAGCGAAACTTAACATAAGGCATTCATTATGTGATTAAGCAACACACACCAATTAATCATGAACGATCATTAAGCATTAACATAAATTAAGCGCAGAGATAATTAATCAAGCACTAAGCATGCATGAATTAATAGCAACAAATACAAAGTAATTGGTGAAGAGGAAAAACAGATCAGAATTTAATAGTAATAATAGAACCTCAAATAGAGTTGTGCTTGATCCTCAAGAGAAAACAACGCTGGAGACTTAGCCATCCATTAATCAATAGAAAACGAAATTTTAGTAGAAACGAAGAAAACTAGAATTATTCTCCAAAACAAAAAAGAAACTAAAACGAATTGAGAGTAGCACTCTAAAACTAAAACGAAAAAGAGAGAGAAGAAAAGAAAGCCTAAACAAGAACCTTGGTGCTGTTATATAGTTTTCAGCCCCAAAGCTTAAAAATCTGTTTTAAATCTAAGCCCATAAATAAAATAAAATCTAGATAAGATAAGATAAGATAAGATCTAGATGAAATAATATCTAGATGAGATCAAATCTAAATAATATCTAGATAAGATAACATTTGGTAGAATAAAATAGTTTGCTCTCTTAAGGTTCAAGCCCAATTCTGGATTCAAGCCCAAGCCCAATTCTGGATTCAAATCCAATTGCTTATAATTCTCCTGAAATTAAATTATAAACACAAAATTAATCCAGTAGGCCCAAATGATAAAACTGCATAATTAATTTGACAATTAAGGCTAATTAGTAATTAAAATGGTGACAAAAAGGGTTAAGAAATATGAGAAAATGACGACACATCAAATCCCCTCACACTTAGCCTTTTGCACTCCTGGGCAAAATAAAAAAAAAGCAAGGGACAAATTCAGAGACATTAAAGAGAAACAAACAGACACAACAACAATTACATATTTCTCAATGAATCTCAAGGAATGAAAAAAATGGGTAACATCTAACATGAAGAGATCCAAAGAGTCAAGACATTCGTGAAAATCATCCAAGCAACCCAATCATGACAAAATAGTTAATCAGCTCAAGAATGAAAAGTGATAAAGCCTCACAAGATATACATTTTATCTCTCAAGTTCCTAGGCTACTATTTACCCTCAAAGCACCCATGAAAACCAACACCACATAAACTTGGCAAGATTCTAAAATTGACAATCAACCCATAAACACAAGCACATGAGGATCAAAAGGTCTTTTAAGGTTGTAATGGGGCCAAGGACAAGGTAGGGAAAAATATGGAATAAGTAGCTAAATCCCAAAGGAATAGAGGAGCAATGGGGAATAAGTGCATATTAAGAAAAAAATAAGAAAACCTAAAGATAAAATTTAAATGCAAAGAGTAGAGCCAAGAGTCTCATCATTCTTTTTCCATTTAAGATCTTATTCACTCAACTTTATTGCTTTTCTTTTTCTTTTTTTCGAATTGATTCAACTAATTTTTATTTTTTTTTGAACTGTAGCATTTGAGAAATAGCATATCATTCAACATGTCCAACATTTAACCAGTATACAATGCACATCAAGTATGGCCCAAAATACATCATGAAGCATAGCCAACGAAATATGTTGTCCAACAAAACCCCCACACTTACTCCCAAAACAATTCCAAAGCTCCAAAATTCCTTAAGGTTAAGGTGAGATCATGGTTTTTCACTTAAGGCTTGTAATGAGTCAAAACAAAGAAAGGGAAACATAGGCTCAAAGGTCTATCAAAGGGATTAATTCAAGGTAAGTCCATTTGGCTAGAGGCTTATAAGAACAAAATTTCCTAAATCATTTCCAAATATGCATGTGAATTAGGAAGCATCAACAAGAATCAAGCCACGGCTATTGTGCAAGCAATCAATGGGGCAAAACACACCAAATGATTATGATGATGGCTCAAATTCTCACAAAGGTAAACTTATCACTTCCAAATTGAGCTTTCAAAACTATCATGACATGTAGAGGAAAAACAAGGACTTCAAATCACAAAATGTCAAGCGACTTTTATTTTCAAAACAATTACCCATTACTTGAACATATCCTATAATTCAAAGAAAAATATGCAAAGATGTACATGCAAACAGAATTGACCTAAAATATTAAACTAGAAACCCAACAAAACTAACAAAATTAACAAATTTAACACAACTAACAAAATTAACAAAACTAACAAAACTAGCAAAACCAAAGAACACTCCCCCCATACTTAAACAACACATTGTCCTCAATGTAGCACAAGTGAAAGATTAAAAGCAATTAAACCATCAAATAGAATCGGACAAATGTAATAAAAGTAAAGAAGGAGATAGGAAAAGAAAAACTCCCTAAGTCATGGTGGAGGAAGGGTAGGGTGGAGTAAGGAAGTCTCTTCCACCACTACGTCCACTAAAGAAGGGTTTGTGAGGAATGGCTTAAGTCGGTGTCCATTGACCTTGACGCTCTTGTTTGTGGAGTCGCTTTTGATCTCAACTGTACCATAAGGAAAAAGTTAGTAACAACAAAAGGACCAATCCACTTAGACCTCAACTTACCACTCATGAGTCCAAGCCTAGAATTATACAATAACACTTTTTGCCCAACCATGAAGTCCTTCTTAATTATCATGCTATCATGGAACTTCTTGGTCTTTTCTTTGTAGAACTTGGCATTCTCATACGCTTCTAGGCGGATCTCATCTAACTCACTCAGTTGCAACTTTCTTTCCTCGCCAGCTTGATCCATAAAGAAGTTGCAGGTCTTCACTACCCAATATGCTTTGTGCTCAATCTCCACTGGAAGATGACATGTCTTTCCAAAGACAACCCGATAAGGAGACATTCCTATGGGTGCTTTGTAGGCAGTCCTATGTGCCCAAAGAGCATCATCAAGCCTGGTACTCCAATCTTTCCTGCTTAGTTGCACAATCTTCTCTAAAATTCTCTTGATCTCCCTGTTAGAAATTTCTGTCTGTCCATTGGTTTGGGGGTGGTATGGTGTGGATACCCTGTGTACAACCCCATACTTTTTAAGCAAGACATGCATTGATTTGTTGCAAAAATGGGTTCCTTGATCACTAACGATTGCTTTAGGTACTCCAAACCTGCAAAATAGATTAGATCTGACAAAATCTGCAACAACCTTAGCATCATTAGTTCTAGTGGGCTTGGCTTCCACCCATTTTGAAACATAATCAACTTCAAGGAGAATGTAAACATAACCAAAAGAGACAGGAAAAAGGGCCCATGAAATATGTGCCCCAGACATCAAACACCTCACAGAATAGCATAGGTTGCTGAGGCATTTGTTGTCGCCATGTAACTGCACTTCCTGCTCTCTGACACTGCTCACAAGTGCTATAAATCTTCCACGCATCTTTAAAGATGGTGGGCCAATAAAAGCCACAGTCAAGCACTTTGTGAGCTGTCCTTTGAACACCCCGATGACCTCCCGGTGCGGAAGAATGACAGAACCGTAGGACTGAGTCAGTCTCATGATCTGGAATGTATCGTCTAATGACCTGATCACTGCATAATTTCCACAAGTAGGGGTCATCCCAAATAAAATGCTTAGCATCACTTTTAATTTTATCTTTTTGAGCTTTAGATGCTAAGGGAGGAAAAACAGAAGCAACTAAATAATTGACAATGTTAGCAAACCAGGGAGTAGAAAGAGAATCAGAAATACTATACAATATATACAAATGATCATCCGGGAAATCATCCCGAATGCGTCAATCCTCATCAGACACACGTTCGATCCGACTCAAATGATCAGCAACTAAATTTTGTGCTCCGCTCCTATCACGGATCTCTAAGTCAAACTCTTGGAGCCAGAGCATCCATCGGATCAATGTAGGCTTTAAATTAGCCTTCTTCAACAAGTACTTTAGAGCTGCATGGTCAGTATAAACAATAATGCGAGTACCAAGCAAATAAGAACAAAATTTTTCAAGAGCAAAAACTATTGCTAGTAGCTTTTTCTCAGTAGTAGTATAATTCGCTTGGGCAGCATCTAAAGTCCTAGAAGCATAGTATATCACCCTAGGCAATTTATCAATTTTCTGAGCAAGGACAGCCCCCAATGCATAATTTGATGCATCACACATAAGCTCAAAAGGGGCTATCCAGTCGGGTGCTTGGATGATGGGGGTGGTAGTCAGTGCTCTTTTGAGGCAATCAAAAGCCTCTTTGCATTTATCATTAAAGTCAAACTCCACCTCCTTTTGCAACAAGTTGGATAGTGGAAGGGCTACTTTGCTAAAATCTCTTATAAAGCGCCTGTAGAATCCTGCATGACCAAGAAAAGATCGCACCTCTCGCACGCAAGAGGAGTAAGGCAATTGTGAAATAACATAAATTTTTGCAGGATCTACTTCAATGCCCTTATTGGAAATAATGTGGCCTAAAACTATACCTTGCTCAACCATAAAATGACATTTTTCAAAATTTAGAACAAGGTTAGTTTCAGTGCATCTATTCAAAACCTTTTCTAGACTATCCAAACAAATATCAAAAGAGGATCCATATACAATGAAATCATCCATAAACACCTCTATGCAATTTTCTAAAAAATCACTAAAAATACTGATCATGCACCGCTGGAAGGTACCAGGGGCATTGCACAGGCCGAAAGGCATCCTCCTATAGGCAAAAGTGCTGAAGGGGCAGGTGAATATGGTCTTTTCCTGATCCTCAAGAGCAATAGTGATTTTCATATAACCAGAAAAACCATCAAGGAAACAGTAGTGAGATTTACCTGCCAGGCGTTCAAGCATATGTTCAATGAATGGCGGGGGAAAATGGTCCTTTTTTGTAACTTGGTTCAGCCTCCAATAGTCAATGCAGACTCTCCAACTGTTTTGCACCCGAGTAGGATTCAACTCCTCCTTCTCATTTTTTTATCACGATGAGGCCGGTTTTCTTCGGGACTACCTAGACGGGACTCACCCATTGGCTGTCAGAGATAGGATAAATGATTCCAACTTGCAAAAGCTTGGTTACCTCCTTCTTCACTACATCAAGAATCACCGGGTTGAGTCTTCTTTGTGGCTGTCTTACTGGTTTAGCCCCATCCTCTAAATTTATCCGATGCATACATGTGGATGGGCTAATACCAGGAATGTCCACCAGGATCCAGCCTATAGCCTTCTTATGCTTCTTGAGAACTGATAACAGCTTCTCCTCTTACTCATCAACAAGGAAGGCAGATATAATTACTGGAAAACTTTTGCTATCATCCAAGTAAGCATATTTTAAATTTGATGGCAGAGGCTTCAATTCCGGTGTGGGCGGCTGGATAATGGTAGAAAGAGATGGTTTCTCAACCTGTACCTCATAAAGAAAGTCAGAGGTATGTGTACTTCCTGAAACATGGTTAGTTCTATCTAACTCTAGAAAATCAATCTCTAGAGGTAAAACATCACCAAACATGTAATCAATATCAATTTCAGATTCACTCTCAGCATCAAATTCAGTCATATGATCAAGTACAAATTCAGATTCAATGCATGAAAAGTGACAGCCATGCAGATTAGAATGAAGATCAGTCATGTATTCATCAACAATATGGTCAATTATTTCAGCACGAAATATAGAAAGATCTTCAGATGGGTGTTTCATAGCATCAAGAATATTAAAATGAACAGTTATATCACCAAACTACATAGATAGTGTGCCTGCATAAACATCTATCTTTGTTCTAGCAATTTTCATAAAAGGTCTGTCTAGAATGATGAGAACTGATCCTTGAGAAAATTCTTCCTCCATATTCAAAATATAAAAATCAACAGGAAAAATCAGTTCACCAACTCTAACTAAGACATCCTCTATGAAACCAGCAGGATAGGCAACACTTCTATTAGCTAAATGAATTACCACATCAATTGACTGCAAAGGACCAAGAGATAGAGAATTAAAAATAGACAGAGGCATAACACTAACAAAAGCTCCTAAATCTAGCATGGCATTGTCAAACTTATTGTTCCCTATAATACAAGGTATGCTGAATGTACCAGGATCTTTACATTTTTGAGGGATTTGGGGAACAGATTTACCAATCAATGCGGAGACATTTCTGTCCATGCTAATTCTTTCACTTCCTTTAAGCTTCCGCTTATGAGTGCACAGCTCCTTCAAGAATTTAGCATATCTTGGAATTTTCTTTATTGCATCCAACAGAGGTATGTTTACCTCTACTTTTCTAAATGTTTCCAAAATCTCCTTCTCTGCCTCTTCCATTTTTTTGTTGGAAATTGCTCTTGGAGGGAATGGAAGAGGGATATGCTGCTTCTGTAAATCAGAATTACCAGTGGAAGATTCACCTGCATAGAAATTGTTAGGAAACTTACTCTAAATTTTTGTCATCATCTTTTTCTGGAGTAGAGTGAAGTTGGGCAGGTTCATTTGTGGATGAGGAAGATGTTGCTGGTTAAGGTCCTTGACACTGCTTTCCCGACGTCAATGTAATGGCACTCACATTTTTAGGATTTTGGACAGATTGAGAAGGTAATCTGTCAGAATTCTAGGACTGTTGTTGATTTAACTGTGTAGCCAATTATCCCATCTGATTAGTTAAGCTCTGAATGGAGGCTCAGGTCTCTTGTTGAAACTGCATGTTTTGCATAGTCATTTGCCTCACAAGTTCTTCAAGGGAAGGTTGCGGAGGAGCCTCAACTGTTTGTTGTTTCTGGGGCTGTTGTTGTTGTTGTTGTTGTTGTTGTTGTTGTTGTTGTTGGATTAGTGGAGGAACGTATGGTCTACTAGGGCTAGTAGCATTCTGAAAATAAGGTTGTTGTTTTTGTTGCTGCTGTTGTGAAGGATTCGACCATCTAAGGTTGGGATGATTCCTCCACCCGGGATTGTACCTGTTGCTGGAGAGGTCATAATTGTTCTGTTGTGGCTGATTTTGCTGCTGAGGTTGAGGAGGTCTATTGTAGATGTTTGCAGCATAAGCTTCAGGTTGTTCAATTGCTTCAGATTGCTGCACAGAAAGGCAAAGGTCTGTGTGGTGGTCGGTAGAGGAGCATAAACCACAGAGTCTGGCGACAAGTGCAGATTTTTGATTCATGGCCAGTTGGGTTACCAGGTTAACCAAGGCATCTAGTTTACCTTCAAGCTTCTTAGTTTCAGATGATGCAGATGAGTTTGTGGCTACTTCATGCACTCCTCTAATGACTATAGCATCATTTCTGGCGCTAAACTGTTGGGAGTTGGAAGCCATCTTCTCAATTAAATTTCTGGCTTCAGCAGGGGTCATGTCTCCAAGGGCTCCCCACTGGCAGCATCTATCATACTTCTCTCCATGTTACTGAGTCCTTCATAAAAATATTGGAGAAGAAGCTGCTCAAAAATCTGGTGGTGAGGGCAACTGGCGCATAGTTTTTTAAATCTCTCCCAGTATTCATATAGGCTCTCTCCACTGAGTTGCCTAATGCCTGAAATATCCTTTCTGATGGACGTGGTCCTAGAAGCAGGGAAAATTTTTTCTAAGGATACTCTCTTGAGGTCATCCCAGCTCGTGATGGACCTTGGAGCAAGGTAATATAGCCAGTCCTTTGCCACTCCCTCTAAAGAATAAGGAAAAGCCTTTAGAAAGATGTGATCTTCTTGGACATCTAGAGGTTTCATGGTGGAGCATACAATATGGAATTCTTTCATATGCTTATGTGGGTCTTCACCTGCAAGGCCATGAAACTTTGGAAGCAAATGGATCAGTCCAGTTTTAAGAACATATGGGACATCCTCATCAGGGTATTGGATGCACAAGCTTTTGTAGGTGAAATCAGGTGCAGCCATTTCCCTTAGAGTCCTCTCACGGGGTGGAGGTTGTGTCATGTTCTCAAAATGTTCAAAATCAGAATGTTCAAAACTATAATGCTCAAAATCAGGATGTTCAAAATTACCAACCACAGAATGCTCAGACTCACCAATAACAGAATGCTCAGGATGCTCAAAAGGTACAAAATGATGCCTAACTAATCTATCAAATGTCCTATCTATCTCAGGATCAAAGGGTTGTAAGTCAGATGGATTGCCTCTAGTCACACTAGTCATACACTACATTCAGCATGCACAACCAGTTGCCTTCTTATGCAAGTAACAGTGTAGGTTTGAACTACAGCTACCATTAAATGATATCTAAATGACTTGAAATTTTGTGAGAAACACCCTAAAATCATGAAAAGATAGCACAAAAAGTTTTAGACAAAAATTCAAAATCTAACTATGGAAACTACCTAAGGAAAGTTTAGAAAAATAAAACTAGTAAACATGCGATTATGGCTAGTTAGAGAAGCAAGGGACAAATTCAGAGACATTAAAGAGAAACAAACAGACACAACAACAATTACATATTTCTCAATGAATCTCAAGGAATGAAAAGATGGGTAACATCTAACATAAAGAGATCCAAAGAGTCAAGACATTCGTGAAAATCATCCAAGCAACCCAATCATGGCAAAATATTTATCTAGCTCAATAATGAAAAGTGATAAAGCCTCACAAGATATACACTTTATCTCTCAAGTGTCTAGGCTACTATTTACCCTCAAAGCACCCATGAAAACCAACACCACATAAACTTGGCAAGATTCTAAAATTGACAATCAACCCATAAACACAAGCACATGAGGATCAAAAGGTCTTTTAAGGTTGTAATGGGGCCAAGGACAAGGTAGGGAAAAATATGGAATAAGTAGCTAAATCCCAAAGGAATAGAGGAGCAATGGGGAAAAGGTGCATATTAAGAAAAAATAAGAAAACCTAAAGATAAAATTTAAATGCAAAGAGTAGAGCCAAGAGTCTCATCATTCTTTTTCCATTTAAGATCTTATTCACTCAACTTTATTGCTTTTCTTTTTCTTTTTTTTGAATTGATTCAACTAAATTTTTTTAAGAAGAAAGTAACGGAAAGTATCATTTAGTAAAGTTCTACCAATCTCTTCCAATGACCTATTTTTCCTCTCAACAACTCCATTTTGTTGAGGGGTTCTAGGTGCAGAAAAGTTATGCTCAATACCATGTTCATCACAAAATAATTCAAAATCTTTGTTTTCAAATTCACCCCCATGATCACTCCTAATAGATGCAATCTTAAGATTTTTCTTGTTTTGTATAATTTTAGCAAGTTTCTTAAATGCTTGGAATGCATCACTTTTATGAGTAATGAATAATGTCCAGGTATATCTAGAGTAATCATCAACTATGACAAGAGCATAGTAATTTCCTCCAAAACTCATAGTTCTAGAAGGGCCAAATAAATCCATATGCAATAATTGTAAGGGTTGAGTAGTTGAAACAATGTTTTTGGGTTTGAATGAGACTCTAGTTTGTTTTCCCTTTTGACATGCATCACATAGTCTATCTTTTTCAAATTTCAACTTAGGCAAACCAACAACTAAATCTTTTGAAATTAATTTATTTAAGTGTTCCATGTTTATGTGAGCAATTAGTTTATGCCATAACCATGGATCATCATCTTTGCTAAGAAAACAATGATTATTATCTAGTTTTTGGCTTAAGTCTATCATATAAACATTTTTGACTCTATACCGTACATGCTTTATATTAGTATCATGCTTATGTTCTATGAGACATTTTTGAGAATCAAATGATACTAGATAGCCTTTATCACATAATTGACTAACACTAAGCAAGTTATGCTTAAGACCTTCAACAAGTAGAACATTTTCAATGGAGTTTGGAGAATTTGTACCTATTTTACCAACTCCAAGGATTCTACCTTTGTTGTTGTCACCATAAGTTACATGCCCGCTTTTCTTGGGAGAGATATGTGTGAACTTTGATGCATCTCCCGTCATATGTTTTGAACATCCGCTATCTATGTACCATTTCTTCTTCAAAGATACCTACATGATCAAGTTTGTGACTTAGGTACCCAAACTTTATTGGGTCCTTGTGTGTTAGTGTAAACTAAAGATCCTTTTGGGACCCATATCATTTTAATGTTGTTGTAATTTTTCTTGAAATAACATGTAGATGTGCCATGCCCTTTTTTTCCACAGTAAAAACAAGTGATAAAAGGAGAATTATATTTTTGTGTGGAAGCAAAGAGGTTTTTATAAAATTTTTGTTGTTTTTCAGGTTTATATCCTATTCTTGCCTTATCAAAGACACATCTTTGTTTTCCTAATATGACATCTAAGTTATTTTTACCAATAGAAAATTTAGCAAGTGAGTTTGTCAAATCTTTAATTTCTTTTCCATACTTGCTACAACAATTACATGAATCAGATATTTTCTTATCAGAAATACTAGAGACACAAACTTTATCATTTGATTTAGAAATTGAAACTTCAATTTTAAGATGATCTAATTTTTTGTTTAATTTTGAAATTTCATTTTCTAAATCTGAAATTGTTTTCTTTGAAGATGAAACTAACTTTGCAAGTTTGATTGATTCTCTATGCAAATCAGCAAATGCATCTTGTAATTCATCAAAAGAAATGGATAAGTTGTTATTTGAAGATGTTACCTCTTCATCGCTTTCATAACTTTTAGCCATTAGACACAAGTTTATCTCTTCATTTTCTGAATCTTCAGATTATTCCATATCATTGTCATCCCATGTGATGTAAGCCTTCTTCATCTTCTTTTCACTAAAATTTTTCTTTTCAGATTTCTCCATTCTTTTCTTGAAGATCGGGCAATCAACCCTTAGATGTCCAGGTTGATTGCATTCAAAGCATTTTGGAGTATATGATGAAACTTTTGTCCTTCTTTTAGGTTTAAAGTTTGATCGCCTTTGATTTCCTCTGATTTTCAGGAACTTGTTGAACCATTTTACAAAAAGGCTAAGATCATCATATTCATTCAAATCAATTAAGTCTTCCTTATCACTTTCTTCTTGGATTGAAGATGAACCTTTAAGAGCAATTCCCTTTCTTTCCTTATCATTTTCTTCGTGTTGATTTAATCTCAACAGTTCCGTTTCGTGTTCCTGTAACTTTCCAAATAGTGTAGCAAGAGACATGTTAGATAAATCTCGTGACTCAGTAACGGCTGTTACCTTAGGTTGCCATTCTCTGCTTAAACATCTCAATACTTTATTTATGAGATCTTCTTTTTGAAAATTTTTCCCTAAAGATGCAAGATGATTTACTATATGTGTGAACCTCTTTTGCATGTCTTGTATACTTTCATTTGCATTCATCCTAAATAGTTCATATTCATGAGTTAATGTGTTTATCCTAGATCTTTTAACATTTGTTGTGTCTTCATGTGTTACTTGTAGGGTATCCCACATATCCTTTTCACTTTTACAATTTGATACCCTAAAGTATTCATCTATTCCTAAGGCAGATGTAATTATGTTTTTGGCTTTTAAGTTATATTGCACTAGTCTTCTTTCTTCCTCACTCCAATCTTCTCTAGGCTTTTCTATAGTTGTATTTCCAGCAACCATGGTGGGAATATAAGGCCCTATTTCTATGGCTTCCCAAATGTTTAAATCTATAGCCTCTATGAAGATATGCATACGGGTTTTCCAATAGTGGTAACCCACTCCATTAAAAAAGGGAGGCCTATTAATTGAATTTCCTTCGGGGAACAAGTAGTTTGATGAGGCCATGAATTCTTGAAGCTTCTAAACTTTGTACAAGAATGAAGCTCTGATACCACTTGTTGGACAAGTGGCCTCAGATATGTTAAGAAGGGGGGTTGAATTAAGATATCACAAACTTTTTCTTAATTAAAAAATCTATTTTGATTTTAACCCAAATCCCAAGATTTCTTTCAAAATGAACTCCTAAATAATTATGCAAATTAAACTTACTGAATAGAAGCAATAAGCAATAACTAATAAAAGAGTTTAAGGGAATAAAGAATGCAAACTCAGATTTATACTGGTTCGCCCACATCCTTGTGCCTAAGTCCAGTCCCCAAGCAACCCGCTTGAGAGTTCCACTATCTTGCAAAAGCCCTTTACAAGTTCTGAACTACACAAGGACAACCCTTCCTTTGTGTTCAGATTTGTTTACAACAAGAGACCCTCGGTCTCTTAATCCCTTTTGAGAAATAAGATGAAGAGAAGAATAAATCTCTCTTGAAAGAGATAGATTGAACAATTGAGCACTCAAATAATTCCTTATTGAATTGCAAGTGTATTGGCCAAGGAATCTTAAGAGGATAATATGATTTTGCTTTTTGAGAGGATAAGACCTTTTTGTTCTGAAAAACTCTGAGCAAATTCGTGTTCCAAGTTACATATAAATAGACCTTTGATGGCCATGTAAAAACCATTTGAACAGATGTGACCCTTGGAAATAATTTTCTAAAAATCTCCTTTGGTAATCGATTACAAGACTTGTGTAATCGATTACAGACTTTAAAATTTGAATCAAAACGTTTAGTAACTGCTGGTAGTCGATTACCATTCATGTGTAATCGATTACACAGTGTAAACTTTAAATTCAAACTTGTAATGGCTGTTGTAAATCATTTTTGGCCACTGGTAATCGATTACATCCTCTGGTAATCGATTACCAGAGAGTAAATATCTTGAAAAAGACATTTTAGCTTAAATTTCTTGGCCAAACCTTTTTCTATTTCAATTTGGAATTCCCTTCCTAAAACACTAGAGATCTTCTTGATGTTGTATCTTGTATTCCTTGATTTTTGTCTTGAATTAAACTTGAGAAGCACATTTCCATAAGGTATCAAAACATCATGATCATATGGCATCATCAAAACATCAAAGTCAAAGTTTCTGCTTCTACAGATACGCGTTGGGCCTGTCTTGCACGCTAAGCGAGCTGTCCCAATCTTCAACTTTTTCTTCAAGGCTTTTTCTTCACGTTTTGCATCAATTTTCCTCCAAAGCACTTGAAATTTTCTTCTTTTGATTCTTGCTGGTAAAAAATTGCAATGATATTAATTTCTTCATTGTTTCATTAAAAACAACGGTAAAGTGAAGAAATTGTAATCATTCTTAGCCAAAATTGAATATCAAATTAACTCAAATTTCGCGGTTATTACCATCAACAATCCATACTCTCCATCAACATATCATAACAAAGTCCCATTGCCAAATCCAAATGCATCTAAAACATGGCAAGAAACCTATGAACAATACTTAAATCTTTTAGTAAAAATAAAATCATCAGAACCCTCCAAAGTGTTGAACCACCAAACCAATAGAATTGGTAAAAACAATGTCCCTTGAAACCCTAAAAGAAAATCCCAATCAACTAAAAAAGTTGAATCAAGAAGAGAAGGAAGCAACAAACAGAACAAAAAATACATAAACAGAGAGTGAAGGAAGAATAAATACTCTAGTGGCTGCAACAACGTTAGTAGAATATGTTAGAGATGGTGGCAACAACATGAAGACTTAACCTTGAAGCTTGAAGAAGTTGTCTTTTACATGCCCAACTCTCTTGAATGGCATTTGTATTGATTGTTGTACTATGTGTTGCATCTTAGTCTTCATCATTTCATAGGTGCATCATGCATCGCCATGTGGGAGTTAGAAGAAAGTTTCTAAAGTTAGAAAATTTATTCTATAGTTAAAACTCTCTATTTTAATCGATTACAGGCTGATTGTAATCGATTACACAAGTGCTTGAAGCTTACAGAGAAGTGTCTCATATCAGTTTAATCGATTACATGCTTATCATAATCGATTACATGGTTCTTTTTGAGATAATGATTGATTTTTCAGGAGTCTTTGCTTTAATCAATTACCATGTGATATAGTTGATTACTTCTCTTTTAAAAAGTGTTTCAGAAGTGGTCAAGAACACTTTAATCGATTACATTGAGAATCTAATCGATTACATGGTCCTTGAAATTTTCCAATTTTTGGGAAGAACACTTTAATCGATTGAAATAGTAATATTGTCGATTACTTCTTTGAAATAATCAATTACATTGTATATTTAATCGATTACATGCGGTTATAAATGTTTTCTCTATAAATAGCCACCTTGTGTTCTCACTTCTAACAAGTTTTTAACACCTTCTGAATGAACTAAATTATGAGCTGAGATTAGTAAAAGAAAAAAGAGAAGAAAAGTACTTAAAAACAGTGTCACTCACAACTTGTGAAAAGTGAGTTATGATTCTCTCTTGAGTTCAAGAAGACACTCATTCATTCAAGCAAGGTTCCTGCAAAAGGATTGATAAGGTTGTGTTTATCTTTGACTCTTCTTCTTCATGTGTTTTACACATTACTTGTTTATGCATGAATTTCTAAAGGCATGCTAGAATAGGTTTTTCTAGTTTGTGCTAAGGGTAGGTTTCTCTTAGGCTCTTATTCACAGAGGATCCTAGGGTTGGGTACCTTAGTCTTTTTTTCTAGGGTAGGAACTGAGATTGCTTGTAAGAATTTTATATGCATAGTGAAAATCTAATTGGGGTTTGTATTAGATAACTGAATTAGCTTATCTAGAGATAGAGAGTGAACCAGCATAAAAATTGGTGTACTTTTTCTCTTGATCTTATCTTTCTTTCTCATTTTGGTCTTGATCAATTTTATTGAAGGTTAAAGAAAATATATTTTTAGAAGAAAGAACTTTAACAAAAGTTTTTGTGTAAAGGGTGATTGATTAAGTATTGGTTTACCAAAGTTTGTGATATGATCCATGCAAAAAAAAGTTTCTTTTAACTTTGGTTTTAAAAGTCTTCTTTGATTTAGAAACCAATTCACTCTCCCCCCCCCCTCTTGGTTTGTGAGTTCCATCATCTTTTTCAAGATAAGGGTTGTCTTTTTTATAAGGTTGATCTTCTATGAGCATTGGGCTTGGTCCACTTTAGCAATTTTAGTCTATTGAGTGAGGGAAGAATAAAGAAATAAAATATTTCAAAAATTGTATTGTGTTAAATATAAAAGAACTCGAAGGAGAACAATGGAGAGAAAGCAAAGAAGAATAGAGTTTAGAGAGAATGATACTTGCGTATATTCATTCCAAGAGAAGCAGCATGTTTATAGATACAAAAGGTAACTGGGGAGTTACAAAAGATAAATACAAATAATAAAAGATAAAGGAAGATATGGGCATCCACAAATGGATTATTCATAACACTCTCCCTTGAATGTCCATTATCTAAGAATGTGTCTCATTAAAACTTTACTAGGAAAATACTCTATGAGATAGAAACCTAGTGAATGAAAAAGAGTACATCATTCTTCAATACATTATCATCTGCCTCATTAAAAACCTTGCCAAGAAAATTCAATGTGAAAAAACCATGACGAACAAAAAAAGAGTGCATAACAAATTTATTTCTCCCCTCATGCAGACAATCATCTTTAAGACGACAACATCCAATCTTGTGAACCAGTTGCTCAAAGTCTTCCTTGGCAATGATCTTATAAAGAGATTAGCTAAATTCTCATACGAATAAACTTGTTGAACATGTATATCATCATTCTTTCAGAGATCATGAATGAAAAAATATAATTATTATTGTTTCAACTAAGCAACAACATTATCTTGACATATAATTGTTGATGTTCAACATTTTTCTGAAGATAAACAAAGTTTCTCGTACATATTGAAATAACATGCATATAATTATCTCCTTCTTGCCTTAGGAAGCATATATGCCAATCGTTGAATCTATAAATCTTTGTTGGATGCAAGATTTGCACCATGCACATATAATTGGAGATGCCTTCCTTGTCGTACTCGGATGTGGACGTGAGACAAGGAGGAACCTTGTGTTTCTTCTTCCTGAGGTCCAATGGAGGCCACCTTGGAGAAGCTTTATCCGACATGAACTTGATGGTGGTGGTTGGTTTAATGTGAATTTCAGGGGGGTAGCTTGGCCATTGGTCAGTCAGTCCACACTGCATCATTATCATCCCAACATTGAAGATGTCTTCCTTAGTCAGAGGGATGACTTGATGACCATTGAATAAAGGACTAAACTTAGACATTGGAGTGAATAGTTGAATATGCTTTGGACACAGAAACAGGGTAGAAAATCATCCGAGGATGGGTCAATTTGTTAGGCATCAATCTTTAGACACCGTCTAATGATATCTTTATCCTATCTCACCACTTTTCTACAAGCCCCTAATGGAATCTTGTAGACACTTTTACGCAGGGCTGCGGGGGATGAAGGCTTGGACACCTTAGGGTGAAGTCGCTTCCATGTTGGTGGGGGAAGAACTTTGATCCAGGTTGGTGGATCCAGCTCAGCAAAAGATGATGTAACTTTATCATCTTTATGAATGGACGAAGAGCATGCGACAACTTCTTCCTCAACCCAATGGAAGTTGTGTCTAATCTATTAAAAGTTGGAATTCCACGTGCAGTCTCCGTTGAATGTTGTAAGCATTTCCTTGTGCCCTTCTTTTGAATCTTCAAGTGTTGTGGTTAAGGATTTCACCCTTTCTTCGAAGTCTTGAAAATCCTTAAGAAGAGTTTTGCATCCACTGGATACCTTTTTTGTCCAGTAGTGCCTTGACTTCCTCACAAACAAAGGCATCTTGTACATTACCAGGCAAAGTGGTTTCCAGGACAAAATCAACTAAATGAACTTGATGAGCTTTCTTGAGATCCTTATGCTCTCTTTCAAGGTGTTGAAAATGTTTGTTTAATTTTCTATAAGCTTTAGAGATGCAAGCATAGGCAAATAGATGTTGATTGTATCCTATAATTAAGTCTTCTCTGGATTCAAATATTACCTCTTCACCATTAGAGTTGACAATGTCATTAGGCTGAGAGTCCTCATCATCTCAACTTGAGTCCAGTGTTAATTCTGTTTTATTGGTGGATAGCCATTAAACACAGGTTGGCTTCTTCCTCGCTGTGCTCATCAGACGATGAATGGTCTAGGTCCTCCCAAGAGCTCATGGGGCTCTTCTTTTTGGACTTGAAGAACTTCTTCTTCTTATCCTTTGGCTTTTCAAGGTCAGGACATTTTGACTTGAAATGCCCTGGCTTCTTGCACACTCATAGCAGATGATTGGACTTTTCTCTTTCTTGTGGAAGGATCTTTTGAACGATCCGTTGAACCTTGAGAAGTTCTTTTTTTCTACATCTTTCTGATCTTTCTTGTGATCAGGCTTAATTCATCATCTTCTTAATCAGAGTCATCGTCATCAGATTCTTCTTCTAATGAATCATTTGGCAAGGGCTATGGATGATGACTCTTTGGATGTAGAGTTATGTTTTGGCCTTTGAATCGTAAGGGCTAGCAATTTCCCTTTCTTTTTTCCTTCATCTTGAGCAAGTTCTTGCCCATGGACTTTTAGAATTCCGACGAGCTTTTCAAGGGTCATTGAATCAAGATTCTTAATGCCTCTTAATGTTGTAACCTGTGGTCTCCATTTTCTAGATGAACTTCATAAGATTTTATCAACATGATCATAATTATCATAATGTCTACCTAGAGAGCAAAACTTGTTCAGAATGGTTTGGAAGCGTCCAAACATGATTTGGATATCTTCTCCCTCTTCCATACTAAAGAGTTCATACTTATGAGTCAAACGACTCAACTTGTTACATTTTACCTCAGAGAACACTTCATAGGTAATGGCTAATGTGTCCCACATTTGTTTAGCGCTTTTGAATTTGTGAACTTTGGAATGCTCTTCTTGAGATAAAACACACAACAGAGCATATCTGCATGAAAGTTGAGAAGAAATCTGGACTTATGTTCATCCGTCCATTGGTCCCTGGGGATCTCATTTCTCTGAGCGTTTAAAGGAATGCGATTTCCTTTTTCTACAACGTCCAACATATCGATGTGAGTGGATTCAAAGAAGGCAATCATTATTTCCTTCCAGTAGTCGTAATTGGCTCCCTTGAACATGGGAGGCTTGTTCATAACAATCGTTTCATAAGTTTTCTTTCCTCTACTTTTTCAAGAGCTTAACCTAGAGGCTAAGCTCTAATACAAACTGAAGTATATGAAAAACACTAGAAGAGCAGATGAACAATGTCATGGATAAAAACTTAGTCTTTCAAAAAGTTTTTTAAAAGTTTTTCTCAACTAGATATAATTGGACGATGGATTTTTCCTAAGGGGTTCGAAATCACTATGTGCTTAGAAAACCAGTTCACAAAACTTGGATACAGTAGTGTAGGCGTAACTTATGGAAAATAACTAGTAATATAGAAGCAGTAAAGAAAACACACAAGGTTTTATACTGATTCACCCCAACTCTTGTGTTACGTCCTATTTTCCTTCAAACCTTGAAGGGTTCCACTAATTAACCCTTTGATTACAACCAAGTATTCTCTATGCCACTTTTGGCTACAACAAGTACTCTCTAGAACACTTGTCTTCTCAGGATTGGACGCTGAAGTAGTATCATCCAATGATTGATACTTTGGTTATCGTCTAGAGCCTTTTCGTTAATGCTTTTCTGCTTGTATCTCATAGAGATAGATGAACATGTAGCTTAAGCATGAAAGGTTAATACATAAAATTTATACTTTGTTAACATCAAAACCTTAGGGATTTAATTGTTTGGTATAATCCAATGTGACTTGGACGCAACCAGACTTAACATATTGTACTATGGGAACAAAGTTTGCACACTAGTAATACAAATGTGTATTAAAAAAATTACGAGATTTTTCTTATGGTATGTAGTACACATATATTAGTAAAACTGAAATGCATACCTTCATAAACCTAAATTTTATGAAAAAAATATTTGTTTTTCGTTGGCATGACCGGTCAGGCCATCCTGTGTCAATTATTATGCAAAAAATATTTTAAAATTAATATGGACACCCATAAAAAAAGTCAAAAGATTCTTTAGTCCAATTTTTTTTGGATCATGTACTATTTATTCGCAAGGGAAGTTGGTAATTAGGCTATCACTAGGAAAAATTGGGAATGTGTCCATTTTATTTTTAGAACATATACAATGTGATATTTTTGGACCAATACCCCCATCATGTGGATCACTTAGATATTTCATGATGCATCAACTAAATGGTCACATGTTTATTGTTGTTATTTTGCAACCAGATGTTTCTGAGATTGTTAGATCAATTAATCTGACTAAGAACTCATCATATCCCAAATCATCCAATTAAGAAAATTTTCCTTGATAATGTTGGTGAATTTACATCTCATGTTTTTAATGAGTACAAGTATGTATATTGGAATTACTATCGAACATCATGTAGCATATGTTCATATACAAAAGTGGACTTTCAAAATCATTTATTAAACATATAAAGTTGATTGCAAGACCATTATTCATTATAGATCACAACTTCCATTGTTTTATTGAGAACAAGCAGTCATGCATGTTGTAGTATTGATTTGCATCACGTTAATAAGTTATAATTAGTTATCCCCTTTGAAATTTGTGAGCAACCTAATATTTCCCATTCGAGAATTTTTGGATGTGTTGTATATTCCATTTATTTCATCACAACACACTAATATGAGTCTGGAACAAAGATTGGGAGTATATGTCATGAATGAATATTCATGTGACTTAGTTTGTCAATTATCATTTTGAATAAGTTATCCCAACATTAGGGGGAGAGATAAGTAGTTGAAAAGTGGTATTAGTTTAATGAATGATCATCATGATCCTCAAACAAAACAATATGAATTAGAAGTTCAAAAAGATAATTCATTTATAAAGTGTAGTCAAAAGAGTGGCTAAATCATAGGCATCAACTGCTAAGATTCTAATAAATTTTGATGTCTCTGTTGCATAATAGAATATCCCAAAATGAGTCTTAGATACACATAAAGTATGATAGAATTGTTGGTTCTAAAGATAAAAATTCTCAATTAAGTGAAGGAGCTAAAAGTTAAATGGCCAAATTGAGTTATGTAAATTTGAAAAGATTCCTCGTGCATAATTAATGATTTAGTTTCAGAAGAACTCATGTACCTAAAGTTGTTGAAAATGAAGAGATCTCAATAAATTATGTCATGAATGAAATATAATGTAACCAAAATGAAGTCAACATTGACAATGTTTGCATGTAATATAATGCTAAATGTTATCAATTATATTGAGGATCAATGTAACACCTTTTGTTACAATAACAACCCATACTAAAAAAATATAAAATATCAAAATTCTATTAGTTTGAAAATACCTCATGTATAATAAATAAAATCAAATAAATAGCCTTTACACAAGTGAAAATATTACTCTCAAATATGGGCATCTAAAATAACCAACACTAAAAGTATAACGTAATCAGCCACATTCGACATATTATTCTAAGTATTAACAAAGCTAAAAATGTATCTAAGTATTCAAGCATCCTTAATTCCAACAACTTCTTCCTCGTGCTCTGAAAACAATATTTTTAATGATTATTTTTAATGAGATGATAATCTCAATGAATAAAACAAACCTAGAGTGTTTGTAAATATTGTTGTTCTTAGTCGGTGTGGTAATCCAAAAAATCTGTCATGGTATCCACAATAAATTTAAAATAAGATTTTATATGTATATAAATACTTTAATAAAAAATCAGCTTAAAACACTCAAAATTCATGACATTTTGAATAAATAAATTATTTAAATAAACGACAACACCTCAACGTATTCAAATAAATATAACAGACACGACTTAGTGATTTCCTGAATCACAAGACTAAAATAAATATAAAGGGTCTATGAGCTCATATTCCATGCAATGACATTTCATTGCCTTTCCCATCATAAATGAAGGTATCCAAAGTCTCTTCCCTATCCCAGATGGCGGTATCTATAAATAAATATCATTTTCATCGCATATGGAGATATCTAACATTATAATCTCATAATAAAATGTACATCATCATTTCATCCCAAAAGGTGATGATCAACTCAAAATTATAAGAATACCATTCTAAAAGAAACTACCAACAAATTCCCTAATTTCGTGAATCCAATAATAATTCTCCAAATCATATCACAATAATAATAGAATCAACTAATGATATGAAACCACATATATAACAATAATTATATACGTAATATAATAACTAAAGCATATACTATTTATAATGGCTAGAACATAACACACATACATGCAAATTGGTCCTGATCCTAAAGGTTAAATTATATATTCATTAATTCAATGATAAAACCCTTTAGATAATGTCAATGTGTGTGTGTGTGTATCAAGAAAACACATTCTCAAGAATTCATACCATGGAGGTTTAGAAAAAATTGTTTTACTCACCTCTTAAAGTAAGTAATTTGTGCCCTTCGTTGTCATTCTTCTCTTCTACCAATTACATTGATATAATTTTTCTGCTTTCTTTTTCTCAATCCTTGAGCAACCCACTAATACCAAGAGAGATTATTTATTTGTGTGTTTCTAGAAAAAGGAATTGTCTATCCTTATATAAGCATTGTACGTAATTTGAAATTATATCTTTTGAGATTTGTTTAATCAGTCTCTTTATCTCTTATTTTTATTATCTTTAACCAATCTAATATATTATTATAATAACATCTTTTTAAAATAAAAATAACAATATAATATATTAAAACAATTTAATCTATTTTTCCCCTTACTAAAAGATATATTAAGATATCTTTATCTAAATAATTATTGGATTTTTTTGGATGTTACATCAAGAACCAAAGTTCATTAGTGATTGTCAACAAAGAAATGACTAGCCAAAATGGAAAGATGTTATTGAAGCAGAATTAGACTCACTTGTTAAGCGAAGGTTTTTGGACCTATAGTCCATACACTTGAAGATGTAAAACCAATTAGATACAAATGGGTTTTTGTGCAAAAGCAAATGAAAATGGTGAAATTATCATATACAAAGTATGACTAGTTGCTCAAGGATTTTCATAAAGACCCAATATTGATTTTAAAGAGACATGTCCACCTATAGTGGATTCAAGTATTTTTTTTAGATATTTAATTAGTATGGTTGCTCATGAAGGACTCAATTTACATGTAATGAATGTTGTTACAACCAATTTGTATGGCTTTATGGAAAATTATATTTATATGAAAACTCCCCGAAGGATTTAATTTACCCAGCATTGCAAGTTCTATAGAAGATTGCTCAATCAAATTGAATAAGTCTTTTTATTGAATTAAACAATTAGGGTGCATGTAGCATAATGATTTCACTTAAGAATGGTATAAGAATGATACTACTTGTCCTTGAAATTTTCCAAAAAATGGATTTTTCATAATTTTTGTTTATGTAAATAACATAAACATCATTAAAACTCCTAAAGAGCTTCCAAAAGCTATAGCTTGCTTAAAGTTTGAGATGAAATATCTATGAAGGACAAAATTTTGTTAGGAATTGCAAAGATGCTTAAAAGGTCCTATATGGATAATTTGCATCAATTACACACTTCAATGGTTGTAAGGTATTAAGATGTGGACAATGATCATTTTACATCTCAAGGAAAGGATGAAAAGCTACTTGGTCCTGGAGTATCATATCATAGTGTTATAAGAGCAATAATAATTATACCCTACCTGATATAGCATTTATTGTCAATTTATTAGCAAGATCTAGTTCTTCACCTAAAATGAATCATATACTTTGTTATCTTAGAGGAACAATGGATATAGACTTATCTTATTCAAAAATTTTCAAGTAAGATCTAATTGTCTATCTAGATGCAGGTTATTTGTGAAGATAATTATATGCATGTTATTTCAATATGTACGAGAAACTTCGTTTATCTTTAGAAAAATGTTGAACTCGTTTTCTCCCTCTTGCCTCAGGAAGCATATATGCCAATCATTGAATCTATAAATCTTTGTTGGACGCAAGATTTGCACCATGCACATAATATAATTGGAGATGTCTTCCTTGTCATACTCGGATGTGGACACGAGACACCAAGTAACCGCCTAATCATCAACAAATCTCCCTCCGGAGTCTCCTCTTCCTCTACGTACTCACTCTCCTCTTCCTCTTCAACATCAGATTCACTTATATATTCTCCATCTCTAAGAACCATGGACCTTTTGTTAGGGCACTCATAAGCATAGTGTCCTAGGCCTTGGCACTTGAAACACTTCACATCTCTACTCCTTTTAGAGGGTTCCTCTTGGGACTTTGAGCGAGTTTTTGATGGGATAGGTGTGGAACTACTAGAAGTAGCAGCCCCATCTTTCTTACCTTTGTCTTTCCAACCAGAAGAATCAAAGTTGGTAAAACTCCTCTTAGCCACTCCCTTCCTTTTTAATTGTTGCTCCACTTGGATTGCTTTGTGAAGCAAATCATCCATTTCAACAAACTCCTGCAGCTCAACAATATCACGGATATCATTAGTCAAACCTTTAAGAAATCGAGCCATAGTTACCTCCTCATCTTCTTCAATATTTGCTTGAATCATGAGCACATCCATTTCCTTGAAATACTCCTCAACCCCCTTGTTGCCTTGGGTTAGTTTTTGGAGCTTGAATTTCAAGTCCCTTGAGTAACTAGCCGGCACATACCGCTTCCTCATGATCTTTTTCATCTCCGTCCATGTATCAACCATTGGCTCTTCATTTCTTGCTCTCTCCTTTTGTAGCTTGTTCCACCACACAAGAGCATAGTCGGAAAACTCCGTGGCGGCAAGCTTCACCTTCTGGTCCTCCTCATAGTTGTTGCATGATAAAACATGCTCTATTTTCATCTCCCACTCCAAGTAGGCCTCCGGATCATTCTTTCCTTTAAATGGAGGAATGTTGAGTTTAATACCATCAATTCGGTTTTGTCTAGGAACACCATCATTCCCTCTTCTCCTCCTTTCTTCTTCATTATGATCTCTATTCTCCATTTGATCCAACCTCTCATGGAGCGCATCATCTCGTTGTTTCATTAACCTCTCCAAATGTTGCATCAAAGCTTGCATTTGGAATTGCGAAAGCCCCACTCCATCATTAGGATTAGTACCTGACATCTCAAACAAACAAATCAAACGTAACAAGACAATTATAGTTGCTGTTTGAATACCTCACCCACTCAAGTGTATCACACAATTATGGCTTTTCTCTAATGAAACACTCTTGCCTTTTACCACTCTAATTCCCCTTGAGTTCTTAGGCAATTCAAGAGATTATGGCCACAACAAAGAACAATTCACCAATATGTGTAAGGTAAGGCTAGAGAGACAAGGAAAAGGTTAACCAAGAAAAGGCTAACAATGTTTTTAGGCACAAATGAAGGAAATAAAATTCAGAATTTAGGAATTCAAGTAACAATCCTTCGTGCAACCAATATATTACCTTAAAGAGATTTTTTTTTAAAGGTCTTCAAGCATGAACCATTCAGCCCAATTTTTTTTTTTTTTTTTTGAATTTTGCTTATATGAAATTCTGCTTCTTTTTTTTTATATATATAACAAAGAGATCAAAAGGCTTAACTTTTGCAATGGTTCAGCCTAAAAAAAATATATATGAATAAGAAGGTAATATAAATGGCAAAGAGAATAAAGAAGGCTGTTACCCAATATTTCCAGCAAAGGAAAAGTTGATCCTAGAACCTGGCTCTGATACCAAATGATATGAACCCTCATGGCACAAGGGCTGACTTAGGATCGTCTAGGATTAAACCTTGATGGAAAATGCGGAAATTGATTAAGGAAAGGATGGAAAATAAGGTGGTTAATTTCGTGGGTCTTAATAAGGTGGTTTCTGGCATAAAATGGATGAATGGGATGGTAAAACGTAGGTTAAGTGGTGGCTGGACAGAAATATAGAAATGGCAATAACGGAAGCTACAGGGCTCCAAATGAGGTGCTTCCAAAACGAGGTGAAAGGTCTCGTTTTGAAATTCAATTTAGGCTCAAGAATCACTTAATTTGAGTGTGTAAAATGGGAGTTATGGTCACGAGATAATTTTGGGCAGAGGTGGATTTTCTGGAATTGTGGTTTGAAAGAACAAGGGTGGAGATGATAGGAAGGAAAGAATCACTCTTTCCAGCGAGGGCAACACACAAAGGTTGTGAAAGTCCTTTGATACAGCCAGGGTGTTCTTGAATCACTCAAGAATTTAGGAGAATCACTCTCACTAAGATAAAAGAGATAAACTCTAATTTTCTAAATAAAACTCAACTTGTGTTTATTGATAAAATGGTTCAGCTTATATAGAAGCTTTACAGCAGATTTTAGTAATGACCCACTAACCTAGAATTAAAATAACTTAATGCCATTAACCTAGGGAATTAAAACAAACTTAATGGCTGAGTGTAACTGAAATTGTGGCAACCAAAAGTCACCCCCAACAGCCAACAAGTCAGCCACCATTTGGTCTCCCAAAAGGCTGATGCCTAGGTTGCCAATTGGGCCCTTATTACAACTTGAACTAAAGCCCTTTTAGTTGATTAACCCAAAACATATTTTTGGTCAGCCAACTTTACAAGGATTGGGCCATTATTTAGACAAACTAAACACTCTAAAATTGAAATAAAGTGGTGTCATTTAGTCCTCCTCCATTTGGGCCATGATACAACTCACAACCTTGGACTTTTCTCCTTGAAACTTGGGCTTGTATTCAAATAGTATGGACAACACTTGTTGAAGAGCTTCCTTGGCTTTCCTTGCTCTAGCCCTTGTCATAGGTCCTCCAAGTCCTTCAAGTGGATCCTTGCCCTTGCTCTTGGTCATGTCCTCATCATTCTTGGCCATTGGTCAGTCAGTCCACATTGCATCATTATCATCCCAAAATTGAAGATGTCGTCCTTAATCAGAGGGATGACTTGATGACCATTGACTAAAGGACTAAACTTAGACATTGGAGTGAATAGTTGAATATGCTTTGGACACAGAAACAGGGTAGAAAATCATCCGAGGATGGAACACAAAAATAGAAACAGTGTCTAAAGATTGATGCCTAACAAATTGACCCATCCTTGGATGATTTTCTACCCTGTTTCTATGTCCAAAGCATATTCAACTATTCACTCCAATGTCTAAGTTTAGTCCTTTAGTCAATGGTCATCAAGTCATCCCTCTGACTAAGGACGACATCTTCAATGTTGGGATGATAATGATGCAATGTGGACTGACTAACCAATGGCCAAGCTACCCCCCTGGAATTTACATCAAACCAACCACCACCATCAAGTTCATGTCGAATAGAGTTGCTCTGAGGTGGCCTCCATTAGACCTCAGGAAGAAGAAATGCAAGGTTCCTCCTCGTCTCGCATCCACATCCGAGTACAACAAGGAAGACATCTCCAATTATATGTGCATGGTGCAAATCTTGCGTCCAACAAAGATTTATAGATTCAATGATTGGCATATATGCTTCCTGAGGTAAGAGGGAGATAACGAGTTCTATCAGGGCCTCATTCATGACACTCCTTCTTTTTGCTCTTGGTTCATCTTCAACTTACACAAGTACCTCGAAGTTGTAATGCGAAGGGCAATTGTCATTGCTTGGGATAGGCATCTTGTACTCAGAGCATCCATTCTCTCCTTATCATAACCCTTGGGTTCTAGGACAAGGAATGACTATTGAACTACAACGAAAACAAGACAAGCACAATCATCAATTAACGAAGATGCAAAAGGAAGTTGAAGCTAAACAACAACAGGAGAAGCTTGAGTCGAAAGAGCTGTTCAACAACTTACATGCTCATCTTGGACCCTAGGTCGATGCAGTTGAACCTCCACTGGTTGAAGCCACTTCCCAGCCTCAACCCCTCTTGGACAATGCACCCAGAATAATCAACACTTCTAGTACTCAACGTGAGATAACCCCCTCGACCATCGTTGCTCCAACTGATGTATCTGAGGAATGCTTTCAAGAATTGTTGCGCCTTCAACAGGTCAATCTAGAAGAAACTATGGAAAAAAGGTTCCTTGTTGAATGCATGGAAACCAACTTGCTGATAAAGAATACTTTAGAGTCATCTCTCAAGTCTTTCAACAACTCAATGCTCTGAAACATGAACTTATTAATGCAACAAAGGCTGCCTCCCTCCGTTGAACCTCCTCCGCCATCACCAATTACTACCTCTGCACCTGCAACCACTACAAATCATGTGCCTATGCCTCCGCCTTCACCACCAAAATCACCACCATCAAACCCTCCACCTCTTGCCACTGAGGGTTGTCTATGATGTCCAAAGTCATTTCCTTTTTCTCTTTAAACTTGTGTCTTTTGATAAATGACGAAGGGGGAGAAAGTAGAATATGAATTTTGATTTATAGCACACTTGTACTCATCTGCTTTTTAATAAAAACAAGTGTTATGGTGGTCACATATGTGTGTCTTTCATGATTTTCATGCATAATATAATGAACTCAAAGAGAGTCTCATTTATCCTCACATAGTCTAGTCACTCATTTTAATAACATAATTGCTCTAAATTATGCAATATATGTTCTAATTATGGTTTTGAAAGATCTCTTTATACTCTTATAATTAACGTGTTTGTTGTACGTTAAAGATGTATTCTTAAGAGACCTAAACAAAGAGCAAGTGGTGTGCGACAATACATTCTAAACTGCTCTAATACTTTGATCTTAAATTTTCCCATCTAATCCTTTTTGGTATCAAAATTTATATTGTTTGTCTCATCAAAAAGGGGGAGATTGTTAAGTTTGGTAGTGTCCAAGTCACATTAGACTATACCAAACAATTAAATCCCTAAGGTTTTGATGCTAACAAAGTATAAATTTTATGTATTAACCTTTCATGCTTAAGCTATAGGTTCATATACAAGAAGAAAAGCATGAATGGAAAAGCTCTAGACAATAGTCAAAGTATCAATCATTGGACGATACTACTTCATCCTCCAGTCTTAAGAAGACAAGTGCTTTAGCACTTGGCTCACAATCCAAAAGCAATGGAACAATTACATGATCCTCAAGTACTAAAAACAATCATTAGGAAGTAATGTCCATAAGTTCAGTAAGAAACTCGTGCCATAGCGCACAAGAAAGAAGATTTAAATTGTCTTGTCTCGACATTCTTAAATCCTTTTGTCTTATGTTGTTAACTTTTCTTTTGATTTGTACACTAAAAGTCAGCTTTGAGCAGTAGACGACACTAGCAGATTGTACTTCTCTGAAGATTTGCTGCAAAAAGTGTTTTTGGTCCCCACTCTCTCTCTTTGCACAGTAGCAACCTCATGTTAAGCGCCAAAGCTATTAGACAACATCAGTTGGGATCTCTCAATAGATCGAAGCTCTAAATTCTATATAAAGCTTGAATATATTGTTTGTGAAGGACAAAAGTGACTTAGTGATAAAGAATATTTGGGTCTTAATCTTAGGGGAAGATTAAGTGTAGTGCCAGGAGTGACCTATAGAGTACTCATTGTAGCTAGAAGTGGCATAGAGAATACTTGATTGTAATCAAAGAATTAATTAGTGAAATCCTTCAAAGTTTGAAGGAAAACTGGACGTAGCCCAAGAGTTGGGATGAACCAATATAAAACTTGTGTTTTCTTTACTGCTTCTATATAACTAGTTCTTTTCCATATGTTACTCCTACACTACTCTATCCAAGTTTTGTGAACTGATTTTCTAAGCACATAATGATTTCAAACCCCTTGGACGAAACCCAACGTCTATTAATATCTATTTGAGAAAAGTTTTAAAAAAGTTTTTGAAAACTTAAGTTTTGATCCATCACACTATTCAACCCCCTTCTAGTGTGTTTCAAGTACTTCACAATACATAACTAGCTCTTCTGGAGCCTTCAATTATAATTGTAGTACCAAAAATAATACTAACATTAACTTATTGCATTACCAAACAAAAGAAAATTTTATTATTCTTCAGAGAAACTAGGAGTATAAATAATCAATGCAACAACTATTTGGAAAAACATATTTAAAGGGAATCAATGTTATAATTAAAATATTTATTGTTATGAACAATCTTATAGTCGAGGTTGCGGTCAAGAAGTTTTAAGGATTTTTTTTCACCAGAAGTGGAAAAATATTAATTACTAAGTATAATAATTAGGTATTGTCGCATTCACTTTTGGGAATGAAGCATAATGTGGTCCTCATGATATTTAATCAAGAGTACATTATTTTGCTCAACCATAAAACTAAAAATTAATTCTAAATATGCATATTGACATATCAAATCAATGTATATTAACAATATAATGAGAATGTACTTATTCAAATTCGAGAGAAAAGGTATCAAAAACCACAATTACATATAGAGTTAATCCATTCCATAATTTATTTTCAATGATACATCCAATTCATAGTTCTTGAAATATCAATTTCTAGGAATAAGCAACCACCAAATATCAAATCATAAATTCATACAAATTTTGAACTCGAAATCTTACTTCAAAAGACAAGTTTAGTTTAGTTTCAGTTAGACGAACATGTTGATAAACCATTTTTTGGATCTGATTTTATATTGATATATTTTTTACATTTTTATATTTTTCTAATCCATTCTTAAAAATATTAACATTCTTTTTCTAGTAGCATTAACATTGAATCTAACACAGATTATGAATTATTATTGTCTCTTTTACTGTGACTACAGAATTTAATGTTTTGATTACTAAACTTAATGCCGAACAATGACTATACAACTAACAATGACTATCCAACCAACATGTGCTAAGGTTGTCTTACACCAGGTTGTATTCTTTGATACACCTGTTGTAACTACCGGTAAGAATGTAAGGATTAAATCCAGTTCATATCCTCCCCACGTGGTACAAACTAGCTGAGATAAATTACTATGAAAAATTGTGCAACTATAAATAAGCAAAAAAAAATGTATAATACATGAAATAAAAAAATGGATGATACAAATATTATCCAAGATACAGAAAATACAATTCTAGAATACAAAAGTACAACTTTTCACATAGGGTTAATCAATCCCTTGAGGATACTTCCTTGATGAGCCGGTTTCAGAATTTCTATTTGTACATAGGTTTATCAGCAGAACTCTACAGCTGTAACCCCACATCATCCAAACCCTAACAAGACCGGAAGAAGGGGAAAGCAAGAAAGAAGGCCTATTTTGTGCCTAAGAAATGGGCGAAAAAAGGAAAGAAAAAGGAGGCAGAGAATAAGTGACTATTATCAATATCCACATGGGCATACACATTATTTAGTCAATTTCTTCTGGTATATGAAGCGAAACGCTCGTGACCACCTACGCTTCAGCAATTTTGGGTGATTGACATTAAAAAAGCTATACTTTATAGTGGACTAAAAGATGGCAGATTACCGATCATTCAGCATTGTCATCACTCAACCATTCATCAAAAGGGTTAATATGAATAATATTGCAAATGACCACTGCAAAGCAATGTCTAAATCTCATTTGGACGTTGAAGCACCTTTAGGGAGATCGTAGATGGTGCGGTACCTAAGTCCAGAACCTATATGGTTTGCAGTAGGCCACAGCCAGCTAAGGATATTCGGTCCCAAAACCTGCAGCAATTAAACAGAAACTCAATCACATACTTTATACATGCAGCTTCTAATTTTGTTTCAATGAAAAAATAAAAAACAATAAAAGGGGAAGAGAGGTGGCGGTTGGGGCATTGCGAATTTCTATAATTGATGAATAAGAATTCATCCATGAAGACAATCAAACATTTTTTCACCAATAAACACAAACTGTATCATCTATCATTTTCACCTTTGATTTAGAGTATCAGAGAGTATAATCTACAGTTCCACATTATCAATTGCAATTAAGTTGTCTAAACTTAAAAATAACCCAAAACCTAAACGGTATTGAAATTGTGGAAAATAGTTGCTAAAAAAAAGTGGCCACAATTGCAATTAAAATATCAGTTGCGGAAACATCACAAACCACAATGTGGCAGAGCTGCAAATGCAGTTGAGGAATGCAATTTAAAACACTTGATACAAAACATCACAAACCGCAATGTGGCAGCTGCAAATGCAGTTGAGGAATGCAATTTAAAACACTTGATACAAAACATCACAAATGCAGTTGAGGAATGCAACTTAAAACCCTTCATGAGTCTTCACCAAACAGCCTAAGATTTAGGGGGGATGTAATTTAAAACACTTGATACAAAACATCACAAACCATGTGGCAGTTGCAAATGCAGTTGAGGAATGCAATTTAAAACACTTGATACAAAACATCACAAATGCAGTTGAGGAATGCAACTTAAAACCCTTCATGAGTCTTCACCAAACAGCCTAAGATTTAGGGGGAATGGGTCATTGGGATTGTTTTATAGCCTCAATAACCAAAAGGTCAAGATTTTGATCATTACTGCCACTATTCTTCTATTAAAAAGCTAAATTTCAGAATATGGTAAGAATGGAGTTGTGTATTTGCATTGTCATTGAAGCATAGCCAGGGCCCATCATTACAATAATTTTTAAATGTAACAACTGGGGCTACAAAAACAATTTATGAACCATTTAGTCAAGTTAACTTTGGCCACAAACCAAAGAATAATTGTACGTTGTTAGTAGAGGTTGATAAACCGAAATCCATGATGACTAACCCCCACACACAAAAAGAACGAGAAACATTATATATTTCAAAAACAATATATTAGGAAACAACTGTTAGGAAAAAGAAAAAAAAACAGCTCAAACCATAATGAATTCTGGATATCAGTGCTAGAATTTTTAGATCTATATAAAAATAAGATAGCTTAGCTTCCTTAACAGTTAACACTATATAAGGAAAAATTTAAAACATACATTTCTTATTAACCTGAAAGAAATACATAGTGATAAGTAAATGTAAATACTAAAAAATATCATATCACATGTTCCTTTATGCCAATCAAAATAACGTACTACACAGGATAATTGTGACACTTATAGTTACGATTCTGTCATATTTCAAAATGTGGAAGGCACCAGGTGTCAATTATTGCCATATATTCAACCCTACCCCAAAATGGCTTGGGTAATCAGTAAAACATACTAAACCATAATTCAATGGTTCAACTTATTTTAAAGAAATAATTGCTTATCTTCACAAGCTTTTAGTAGAGTTTTTAAACAATACGTGCTTATTTCAAAAAATTAAATCTGATCCAAACACACCATAAACCCATTTCATCTCATATAAGATGAAGCAAGTGGAGAAAAAAAAATGAACAAACTGAAAAAATGCACGAAGGTGGGAAGAAAACAAGGGGAGACATTTCTAAAAAAAAACAAGGATGACATTTCTAAAAAAAACAAGGATGCTGCATTATAGTCTTGAGTTCTTACAAATGTCAAATTCTCATACGGGCCAAGGTCATATGGATGTTTATAGATACTCCCACCTTTCTCTGCAAGCCACAAAGCTCTCACTCCTTCATGATACTGCTAACACAATTGCTTAATTCAGAAAGTTGACATCAATCTGGTCAAATAAACTAATAGTTTTGAACTAAAATTTTACTAAGTAATAACCTCTATCGTGGTCTTGTTATGTAGAATGAGATAGATATGCCAACCTAAAAGCACACATAAGGCTATTGATAAGGGGACCAGCAAGAGCCCAGAAACAACCTGCAAAAATAAGGGGGAAAAATCATGAAAAACAAATTGTTGAGTCTGCTTAAGCAAAGCATGCAGTCGTTTTTAGCAGAACTTACATATACAGTTCGGAAAGAGCTTCTTCCATTTTTCTCTTCATCCTGTATGCTGTCAGAAGCTAGACTACCCACAAGTAAGACCTACAAAGTTAAGCAATACAGAAAACAAAAAAGGATTGTCAGCGCAATTAGAACCATCAAATCTAGCATCATGCTATAACAAATACAGAAAGAAAGATAAAATTAAATCAGACAACAGATTTCATTCATGAAAATACAGCTTAGCAAATGTCTGGATTTAGAGAAATAATTGCTTCTTTTGAAGCTGTTAAAGAGAGCTTCTGAAAAAGAAAAGAAAAGTGACTATTACTAAAAATGAATCAGTCTCCAAACTTGCACTACCAGAAAAATCACAATAAAAATCAAATCATGCTGATAATGAAAAAGATTCGAACATACCAGGGAGTAGATGCAGGCAATTACAGCATATAAGACAAAAATGAAGAATACTTTATAGTTTGCATGACCGACGCAGTTATTTATCCAAATGCAATGATGATCCTGACAACCAAGAGACAACAGATTGTCATTATCATGAAAATCCTAGAGATAAACCTTGAATTATAATTTAGATCATGCATACCATTCGTAGAACACATCTTTTACAAACCCGGCAATGATGTGCACGGGGAGGCTTATAGTGAGAACACTTTTGGCAATATCGCAAATCTCCACCCTGCTTGCAGATCCAAAAAACATTACTTGAAAGTTAATTTCCATGATGCTTAATATTAATATAAACCAAATATTTATGGGAATCTTTTGCAGATCACAGATACATCCTTTTATGCCAAGTGATTAATTCAAATAAATTGTTAAATAAAAGATGTCATCTCACTATAATATGACATACAACAATTTGAGCATACAAATTCACTTAAGAACCCAGAAGAACGTAACTTCAACAACTCCACAAGTCCCATACAGTTCATAAATGCATTGATCATAGAAGAGAAGAGAGATAGGACAACAACAACTCAAAAACGCTAGTCCAAATACCAAAGCAATATCCACATACAAAACAGAGAAATTCTGTATTTACATCATACTGAATAAAGGATACAAGTGGTCTTTTTCTTAACCAGGCATAGCATGGTAGCAAAACTATCAACTTAATCCAGAAAACCCCTTTTCTAAATTCGAAAGTGAAGAGAAAGTAGGTATCTGAAAAGGGCCATTAAGCAACTTGCACATAATCATGATCAGGGTATTAAACTGACGTTGTGGTTGCATTGCAGCTGTTGCTTGCAGGTTGATGTGAGTGAATTGTGACTGTTCTGGTCCACAACCTCAGCTTAAAGTGGTGGGGGTGCATATTTTAAATTCTTAAGCAGGATAATTGTATAACACGAATTCAACAACCCAAGAGATAAGAGCTCCAAACTACTCAAGCTAGAGATAAATAGAACCAGAAGACTCAAAAATTTTACTTCCTAGCCAATCCAACAATCTTGAAATCCATTTTGATTCCATCTTAATAGTCACAGTTGATTAGGAATATTCATTCATTCTAGACATCAATAAACCATCGCAACTGCACTTGTAAGCTTTTTCATACAGAAAACATTACTACAATGACATGACACAACACCAACCTTTCATGCAATACAAACAAAACAATGAGTAAATTGAAGTTTACAAAAACCTTCCACTTTTAATCCATAACAACCAAAATGTAACCTCTATCAGATAATCCCTCACCTTATCAACCACATCCATCAAAACGCTCACAAAACACAACAGAAGCTACAGTTTTGGAAAATCATTCAACTCTCCGACTAAAAAAACAAGGTTTTATCCCACTAGGTCTGAGGTTAGCTATATAGATCATATGACATCATTCAACTCAATTAAATATCAAAGTTTCAATTTCAATTCTTTAGTATGAGTCTCTGGACCACTTCCTCCAATGTCCTTTTTGGCCTCCCTTTCTTCCTTTTCACGGGACTACATACCATACAATCTACTCTACTCGCAGCACCTACCGAAGCCTTCTTTATGTGTCCAAACCAGGGCCAGCCTAAATGACAATTGAGGCCTAAAGCAAATTTTAAGATATATGTTTTACTTTAAATGAGAAAACTATATATTGGGCCTTTTTGTCAACATATGTGACAATTTTTCTAATAAATGTGGCTTGTTTGCTTTATAAAAAAACTAAAAGAAAATATATTTTGTTGGCGGGGCTAAATCTTGTGTTTTAGATGTTTTAACCTTGGATCAGTCTTGGTCCTAACTCTCCAATCAAAAACGAATGTCCAAAAACCCTAGCCTTGTAACACCACCAAACACCACCAGGTCTAAATATTTCAGAACAAAACGACACTAAAACAGCACAAACTGCGAAATGCCACTATCTCCGCCACCCCCAGGTCACGAAACGACAACAACAATATAAACCCTTACGAAATCAAGCTAAGTTTCAACCGCAAGAGAATCCATTCAAACAATTCAAGCTCCTAAAAACACAGCAGAAAAAAAAAGCACGCAGAACACAGAACAATAGCAAGCAATGAACGATTGAACGACAAACGAAACACCCAAAACGCAAAAGCTTTTCATTTTTTGAAAAAAAATAAAAAGTAACAAATAAAAGACAGAATGACCTTGCGTTTGATCTCGTGGATGGGGCTCTCAGCGTCTTCGACGTCGGGCATGTAGGTTGCGGGAACCCGACCCGGATCCGTGGAAATAGCGGCGCGGTAGGTGAGGGCGCAGGCAGCGGCGAGGGCGGAGAACACGGCGGCGTTCATGATCCCTGGCGAGGAGAATAGGCCGAGCCAGCGGTCGATGAAGACGAACACGGTGGAGAAGTAAATGTAGGCGATGGCCAAAACAACGACGCTCACGGGGAGCGAGAGCATCGTCTTCGAGGGCTTCGCTTTGTCTGCGGCGGCCATGGCTGGAGGAGGAGGCGCCGCCGGCGTTGCCGAAACGACGGCGTCTCCCAAAATAAAAGTTTTGAATTAAAAGATAGGTTTGGTTTGATTCGGTGATGATTATGATATGATGACGGACGATGATGCTGAACTACGGAGGGTTCGTTAGATAAATCCAGAAGCTGCCGTTGGCTTTAATTTTACTCTTTGAATGAACGATGGGAAACGCCAACGGCAATATATACACAGAAGCATAACTTCGGTGGTGTTAATTAGATTTGGAGATAATGGTTCTTAACTGTTTTTAATCAATGACTATTAATATTAATAATGGAAATTATCCTAATTTTACTTTTAAATAACTTTTTAAATTTTAATTTTTTTAACTTATATTAAATTTTCATTATTTTTATATTATTATTTTTTATTTTATTATTTTTTATTAATTATATTTAATTTCTATTTTTTATTATTTAAAAAATTTAAAAAGACAAGAAATGTTTTCTCCTAATTAAAAATTAATGTGATTGGTTTTTAAGTAAAATTTGTAAATTGTAGTAGTTTTACACCATAAATAAGTATTTTCTTATATTAGTAATATATATAAATAAAAGAAAGGTCTTTATATTAATAAATTTTCCATTCATTTTAACTGATATTTTGAGAATTAAGTTGTCATGCTATGAATTAATAAAATTCTTTAAAACAAAAGTAGCCTATGAATTCACAAAAAAAATAATAATATATAAAAAGAAGTTTGTTTGTATTAACAAATTTTTCATTCATTTTGATTGGTATTTTGAGAATTAGGTTGTCATCCTTTGTGAATTTTTTTTAAATAAAATTCTTTAAAACAAATGTCGTCTATGGAAAAAGAAGGTCAAATATGTTTACTTGGTAATGACAATCATACCAATTAATTATGTTTGACCAATGAAAAGGTGATAAATCCTATGTTTTAGAGGTTAAATTTGATTTGACATAATTAATTGACATCATTAATTATCATGATATTTTGAGTCATTATTATAATAAGGGCGTTTGAATCTTTTTCCAAAAATTAATTATGAAACAATTATGAACTTATTATAATCTTAATATATGAAAGGAAAGTCATTTGTATAAAAAAAATAAAGATAATTTGTATTAAAAAAATTCATTCATTTTGATTATATTTTGAGAATTAGGTTGTCATGCTATGTGAATTAATAAAATTCTTTAAAACAAATATAACTTACGAGAAAGAGAGTCAAACATGCTTTTTTTTTATATATGTAGGAATTGAACATGATACAAGGGAAATTACAATACTCACACACTTTGTTCAACCAACTTAGTTAGATTCCCTTGGTCAAACATATTTACTTGGTAATGACTTAGAATATAATAATAATTAATGGTATTAGCTATTATGTTGGACCAATGATATATAAAGATTGCAAATCCTATACTTTAGAGGACATGTTTGGTTTGCCATAACTAATTGGTATCATTATCATAATAAGAGTGTTTAAAACAAAAACTAACAAACTAATGATTAACATTTTTCAATAAAAAAATAATAAGTGCATTTGAATCTCTTTTCCATAAACTACCTTTTAATCATTTAATTAATGACTTTTAATGCCTAATTAATTCATATAGTATACATGTTTTGAGATGCTAATTTATAAGTTGTTGTATTTAGTAATTGCTTGTGTTTGACATATGTAACACTCTTTACCTCAACTATGTTATTAACAAGTAAAATGAATAAGTGTATTTCTTGAAAACCTTATTCATGGTGAAAGATATCACATATTGTACTAACTCCGTGTTTCATACATAATTAAAAACTAAATAACAAAACCATAATTATACATAAGTTCGTAAATGTTGTTTTGCTCTCTAAAGGAAATATAAAATCCAGATTAATTTTTTCACAAAAGGTTCATCATATAAATTTTAATTTAAAGAAACGACCCAAAAACTAGCTCTAGTGTCACAATCAATTAGAGCTTACAACCTAACCAAAACATAACATAAAACTATACACAAATGATGCTTATGCCTCTAGAAGCAAATAACACAAGAAAGGAGGTTGAATTATGTTTTTGAAAATTTTAAACTTTTTCTTAGATTGAAAAACCATTTATCTTTTGATGCAGATTTAACTAAAAAAAAAGATAATGGAAGTTTAAGAAAAACTTTATTAGACAATGAGCAAAACAATTTTCTTGACAAATCAAAACCTAAGGTAAGATCTAAAAACAAATTCAAGCCCTTGTTAGTTAACACAAAGATAAGAAGTAAAGAAAAACACACAAGAGTTTATACTAGTTGTCATACCCTAATTTCGTCCGGGGACAATTGTTTGTCGACGTGCGGATTTTTGTCAGTCACGTTGAGCTGCTTAAAGCCAATTGTCGCGCGATCCGTAAGATTTCGCGATGTTTCGGAAGGAAATGAGCAAAAAAACTCAAAATGGGGGTGAAAAGATCAATTTAGGGGGTGTTCTTCAGCACTGGGCCCATCTAGGCCCATCAGGAAGCTTCAACAGGAAGCAACCAGCTCGCCTGGGCGAACTGGGCGGCAAGCTCCTCCCCTATTTTGACTATAAAAGGGAGTGAGAGGTTGAGGGGAATGGGTTCAGCACCCTTGGCAAGCATATTTCACTTAAAATTAGTGAAAAGAAGGAGAAAGAAGAAGAAAATCAAGGCCGAGACACTTCCGTAACGTTTCTGTGACCAATTCCGTGAATGTTCTTCGCCATTCTTCATTGTTCATCGTTCTTCGACCAGTTAGTTTTTGATTTCGAAGCTTTGAATTCATTCTATGCACCCTTAGGGGTCCATTCTTGCTTTGTATGTCTTCATCTTTGTTCTTCTGTCGTCGGTATTCTTTTTCTTTGTTTTAAGCGAGTTTCGACCGATCGTTTAAGCCGTAATCTCACTTAATCAATTTCAACTGATCATTTGTGTTGCAATCTCATTTAACCACTATTTAAATAAGTTTTGACCGATCGTTTGTGTCGTAAACTCTTTTCATCAATGTAAAATAAGTTTTTAATCGGTCAATAACGCTGTAAGTTATCTTTAAAAAAGGATTGAAGATTAATGAGCCAAAACCAAATAAAACCAACTCATAAACTTCTTCATTTCATAAAAAAACAAAGAGATTGTTTCAAGGTCCAACACCTTAACGATTCTCTCCTTTCAAAAATCAAGAGGTCGTTTCAAGGTCCAATGCCTTAACGATTCTCGCCTGTCAAAATTGAGAAGATCGTTTAAGGTCCAACGCCTTAAAATGACTTTTGTTCGGTTAAAACCAATCTTTCAAAAAAGATAAAAATAACTTAAACAACGTTCAGTTCTCAAAGAACTACGTAGGTTTGATTTCCTCATCACAATTGAGGAATACGTAGGAGCGAGGGAAACACCCTTGTCGACCCAAAAAAGTAAAAAACATAAAAAGGAACAAAAGTAAAAAAACATAAAAGGGAAAAAGATAACATAAAAAGGGAAAATACATAGTTTTGAAGTCATGATTTGCACACTCGATTAGAGGCTGTCGTCCCTTGTGACGGGCACGTGGGATGCTGTCGCAACCTACCCTTCGGCGGGAGGGCAACGCGAGGCTCACGGGTGCGTCTTCCAAGGGAGGAAGGTGCGCGGAGTCGCCACCAACGTTTATTCGAGGAAAATGTCGGAAAAAGTGGAACGTGTGGTCTACGAACTTTAATCGTCAAAGGTTCGGGAGTTATTTTTACGCATGGGGAAGGTATTAGCATCCCACGCGTCCATCACAAGGGACAACAACCTTCAATCAAGTGTGCAAATATGACTTCAAAATTATGTATTTTTCCCTTTTTTATGTTTTTTATCTTTTTATGGGCCTTTTCGTATTTTTTATCTTTTTGTGGTCGACAAGGGTGTTTCCTTCGCTCCTACGTATCCTCAATTGTGATGAGGAAATCAGACCTACGTAGTTCTTTCATAACTAAACGTTGGTTAAGTTGTTTTGATCTTTTTTCGCAAGATCGATTTTAACCGAACAAAAGTCATTTAAGGCGTTGGACCATTAAACGATCTTTTGATTCTTTTGAAAGGAGAGAAACGTTAAGGAATTGGACCATTAACAATCTCTTGGTTGTGAAAGAAGAGAAACATTAAGGCGTTGGACCTTTAACAATCTCCTGGTTTTTGAAAGGAGAGAAACGTTAAGGCGTTGGACCATTAACTATCTCTTGGTTTTTTTGAAAGGAGAGAAACGTTAAGGCGTTGGACCATTAGCGATCTCTTGGTTTTTGAAAGGAGAGAAACGTTAAGGCGTTGGACCATTAACGATCTCTTGGGGTGGTCGACAAAAGCGGGACTTTTGCTCCTACGTATCCTCAATTGCGATGAGGAACTCAGACCTACATAGTTCTTGCAAAAGCGGTAAAGTTATGTGTTGATTTTATGCTTTTGAACGGTCCATGTTAACCGATAAAAGCAAAGAGGACCGTTTCAGACGTTGGACCTTAAAACGGTTTTAAGTGACTTTTGCGAACAAAGCTTGATTTGTGGGTTGATTTTAGCCTTAGTTTCACTTTGGTTATTAGTCAACTCATCCAAGGAAACTTTCAAAGAAAAACGTCTGATTGATTTTTTTTTTTTGATTATTTTTCAAAGATATTTTGATTATTTATTATTTTTTCAAGATATTTTGATTATTTTATTATTATTTTCCTTTTTTTATTTAACCGAGTGAACAATCGGTTAGATTTTGCTTTAATAGTGATTAAACGACATTACAATACAAATGATCGGTTAAATTCATTTTATCATTTATTAGGCGAGATAACGGCTTAAACAATCGGTTGAAGCTCGTTAAAAATGGAAGAAAAGAAAATTGAAAGTGAACGAAATGAAGATGAAGGCCAACAAAACAAGAAATGAATTGAAAGTCTCGGATTCGAAAACTTACCGGTTGAAGAACGAAGAACGCACGAAGAACGGATGAAGAACGACGGAAAATCTTCTCGAAATTGCTCACTGAAACGTCTCGGAAGCGTTACGGAAGCACCTCGGCTTGGATTTTCTTCACAGAAACACGTTTTTTCACCAAAAACAACTGAAATGCATAGCATAGGGGTCAGGAACACTTTAGAACAGCACCCCTCGGCCTATTTATAGAAAAAAGGGGGTGGTGCTTGCCACCCAGCTCGCCCAGGGGAGCAGGTGGCTTCCTCAAGAAGCTTCCTGAGGCACCTCCCTTTTTACTAAGTTCACCCCCAATTTTTCATAATTTATGGAAAAGTTATGGAAGCCTTACGGAAGCATATCAGACTTGATTTTCTTCTTTTTTTTCTCTTCCTTCTCACCTATCTTAAGTGAAATATGCTTATTTAGGGTTACGGGAATTTTACGGAAGCATTACGAAAGCCTCAAAAGCCATTTTTCAACAAAATGGGGGAGGAGATTGCCGTCTAGCTTTCCCAGGCGAGCTAGGTTGCTTCCTCCTGCCAAAATGTTCTGAAAGGACCTAGATTTGAAAATGCTATTTACACCCTATCTTGATAAGTTCACTGATGTGCCATCATTTTCTTCTATTTTCTAAACCCTTTTTGCACCATTTTAATCACTGATTGGTCTTAATTGTCAATTAATCAGGCAGTTTTATTATTTGGGCTCATTTAGCTAATTTGATGTTTTTAATCTAATTTCAGGAATTAATGAAACATTGGGCTTAATCCGGATTTTGGTTATGGACTTGAAGAGGGCAAATTAAGCAGCACTTACCTTAGTTAATTAGGAAATTTCGTAATTTTATTTTATGTTGTTCAGTGTTTATTTCGTTTTGGGCTAGAGTATTGTAATAGGGCCCAGTGACTTTAAGTGACTCTTTTTAAATAGTAGCCTTGGGATTCGTGCAAGGCATTCTGTTATGCTATTCATTATTCAGAGCTTTTGTTTTAGGGTTTTCGTTTTTCTGTTTAATGCTACTGTTCACGTAATGCAATTTTACGTTTTCTGTTTCTAATTACGATTTCGTTCTTGCTTCTTCTTCTACTCTCATTTACATTTCTGTTTCATCTACGTTTCTGTTCATTTACGTTTCTGCTTCATGTTTCATTTGCATTTTCTGTTTGAATCCATGGAAGGCTAGATTTTCTGGTGTTGTTTCCTTTTGAGGACGAAGCCCAACTCTCTTTGAGGTTTCGCTTGTAATGTGGTTCCCTGGCAGTTTTCCCTTCACCAGTTATCCCAAATTCGTGAATATTAATCAGTGCACGCTTCGTGTTCGATTAATTGCCTCTGAGCCTAACTTGTGTTCATGCTTAATGGACGAAGGGCTAACTGGTGTATGTGGTGCCTAATCACGTATTGAAAACCCTAAGTTGATTTTCGCTTAGTAAATTGAAATAGGGTTGGATTAAGTGGTTGACTGTTAGGGACGAATTCTCCACAGCCCAGGATAAGAGAGTGGCTTCTGAATCAGAGGAAACAACCCGTTTTTAATATTAGTAATTTCGTATTTCAGTTTACTTGTTCTACTCTTTAATCACAAAACAAACAAACCCCCCTCCCCCCAATCGTTACTGTTACTGTAAGTATATTATGAACATTTGGTTTGTCACTGCTCGTTGGGAAACGACCTAGGATCACTTCCTAGTTACTGCATTTTCATGTTTATTTGATTCGGGTACGGCCTCGATCATTCACCCTCCTGTTTTTGTGTTTTTGACTGTTTTCTTTCTGAAACTTCACGGAACTTTACAGATTCCATGGTGATGGGTGTTAAGCCTTTCGAAGCGATCAACAATGGTCTCTGAATGAAATTAGAGTGTAACAATCTATTTACACGCACCCCCACTTTGCTAAATACACTCCCATTTTCGTGTTTTTGGTCGATTTCTCTCCGAAACATCCTAGAACTTTACGGCTTCCACGGTGATGGGTGTTAAACATTTTGAAGTGGTCAAATGAAGGTCGCATGCTGACAAACAATGGTCCCCGAACGAAATTAGGGTATGACAATTTCCCTTCTTTACTTATCTTTTATTAGAGATAAAAGGGAAGTAAAGATAAGACACTAATTTCGTTCGAGATGAATCTTTACCCGACCGGCCACTAGCGCAAATCCAAGCAGTAAAACCCGTGAAGGCATGAAGACATTGAAATTCCTTCTTTTCTCGTTTAATTCATTTTCACTCTTTTTTATTATTTTTTTTAAAAGCGTACAAACAAAGGACGTTGAGTCCTACGAAGCTTAGGGGAAAAAGATATTGAAGTTTTTGAGGTGAAGACATTGTCGCCTTTTGAAGGCATGCAATGACTGAAGACATTGTCGTCTTCGAAATGTAGATGAGGACATTATCGCCTTTGAAGGCATGCAATGACTGAAGACATTGTCGTCTTCGAAATGTAAATGAGGGTCATTGTCGCCTTTGAAGGCATGCAATGACTGAAGACATTTTCGTCTTCGAAATGTAAATGAGGGTCATTGTCGCCTTTGAAGGCATGCAATGACTGAAGACATTTTTGTCTTCAAAATGTGTGCGGATTATCGTATAGGGCGTCTCTGCATGCTACCTGACTTCTTACAAGTCGGGGTAGCATAAATGTATGTACGGATAACCCTTGGGTGTCTCTACATGTCACCCGATTCTCACAGGTTGGGGTAACAGATTTGTGTGTGTGTACGGATAACCCTTGGGTATCTCCTCATGCTACCTGACTTCTCACAGGTCGGGGTAGCATAACTGTGTGTGTATGGATAACCACTAGGTATATCCGCCTGCCACTTGACTCATAGGTCAGGATCAGCAGATGTTGTGTTTATACGGATAACCACTTGGGGTATTTCCGCCTGCCACTTGACGCATGGGTCAGGATTAACAGATGTTGTGTTTGTACAAATAACCATTTGGGGTATTTCCGCCTGCCACCTGATGCATGGGTCAGGATCAACAGATGTTGTCTTTGTACGGACTCTCAGGTCGCTGGATAGCAAAAGTGTGTGGGCAGATAACCATCGAGTGTCTTTGCATGCCACCGGACTCACAGGTCACGATAGCAAAAGGTGGGGTGGTCGACAAAAGCGGGGCTTTTGCTCCTACATATCCTCAATTTGTGATGAGGAACTCAGACCTATGTAGTTCTTGCTCTAGTGTGAGACTAAAATAGTCTCGGTGTTCTTTCACTAAAATGCGAACATACTTTAGTAAAGAAACAAAACCTCCAACTAATCAGAGCAACATATAAATTTTGCTTGTAACCACAAACGAGATTTTGGATGTTAGCATTTCGTTTCTAAATGACCATTTAGAGGAAACACCGGGTCCAACTAAAAATAGAAGAAAATCACTCAGAGTGTATAAACCTCACACAGGCAAGTGTTTTATCCTAATTCTGAACCATAGATATGTCATGACTTGATTTTGCAAATTATTTCCTATCAAATCAAAGATTACATGCATGATCATGGATCAATAAGACTTCTTTGGGAATAGTGTTTTTGGTGGGAAATTTGGCTCTGAGTGTTTTGACATTTTCCTTTTCTGTTTTTGTTTAGTGTGGGGCGAGAAAGCCGCCGATGCACAAGATTTTTGTTGGTAATCAAAGGGAGAGGACCACTTCAAGTTGTGGTTTCCTTTCTTTTCTTATTTGCTTGTGACAATTTTGTATTGTTCAAATATTGTCTGGTCCAAAGACCTTTTTGTATATTTCTTTTATTTTCTTCCGATCTTTGATCGAGAATTTTTTTTCTTTTTTGGTTTCTTCCAATCCTTGATTGGGAATTTTCTTTTTTTGCTTTCTTCCAATCTTTGATCGGGAACTTTCTTTTTTCTTTTTTTTTTGTTTTCTTCCAAGGGCGAGGATGGACATTCTCACCCTAGGTCAAGGTTTATGGTGAGTTGGGATTTTGGCTCAAGGCTTGTAGAACGGCTGGACATGATATATGTCAGGGCGTTGGTTTGGCCAGCGGTTCAGGGATAAAGGAATGTCCCACATTATTTCCATGACACACATTCAACAATGATGATTTAGAATTTTATGCAAAACTGGTCATGAATGCACCCATGTGGACACTCAAGCATCAAGTTTTTTATGGTCATGTGACACTAGGGCTTAGGATTCATTTTTCCTATTTAAGTCAACCCATTGTTTCCAAAATATGTTCTTTTATCAATTCATGCATTCATCCGAGTCCATTTTGGGTGTTCGGGAAAATTTTCACAGCATTCACCCTTCAGGTGTAGACACATTTTTCTCAAAAATCCTGGCGTTTTGATTGGTGACTCTTTGTAAACAAAAGCTGGAGTCTATCTCTTTTCAAAAGCATGTTGGTTTTTTAGTTAATCAATATTATTTTTTTTCATGAGGTATTCTGCTACCTAAACATATATATATATATATATATATATATATATATATATATATATATATATATATATATATATATATATATATATATATATATATATATATATATATATATTCTGAGGTATTTTTGCTACCTAAATTACATACATGCATATCCAAGGTATTTTTGCTACCTAAACACACACATATATATTTTGTGAGGTATGACTACCTTCCCGGTTTGTGCTTGTTTATTTAAATTCCTAGGATTACGAGCAACTAGGCAAGTTCAACCGTGACTTAAGAAACATAGGTGAACAAAATAACAAGCAAAAATTTAAAAGGTACTAGGTTGCCTCCTAGTAGCGCTTCTTTAACGTCTTGAGCCAGACGCGTGATGACGATTTGTCGATCACAGGTCCAGTACCTGCTCGTACCTGCCCCGGTGGTTGGCTACCTGCTAGTTGGCCACGTGTCGTAGGCAACGCTCCAGCCTTTGTAGATGAGTTGAGGGGCTTTGGAGGTGGTGGCGGTGCGTCTGTTGCCCGCTACTATGATGCCTCGCCCGGCGCCTACCTGGGGGCACAATACTTCTAGATGAAAGCCCTGTTAATATGGGCTCGCTGACCTTGCTGGGGGCGACGGGCACTCTGTAGAACTGACAGAGGCTTGTCACCAGAGCTGGAAACCCCAGGACCCTGTTGGACTTCTCCGGGCCCACAGAGTGTCTTGTGGGCACGATCCCTGCAAACAGTAGTTGGCATCAAAAATCAGTTAAGCCACGTGCATACTTACCTATGTCATGCTGGCATAAACCAACTGACTCTTTGGAAGGGGGAGATCAGAGTTGTGGTGGCACGCATGATCCGCACTCATCTCCATGCAACGGTCTGGGCGAAATCTTGCCCCAATATGCATAGTAGTTGTGCGATAGCCTCCTCGTCGAAGCTGGAGACCTGCCTCCTCCTCTGGTTGTGCTCGCATACTTGGCCCTCCTCCACGATCAGGGGGGTCGCCCAAGAACTAGTAAAGGAAACTACTGGCCCCTCACCCGGGAGCGCAAATCTCGATTAAGCATTAAGGGTAGAGGACCTTGAGTTCTCTAAAGGTGCGGATGTGGAGCCTTCAGAAAGCGAGGATGTGTAGCCATCTTACGGCGAGGGCGTAGCCCTCTGAAGGCGAGGACGTGTAGTCCTCTGAAGGCGAGGGTGTGTAGCCCTCTGAAGGCGAGGATGTGTAGTCCTCTTAAGGCGAAGGCGTGCAGCCCTCTGAAGGTGAGAACGTGTAGCCCTATGAAGGCGAGGGCGTGCAGCCCCTGAATGCGACGACGTGTAGCCCTTTGAAGGCGAGGACGTGTAGTCCTCTAAAGGTGAGAAAGTGTAGTCCTTTAAAGGCAAGGACGTGTAGTCCTTTGAAGGAGAGGACGTGTCGTCCTCTTAAGGTGAGGGCGTGTAGCCCTATTAAGGTGAGGGCGTGCAGCCCTATAAAAGCGAGGGCGTTTTGCCCTCTAAAGGCGAGGGTGTGTAATCCTCTGAAGGCGAGGACGTGCAACCCTCTGAAGGTGAGGAAGTGCAGCCCTATGAAGGTGAGGGTGTATAGCCCTATGAAGGTGAGGGCGTGCAGTCCTATGAAGGTGATGGCGTGTACCCCTACGAAGGCGAGGACGTGTAGTCCTATGAAGGTGAGGACGTGTAGTCCTCTAAAGGTAAGGGCGTGTAGTCCTGTGAAGATGAGGACGTGTAGTCCTCTGAAGGCGAGGGCGTGTAGCCCTCTGAAGGCGAGGACGTGTGGCCCTCTGAAGGCGAGGACGTGTAGTCCTCTGAAGGCGAGGACGTGTGGTCCTCTGAAGGCGAGGACGTGTGGCCCTCTGAAGGCGAGGACATGTAGTCCTCTGAAGGCGAGGACGTGTGGCCCTCTGTAGGCGAGGACGTGTAGTCCTCTGAAGGCGAGGACGTGTAGTCCTCTAAAGGTGAGGGCGTGTAGCCCTATGAAGGCGAGGGCGTGCATCCCTATGAAAGCGAGGGCGTGTAGCCCTCTGAAGGCGAGGACGTGTAGTCCTCTGAAGGCGAGGACATGTTGTCCTTTGAAGGTGAGGGCGTGTAGCCCTATGAAGGCGAGGGCGTACAGCCCTATGAAGGTAGGGGTTTGTATCCCTCTGAAGGCGAGGACGTGTAGTCCTCTGAAGGTGATGACGTGTAGTCCACTGAAGGTGACGGCGTGTAGCCCTATGAAGGCGAGGGTGTGCAACCTTATGAAGGCGAGGGTGTGTAGGCCTCTGTAGGCGAGGACATGTAGTCCTCTAAAGGTGAGGATGTGTAGTCCTCTGAAGGTGAGGACATGTAGTCATCTGAAGGCGAGTGCGTGTAGCCCTCTAAAGGTGAGGACGTGTAGTCCTCTGAAGGCGAGCACATGTAGTCCTCTAAAGGTGAGGGCATGCAGCCCTCTGAAGGCGAGGACGTGTGGCTCTCTAAAGGCAAGGACGTGTCGCCCTCTGAAGGCGAGGACGTGTAGCCCTTTGAAGGCGAGGACGTGTAACCCTCTGAAGGTGAGGATGTGTAGCCCTCTGAAGGCGAGGACGTCTAGCCCTCTGAAGACGAGGGCGTGTAGCCCTCTGATGGCGAGAACGTGTAGCCCTACGAAGGCGACGGCATGTGATGTGCCATCATTTTCTTCTATTTTCTAAACCCTTTTTGCACCATTTTAATTATTGATTGGTCTTAATTGTCAATTAATTAGGCAGTTTTATTATTTGGGCTCATTTAGCTAATTTGATGTTTTTAATCTAATTTCAGGAATTAATGAAACATTGGGCTTAATCCGGATTTTGGTTGTGGACCTGAAGAGGGCAAATAAAGCAGCGCTTACCTTAGTTAATTTCTAATTAGGAAATTTCGCAATTTTATTTTATGTTGTTCAGTGTTTATTTCGTTTTGGGCCAGAGTATTGTAATAGGGCCCAGTGACTTTGAGTGACTCTTTTTAAATAGCTGCATTGGGATTCGTGCAGGGCATTCTATTCTGCTATGCTATTTTCATTATTCAGAGCTTTGGTTTTAGGTTTTCACGTTTTTCTGTGCCCTTGTTACAGTTTTCGTTCTTAATGCAAATTTCCATTTTCTGCTTCTAATTACGAGTTCATTCTTGCTTCTTCTTCTACTTTCATTTACGTTTCTATTCATTTACGTTTCTGTTCATTTACGTTTCTGTTCATTTACGTTTCTGTTTCATGTTTCATTTGCGTTTTCTGTTTGAATCCATGGAAGGCTAGATTTTCTGGTGTTGTTTCCTTTTGAGGACGAAGCCCAACTCTCTTTGAGGTTTCGTTTGTAATGTGGTTTCCTGGCAGTTTTCCCTTCACCAGTTATCCCAATTTCGTGAATATTAATCAGTGCACGCTTCGTGTTCGATTAATTGCCTCTGAGCCTAACTTGCGTTCATGCTTAATGGACGAAGGGCTAACTGGTGTATGTGGTGCCTAATCACGTATTGAAAACCCTAAGTTGATTTTCGCTTAGTAAATTGAAATAGGGTTGGATTAAGTGGTTGACTGTTAGGGACGAATTCTCCACAGCCCAGGATAAGAGAGTGGCTTCTGAATCAGAGGAAACAACCCGTTTTTAATATTAGTAGTTTCGTATTCCATTTTATTTGTTCTGCTCTTTAATTACCAAACAACCAAACCCCCCCCCCCATCGTTACTGTTACTGCAAGTATATTATGAACATTTGGCTTGTCACTGCTCGTTGGGAAACGACCTAGGATCACTTCCTAGTTACTGCATTTTCATGTTTATTTGATTCGGGTACGGCCTCGATCAAATTTGGCGCCGTTGCCGGGGAGCAGTGTCCAAAGGTTTATAATAGCTAGCTAGTGTTGTGTGTTTAATCCTTTCATGTTTTATGTTTAATTGTTAGTATTGTGTTAGTATGTGTGTTAGTATTGATTAGTGTCCTGGTATTTTGTTTAATGTGTGTTCTGTTTCAGTTTTACCATTAAGCGTTTCCCCTGTTTCAGTCTTGGGTGTTTTGATGTGAAGATTGTGCTTGAAAACAGAGTAGTAGTAGAAATCAGCTTGCGGAAAAACAGAGTAGTAGTAGAAATCAGCTTGCGGAAAAACAGAGTAGTAGTAGAAATCAATTAGAGACGGTTTTTAGCGACCACCCATGCTGAATTAATTGGGATTTTTTGTTTTAGTAGCTAGGGTTGTTATTTTTGGCTGAATTTTTTTGTGGTAACTTCTTTTAATCCATATTTTGTGGGAAAAATAGCTAGAGCCTTTAGTTTGGTCAGATTTGAAAGTTCCAAAAAACTAGCAAATTTTGTGTTTGTCAAAACTTCAAACGGCCATAACTTTTGCTTCGGTTATCAGAATCACAATTATTATATATGCATTTGGGGTAGAAAAAAATTTCCTACGCCGTGGCAGCCTGCCGTAGGCCAGCTGAGGTCTCCATCATCCAAAAAAAGCGATTCTGTCAAAAGTTTTTTATTTTTCAAGTTTTATTCACTTATTTTTCTTAACCTACCAATTTTAGCTTCATAGTTAGACTTTGAATTTTTGTCTGAAATTTTTTGTGCTAACTTCTCATCATTTTATAAGGTTGCTCACAAAATTTCAAGTCATTTGGATATCATTTGAGGGTAGCTGTAGTTCAAACCTACACCTTTATTTACATGACAAGGCAACTAGTTGTGTGCATGCTGAATGTAGTGTATGACTAGAGGAAATCCATCTGACTTACAACCCTTTGATCCTAAGATAGATAGGACATTTCATAGATTAGTTAGGCATTATTTTATACCTTTTGATCATTCTGAGCATTCCATAACTGGTGAATCTGTGCATTCTGTTATTGGTGATTTTGAACATCCTGATCTTGAGCATTATAATTTTGAGCATTCTGATTCTGAGCATTCTGATTTTGCACATTCTGAGAATATGGCACAACCTCCACCTCGTGAGAGGACTCTAAGGGAAATGGCTGCACCTGATTTCACCTATGAAAGCTTGTGCATCCAATACCCTGATGAGGATGTCCCATATGTTCTTAAGACTGGACTGATTCATTTGCTTCCAAAGTTTCATGGCCTTGCAGGTGAAGACCCGCACAAACATTTGAAAGAATTTCACATTGTCTGCTCCACCATGAAACCCCCAGATGTCCAAGAGGATCACATATTTCTGAAGGCTTTTCCTCATTCATTAGAGGGAGTGGCAAAGGACTGGCTGTATTACCTTGCTCCAAGGTCCATCACGAGCTGGGATGACCTTAAGAGAGTATTCTTAGAAAAATTTTTCCCTGCTTCCAGGACCACAGCCATCAGGAAGGATATCTCAGGTATTAGACAACTCAGTGGAGAGAGCCTGTATGAGTACTGGGAGAGATTTAAGAAACTATGTGCCAGTTGCCCCCACCATCAGATTTCAGAACAGCTTCTTCTCCAATATTTTTATGAAGGACTCAGTAATATGGAGAGAAGTATGATAGATGCTGCCAGTGGTGGAGCCCTTGGAGACATGACTCCTGCTGAAGCCAGAAATTTAATTGAGAAGATGGCCTCCAACTCCCAGCAGTTTAGCGCCAGAAATGATGCCATAGTCATTAGAGGAGTGCATGAGGTAGCTACAAACCCATCTGCATCATCTGAAACTAAGAAGCTTGAAGGCAAACTGGATGCGTTGGTCAACTTGGTAACCCAGCTGGCCTTGAATCAGAAATCTGTACCTGTCGCAAGGGTTTGTGGTTTGTGCTCCTCTGCTGACCACCATACAGACCTTTGCCCTTCCATGCAGCAACCTGGAGCAATTGAGCAGCCTGAAGCTTATGCTGCAAATATTTACAATAGACCTCCTCAACCTCAGCAGCAAAATCAACCACAGCAGAGCAATTATGACCTTTCCAGCAACAGATACAACCCTGGATGGAGGAATCACCCTAACCTCAGATGGTCCAGCCCTCAGCAACAACAACAGCAGCCTGCTCCTTCCTTCCAAAATGCTGCTGGCCCAAGCAGACCATACATTCCTCCACCAATCCAACAACAGCAACAACCCCAGAAACAACCAACAGTTGAGGCCCCTCCACAACCTTCCCTCGAAGAACTTGTGAGGCAAATGACTATGCAGAACATGCAGTTTCAGCAAAAGACCAGAGCCTCCATTTAGAGCTTAACCAATCAGATGGGACAATTAGCTACTCAATTGAATCAACAACAGTCCCAGAATTCTGACAAGCTGCCTTCTCAAGCTGTCCAAAACCCCAAAAATGTCAGTGCCATTTCATTGAGGTCGGGAAAGCAGTGTCAAGGACCTCAACCCGTAGCACCTTCCTCATCTGCAAATGAACCTGCCAAACTTCACTCTATTCCAGAAAAAGGTGATGACAAAAATCTACCTAACAATTTCTGTGCAGGTGAATCTTCTTCCACAGGTAATTCTGATTTGCTGAAGCAGCACATTCCCCCTCTTCCATTCCCTCCAAGAGCAGTTTCCAACAAAAAAATGGAAGAGGCAGAGAAAGAGATCTTGGAAACGTTTAGAAAAGTAGAGGTAAACATACCTTTGTTGGATGCAATAAAGCAAATTCCAAGATATGCCAAATTCTTGAAGGAGCTGTGCACTAATAAGCGGAAGCTTAAAGGAAGTGAACGAATTAGCATGGGCAGAAATGTCTCCGCATTGATTGGTAAATCTGTTCCTCAAATTCCTGAAAAATGCAAAGATCCAGGTACATTCAGCATACCTTGTATTATAGGGAATAGTAAGTTTGACAATGCCATGCTAGATTTAGGAGCCTATGTTAGTGTTATGCCTCTGTCGATTTTTAATTCTCTATCTCTAGGTCCCTTGCAGTCAATTGATGTGGTAATTCATTTAGCTAATAGAAGTGTTGCCTATCCTGTTGGTTTCATAGAAGATGTCTTAGTTAGAGTTGGTGAACTGATTTTCCCTGTTGATTTTTATATCTTGAATATGGAAGATGGATTTTCTCAAGGCTCAGTTCCCATCATTCTAGGCAGACCCTTTATGAAAACTGCTAGAACTAAGATAGATGTTTATGCAGGCACACTGTCCATGGAGTTTGGTGATATAACTGTTCATTTTAATATTCTGGATGCTATGAAATACCCATCTGAAGATCTGTCTGTATTTCGTGCTGAAATAATTGACCATGTTGTTGATGAATACATGACTGATCTTTATTCTAATCTGCATGCCTCTCACTCTTCATGCATTGAGTCTGAAATTGTACTTGATCATATGTCTGAATTTGATGCTGAGAGTGAATCTGAGAGTGATATTGATTGCATGCCTGGTGGTGGTGTTTTACCTCTTGAGATTGATTTTATAGAGTCAGATAGGACTAACCATGTTTCAGGAAGTACACATACCTCTGACTTTCTTTATGAGGTAAAGGCTGAGAAACCATCTCCTTCTACCACTGTCCAGCCGACAACACCAGAATTGAAGCCTCTGCCATCAAATTTAAAATACGCTTACTTGGATGATAGCAAGAGTTTTCCAGTGATTATATCTGCCTCCCTTGCTGATGAGCAAGAGGAGAAGTTGTTGTCAGTTCTCAAGAAGCATAAGAAGGCTATAGGCTGGACCCTGGCGGACATTCCTGGTATTAGCCCATCCACATGTATGCATCGAATAAATTTAGAGGATGGAGCTAAACCAGTAAGACAGCCACAGAGAAGACTCAACCCGGTGATTCTTGATGTAGTGAAGAAGGAGATAACCAAGCTTTTGCAAGCTGGAATCATTTATCCTATCTCCGACAGCCAATGGGTGAGTCCCGTCCAGGTAGTCCCGAAAAAGACTGGCCTCACAGTGATCAGAAATGAGAAGGAGGAGCTGATTCCTACTCGGGTGCAGAACAGTTGGAGAGTCTGCATTGACTATAGGAGGCTGAACCAGGTTACCAAAAAGGACCATTTTCCCCTGCCATTTATTGACCAGATGCTTGAACGCCTGGCAGGTAAATCCCACTACTGTTTCCTTGATGGTTTTTCTGGTTATATGCAAATTACTATTGCTCATGAGGATCAGGAAAAGACCACATTCACCTGCCCCTTCGGCACTTTTGCTTATAGGAGGATGCCTTTCGGCCTGTGCAATGCCCCTGGTACCTTCCAGCGGTGCATGATTAGTATTTTCAGTGATTTTTTAGAAAATTGCATAGAGGTGTTTATGGATGATTTCACTGTATATGGATCCTCTTTTGATGGTTGTTTGAATAGTTTGGAAAAAGTTTTGAATAGATGCATTGAAACTAACCTTGTTCTAAATTTTGAAAAATGTCATTTTATGGTTGAGCAAGGTATAGTTTTAGGCCACATGATTTCCAATAAGGGCATTGAAGTAGATCCTGCAAAAATTTCTGTTATTTCACAATTGCCTTACCCCTCTTGTGTGCGAGAGGTGCGATCTTTTCTTGGTCATGCAGGATTCTACAGGCGCTTTATAAGGGATTTTAGCAAAGTAGCCTTTCCACTGTCCAACTTGTTGCAAAAGGAGGTGGAGTTTGACTTTAATGACAGATGCAAAGAGGCTTTTGATTGCCTCAAAAGAGCGTTGACTACCACCCCCATCATCCAGGCACCCGATTGGACAGCCCCTTTTGAGCTTATGTGTGATGCATCAAATTATGCATTGGGGGCTGTCCTTGCTCATAAAATTGATAAATTGCCCAGGGTGATATATTATGCTTCTAGGACTTTAGATGCTGCCCAAGCAAATTATACTACTACTGACAAAGAGCTTCTAGCCATAGTTTTTGCTCTTGAAAAATTTCGATCTTATTTGCTTGGTACTCGCATTATTGTTTATACTGACCATGCAGCTCTAAAGTACTTGTTGAAGAAGGCTGATTCTAAGCCTAGGTTGATCCGATGGATGCTCTGGCTCCAAGAGTTTGACTTGGAGATCCGTGATAGGAGCGGAGCACAAATTCTAGTTGTTGATCATTTGAGTCGGATCGAACGTGTCTCTGATGCAGATTCACCTATTCGGGATGATTTCCCGGATGATCATTTGTATATATTGTACAGTATTTCTGACTCTCTTTCTACTCCCTGGTTTGCTAACATTGTTAATTATTTAGTTGCCTCTGTTTTTCCTCCCTTAGCATCTAAGGCCCAAAAAGATAAGATTAAAAGTGATGCTAAGCATTTTATTTGGGATGACCCCTACTTGTGGAAATTATGCAGTGATCAGGTCATTAGACGGTGCATTCCAGATCATGTGACTGACTCAGTCCTGCAGTTCTGTCATTCTTCCACACCGGGAGGTCATCTGGGTGTTCAAAGGACAGCTCGCAAAGTGCTTGATTGTGGTTTTTATTGGCCCACCATCTTTAAAGATGCGTGGAAGATCTGCAGCACTTGTGAGCAGTGTCAGAGAGCAGGAAATACACTTACATGGCAACAACAAATGCCTCAGCAACCTATGCTATTCTGTGAGGTGTTTGATGTCTGGGGTATAGATTTCATGGGTCCTTTTCTTGTCTCTTTTGGTTATGTTTATATTCTCCTTGCAGTTGATTATGTTTCAAAATGGGTGGAAGCCAAGCCCACTAGAACTAATGATGCTAAAGTTGTCGCAGACTTTGTCAGGTCTAATCTGTTTTGCAGGTTTGGAGTACCTAAAGCAATTGTTAGTGATCAAGGAACCCATTTTTGCAACAGGACAATGCATGCCCTGCTTAAAAAGTACGGGGTGGTACACAGGGTATCCACACCATACCACCCCCAGACTAATGGACAGGCAGAAATTTCTAACAGGGAAATCAAGAGAATTCTAGAGAAGATTGTGCAGCCAAGCAGGAAAGATTGGAGTACCAGGCTTGATGATGCTCTCTGGGCACATCGGACTGCCTACAAAGCACCCATAGGAATGTCTCCTTATCGGGTTGTCTTTGGAAAGGCATGTCATCTTCCAGTGGAAATTGAGCACAAAGCATACTGGACAGTGAAGACTTGCAACTTCTCTATGAATCAAGCTGGCGAGGAAAGGAAGTTGCAACTGAGTGAGTTAGATGAAATCCGCCTAGAAGCCTACGAGAATGCCAAGTTCTACAAAGAAAAGACCAAGAAGTTCCATGATAGCATGATAGTTAAAAAAGACTTCGTGGTTGGGCAAAAAGTGTTATTGTATAATTCTAGGCTTGGACTCATGAGTGGTAAGTTGAGGTCTAAGTGGATTGGTCCTTTTGTTGTTACTAATGTTTTTCCTTATGGTATAGTTGAGATCAAAAGCGACTCCACAAACAAGAGCTTCAAGGTCAATGGACATCGACTTAAGCCATTCCTCACGAACCCTTCTTTAGTGGACGTAGTGGTGGAAGAGACTGCCTTACTCCACCCTACTCTTCCTCCACCATGACTTAGGGAGTTTTTCTTTTCCTATCTCCTTCTTTGCTTTTATTACACTTGTCTGATTCTCTTTGATGATTTAATTGTTTTTAATCTTTTAATTGTGCTACATTGAGGACAATGTGTTGTTTAAGTATGGGGGGGGGGGGGAGTGTTCTTTGGTTTTGCTAGTTTTGTTGGTTTTGTTAATTTGTTAGTTGTGTTAATTTGTTAATGTTGTTAGTTTCATCGGATTTTCAGTTTAATATTTTGGGTCAATTTCATGTGCACGTACGACTTTGCATGTTTTTCTTTGAATTATAGGATATGTTCAAGAAATGGGTAATTGTTTTGAAAATAAAAGTTCTTGACATTTTGTGACTTGAAATCCTTGATTCTTCTCTACATGTCATGATAGTTTTGAAAGCTCAATTTGAAAGTGATGATTTTACCTTTGTGAGAATTTGAGCCATCCATCATTATAATCATTTGGTGTGTTTTGCCCCATTGATTGCTTGCACAATAGCCTTGGCTTGATTCTTGTTGATGCGTCCTAATTCACATGCATATTTGGAAATGATTAAGGCAATTTTGTTCTTATAAGCTTCTAGCCAAATGGACTTACCTTGAATTAATTCCTTTGATAGCCCTTTTGAGCCTTGTTTCCCTTTCCTTGTTTTGAAACTCACTACAAGCCTTAAGTGAAAAACCATGATATTACCATATCCTTAAGGAATTTTGGAGCTTTGGAATTGTTTTGGGAATAAGTGTGGGGGGTTTTTGTTTCATTGGACAACTTGTTTTGTTGGCTATGCTTCATGATGTATTTTGGGCCATACTTGATGTACATTGTATATTGGTTAAATGTTGGACATGCTGAATGAAATGTTGTTTCTCAAAGGCTAAAGAGTAAAAAAAAAAAAAAAATTCGAAAAAAAAAAAATTCGAAAAAAAAAAGAAAAGCAATAAAGTTGAGTGAATAAGATCTTAAATGGCACAAGAATGATGAAACTCTTGGTTCTACTCTTCATGTTTAATTTTTATCTTTACTTCTTTTTATTTTTTTCTTAATATGCACTTATTCCCCTTTGCTCCTCTATTCCTTTGGGATTTAGCCACTTATTCCATATTTCTCCATACCTTGTCCTTGGCCCCATTACAACCTTAAAAGACCTTTTGATCCTCATGTGCTTGTGTTTATGGGTTGATTGTCAATTTTAGAATCTTGCCAAGTTTATGTGGTGTTTGCTTTCATGGGTAGTCCTCTGAAGGCGAGCACATGTAATCCTCTAAAGGTGAGGGCATGCAGCCCTCTGAAGGCGAGGACGTGTGGCTCTCTAAAGGCAAGGACGTGTCGCCCTTTGAAGGCGAGGACGTGTAGCCCTTTGAAGGCGAGGACGTTATAACCCTCTGAAAGTGAGGATGTGTAGCCCTCTGAAGGCGAGGACATCTAGCCCTCTGAAGACGAGGGCGTGTAGCCCTCTGAAGGTGAGAACGTGTAGCCCTACGAAGGCGAGGGCGTGCAACCCTCTGAAGGCGATGACGTGTAGCCCTTTGAAGGTGAGGAAGTGTAGTCCTCCGAAGGTGAGGACGTGTAGTCCTTTAAAGGCGAGGACATGTAGTCCTCTCCAGGCAAGGACGTGTAGTCCTCTTAAGGTGAGGGCGTGTAGCCCTATGAAGGTGAGGGCGTGCAACCCATGAAAGTGACGATGTGTAGACCTATGAAGGTAGGGGTTTGTATCTCTCTGAAGGCGAGGACGTGTAGTCATCTAAAGGTGATGACCTGTAGTCCTTTGAAGGTGAGGGCGTGTAGCCCTATGAATGCGAGGGTGTGCAACCCTATGAAGGCGAGGGTGTGTAGCCCTTTGAGGGCGAGGACATGTAGTCCTGTGAAGGTGAGGACGTGTAGTCCTTTGAAGGTGAGAACATGTAGCCCTCTGAAGGTGAGAATGTGTATCCGTATGAAGACAAGGGCGTGCAACCCTCTGAAGGCGAGGACGTGTAGCCCTTTGAAGGCGAGGACGGGTAGTCCTCTGAAGGTGAGGACGTGTAGTCCTCTTAAGGTGAGGGCGTGTAGCTTTATGAAGGTGAGGCCGTGTAGCCCTTTGAAAGCGAGGGCGTGTAGCCCTCTGAAGACGAGGGTGTGTAACCCTCTGAAGGCGAAGGACGTGCAACCCTCTGAAGGCGAGGACGTGCAACCCTCTGAATGTGAGGGCGTGTAGTCCTATGAAGGCGAGGAAATCCTACCCCTCAAGGACATTGGATAGAAGACTCCAAGAAGATTGAGCCAAAGATGCAAGAGAAGGCCCTTGGGTTCTCATGAGCCTTAGGGTAGATTTCGGGCCCATAGGCTAAGTATGAGCCCACTTATCTTTGTACATATTAGATTAAGGTTTCATTAATTTTGGTCTTTGTATTTAGGGCTCCATAATGTAGGTAAGCTACCCTAGAAATATAGGATTTTTCAGCCCTTGTATTTTAGGGCACCTAGACTAGTTTTTGTATTAGGGGTAGTTTTGTAATTTCACATGCACTAAGTTAATATTTGATGTGTGTCGTTGGAAATAAATTTATCCTAGTCCAAGAAGCAAGGAATCCATTGATGAAGAAAATCCTAGGCTCTTATCCTAGTCCTCTGAAGGCAAGGACGTGTAGTCCTCTGAAGGCGAGGACGTGTAGTCCTCTAAAGGTGAGGGCATGTAGCCCTATGAAGACGAGGGCATGCAGCCCTATGAAAGCAAGGGCGTGTAGCCCTATGAAAGCGAGGACATGTAGCCCTCTGAAGGCGAGGACATGTAGTCCTCTGAAGGCGAGGACATGTAGTCCTCTGAAGGCGAGGACATGTAGTCCTCTGAAGGTGAGGGCATGTAGCCCTATGAAGGCGAGGGCGTGTAGCCCTATGAAGGTAGGGGCGTGTATCCTTTTGAAGGTGAGGACGTGTAGTCCTCTGAAGGTGATGATGTATAGTCCTCTGAAGGTGAGGGCGTGTAGCCCTATGAAGGCGAGGGCGTGCATCCCTATGAAGGCGAGGGTGTGTAGCCCTCTAAAGGAGAGGACGTGTAGTCCTCTAAAGGTGAGTACGTGTAGTCCTCTGAAGGTGAGGACATGTAGTCCTCTGAAGGCGAGTACGTGTAGCCCTCTAAAGACGAGGACGTGTTGTTCTCTGAAGGTGAGAACGTGTAGTCCTCTGAAGGCGAGGACGTGCAGTCCTTTAAAGGTGATGGTACTAGTACCCAAGGGTCCACCCTTATGAGAAAGCAAGAGACGACGCATTGAGAGGGTCGGTCATCCAAATTCAAAAGATTGGACATTAGATGAAGGAAATCTATGCAGTTAACATGATTTTTAGGGATGCAGATGCATGCAACCTTTGTCTTGAAATGCGGACTTCGTATGCAGCAATTGAATGTAATGGAATGTTGTACAATGTTCATGACATTCTTTCCCTATTTTGTGATTTTGATTTGAGTTTTTTTGGAAAACACAGATTGATTGTCCTTTTGAAAGAGGTGATAATTCATGCAACCTTATCCTATCTTTTGCAAATCTCTCCGGGAACTCCCTCAGAGTGTATGTTCTGTTTGATTTAGTCACTTGACCATTTTGGAGTGACAACAATGGAGTCGTTTGACGTTTAATCAATCCATTTAAATCCCAGGGTTTGTTGTAACATCCCAATTTTTCATAAATAAATTTAAAAAGCTTTTTAGTAAATAAATAAATAAATATAGAGCAAATAATAGGCTGAGTACCCTAGGTATAAATAGTTATGTTAAGTCAGGTGCCTCCTCTTCCCCTCATTTTCGTTTTTCTCTTTTCTCCACTCAAAACCCTTTCTTTTTCCCGCAGTCCACCAAACTTGTCTCAGAAAAGCGACAATCTTGGACTCATTTCCCGTTGGATCATTGTGAAATTTTAGCAGCGAGTTCGCAATCCAATTCCGAACATTCTCACGTTGGGAATTCTAAAATCATGTCTGAGCATAGAGGAAAACCCTTTGCATTGTAGCCTTTTATTTTCCCGCAGAAACCCAAAACTGTCTCGGTAAAACTATGATCTCGGTTTCGCTAACCGTTGGATTTTCATGAAATTGGGATATGTTGTTCGAAATTTAGTTTCGCACACTTTCACCGTTGGGATTTGCGAGATAATATTTGCGGAGGGAGAAAAAGGAATCGCATGAGACAGTACAAGTGGAGGCTTCAATCTCTTCTCCGTCTCTCTGACGTTCGAGAATTCTATTGGAGCAGTCGGAGGAAAAACTGGAGGAATCTCAGGGAACCGCTAGAGATGCCGCTATCGTTGTCGGAAAACACGCGAGTCCGCTTAGAGGTAAGGGATGAGTTATTCACAATTGGGGATTAGTGAGAACATGTGTAGGGATCCTTAGAGAACTAAATTTGGGTTTATTTTGGGATTTTATTGAATTAAAATTTTTCTTTATGATTATGAATACAATATTATTGTGTTCTATGTCCAATTGATGTCCTGATGAGAATTGATTGATAAACTTGAGTGTTCTTGATGTCTTTGTGTTTCGTGCCCGCGACCAACCAGAGAGAGATATCTCGGCTTAACGTGGCTTTTCTCATCAGCCGTAAACAAAGTTAAAGTAAAAAGAAGTAAAAATAAAGATATCATGGGATACAAGCAAAAATAGGGAAATAACGAAAAAATTGTGAAACTTCAATAAACGAATTTAGTTGCTTACGGAATCCTAGAATTCCACGGACGAAATACGATATAGATCAGACGGACAGAAGTCGCGTTCGCAATGCGGTCCAAAAATACTGTAAAATTTATGGAAACCAAAATAAGTCTAATTCAGATACAACGACATACTAAAGGATTGGATATTCATTCGCTATACCCTTTAGTATCACTAACAATAGGTTAGACATTATAAAGCCTTCAATTTTACTACATTAATCAGCACGCATAGTTATTCCAGAAGTCAATCTCCCTTGCACTTGGAACCTAAGAATATTTATAAATATTGTATTCCCTTCGCATACTGCAGTAAAATATCCCCTAACATACTAATTATATCTCTGTGGCTTTTTTGCAATCAAACTGATATGCTCCATTCCTTGAGCAACGTAAATGTAGAAGAGTAAAAACATTCGGCTTCAGATTCTAGATTACCTTTCAATCTCATGTTAAACCCAATTTTCATGACACTAAGATGAATCAACTAGAATCAAGCATTACGAGTTAGAATGAAAATTGACAATAATGAAGTAGAAAAGATTGAATACATACTAATACAAGAGGGGAAGTCATAAAGGTAACACAGGACTAAACAGAGAGAAATGGTGAAGGAAAGTGATCCACGGTCCCAATATCTGTGCAACGCCCTCGGCTCCACTTTTTCTCTTCTTATTCTTCTTATGCTTTTTTCTCTTTGGTTTTAGCGTTGTTGAACCTTTTTCCTTTTCCCTTGCATATGGCTACTTTAATAGAAAACAACCATTGAGTGCCAAGGGAATTCACCCAAGCGAGCTGGCAGCTCACCCAGGCGAGTTTGCTTAGGGCTTGAAGGTATTACACGCCT